>NC_066580.1:438842350-439442350 GCF_024323335.1 Lathyrus oleraceus | reverse complement strand
ATCTTGGTTATCAACCATTTTACTTATAATTAAATCAGACAAAACAGACAAAATTAAACCAGACAAAACAAACAAAATTAAACCCAGATGATAGATATGCAAAATCAAACAATGCAGATAAAATGTGGAAGTAAACTTCCGTATTTTTGAAAAATCAAATCAAACAAAATACGAAAATACACTTGTGTATTTTTCTGAAATGCAGAAATGACCGAAAATGCAGAAATACATCATCATACTATGCTCTAAATGTCAATGCATACTTTAATAAATTATTTAACGATGAGTTTAACTATAAAATTATGAATGTCTCATTTCACTGATTTGTGAACAGTGACGTACGATATAAATATATGAATTGGTGTAAAAATATTATTTCTCTAAAAAGAATGCACTTAGAAAACCTTTTAACATATATTATACTTTTACTAGTCGTACATTAGTATTGTTGCTATACCTTTTTAAATTTATTTTTATATAAAAAAACACAAATAATTTATTTTAATATTATTTTAGCTTTCAGTCAAAATAACATTAATATTTTGGTCTTTTCAACAAATACCAATATACATTTAGTCTTATATTTCAACAGCGTATCTAATTTTTATATTTACTTTAACCTTAAATTTCCATCTATCTTCTATCACCTTCTCAAAGGTAAATTCAGAGAGAGCATCAAATCAGTAGTGACCTATAGAATCATGAACTGTTGCATAAGCTTCATACTTTTTTTCCCTTCTTTGGTGAGAATGAGAAGGTAAGGCATTATTGGATCATCGACTTATCTTACGATGGTGATGTTTTATTATTTTAAACGTATTATGAAATCTTCAATGATTATCCATGTTTTCTTAGCGAATCAAATGCTACTTTTGTGAGGATGCTGTTCTACCCTTAGCCTTATGATACATTGCATCTTTAACCTAAACTACGTTTCATAATATACCATAATGATAATAGTATCTCCTAAAAGATTTATTGGGTTATAACTTTGCATGGAGATCGAGGTGTGTTCCCATAATCTAAATTTTATATTATTAAATAAAATTAACGTGTTAAAATACTGTGTTAAAAATTATAAGAATAGTGATATTTATGGAGAATATATCAAGTGTGAGTAGTGTGGATAATAGTCGCACATTGGTTGAAAATGTGGAGATTTGAGCATTTATAAGTGAGAGAATCCACCCACCTATCACCTTAAGTTTTTTGGTGGATATGTTGTGTGTCTCTCACAAAGATGTTGCTCCAAAAGAAGAAGTCTCACAATATTCAATGTTCCCTACTGAAAAACTCCCCCAACAATATTATGTATGGAAATGGAGAGAATGAAAAACTTCCCCAAAGGATAAATACAATTCCATACATTGAGCTACAATTAATAATCTGAAAAAACACCACCTTAATTGCTTTAACCGGTTATAGCCGCGTAGTAACCGGTTATAGAACACTTTTATTTCATTTGTAATTGATTACATCAAAGATATAGTCGGTTACACATTGCTTCGGTTACACTTGAATTATGCTTTTTTTAAAACACCACCTTAATTCATGTGCTTCAAGTCTTTCATGCCAATATGCTTATTCAATCTCTTGAATACTTCAATTATCACTCATTTGTTCAACAAATCGGCCACTTGGTATTCACTTCTACAATATCCCAACCTCAGTTTTCCTTCACTAACAAGTTCTCTCAAGTAGTGAAATCTCATCTAAATATGTTCGCTTCTCCCATGTGCAATGAAATTCTTAGCAAGGTTTATAACGCAAACGTTGCCAACCATGAGCGTTACAATCTCACCTTCTTCGCTGCCAAACTCCTTCAACAGATTCTTCAACCACACAACTTGGCACGTATATAACAAATTTGTAATATACCCGGCCTCATACGAAGAGAGCACCACTACTAGTTCCTTCTTTGAAAACCATAAGATTGGTGTTTCCCCGAACATAAAGATGTATTCGACTGTGGATTTTCTATCATCTTTATCTCTACACTAGTTGGAATCGGTATATCTAAGTAAATTACACTTTTCGTTCTTTTCCATTGCGGGAAATAGAATTCCGCAACCAATAGAGTCTTTGACGTATCTTAAGATCCTCTTGGCTGCTACCAAGCGTGACACTTTCGGTCTCTCCATGAATCTTCTCACAATTTCGAAATTAAATGCCAAATCTGGTCTCGTATTATACAAATAGTATAACGATCCAATTAACCTCCAATACTGAGTTGGATTAACATCCTGCTTTAAGGAGAAGGGCGATCCAAAATGCAGCGGAATTTTAAAAAAATTCTCCTTTAGTGATCCTTACGAATGGGCATGATCAGTGATAGAATCGTTACCTCTTGTGATGATCGAAACCTTTGATGCAAATCTATGGAGCGATCAAGAACGTCGAACGATGACAACGCCTCTACTCAGTCCACACGAACAGATTCCTTCAATCTCAGTGCTAGCTGCTACGAATGAAGGCTTTGAGTGAGTGAGAGAGAAACAAAATTGCAACTGCACAAATGCTTCTGCATAAGGGTTCTATTTATAGAACCACTTGTGTGGGCTGCAAGCTAAAAAGCCCACTTAAGTGTATGTGGCCCATATCTTATATTATGCCAAAATCACTTAAGCGCGTGGTACCTTACCATATTTCGTATTCTACTTAAGTACACTGTACCTTACGATGTTCTACAATTCACTTAAGTGCACCGTACCTTACGGTGTTCCTTAGTTACTCTATCTCTCATCAATCCTTCCTTTTGTGTGTGACCCTGTAGGTTTTCGCGGCATTGACAATTACATTAAATCACGTATTTAACATAATAAACAATGAGCGATATCTAGCAACACATCACTACTACCCAAGACACGAAAATGTCATGTGATCTGACAAATCCTTTTGTGATAATACTTATGTGTGTAATTACCCTTTTGCCTTTATGTCTATATTGAACACAAGGCATAGACTGTGTCATCCTTGTCCAGTTCAATATTGAGCCCATAGACATTTATCTTGTTACGCAGGATGGGAAAATTCCATATAGGTCACTCATGTCCCTCAGCATGCTTCGTGGAGTGTCCATCAACTGTCTTTATGGTCATCCAGTTATGGACAATGTTTGATCAACAATAAGGCACTCGACTCTACATCTAGGGTCCATAATGGTTTCAGGTCGAAGGGTGGTATACACCATTATCACCATGAAAATAACTTATGACCATTTTCATAACATTCTATATAGTATTCTCATAGCGGGTCAATCCAGTATAAATATTCCTCTTAATATTCATACCTATGTTTAAGACTTGATAACTCCTTATCCATGATCCATGAGATGTGATCATCAATCTATATACATAATAGTCTTAATGCTTTAATGTCATCCCACTTCACAATAAAGCTCGATTACAAATACTTTAAGAATAATATCCTTATGTTTAATGTGATCTCATGATTAAGTCACACTTGATACATTAAACGGACTAGCTATTCTAGGGACTTTATTAAACAAACATAATAAAGAAAAAGCCTTTTATTATTAATAAATAATTCGATACAAGTACCAAAAGTATTGGCCTCTAGGGCTTACACCAACAATCTCCCACTAGCACTAGAGCCAATCAGGCATACCCCTAATGCCCATAGATCTAGTATGGCCATCATACTTCTGCTGTGCAAGAGGCTTTGTCAGTGGGTCAGCAATATTGTCAAGTGTAGATACTCTGCATATTTTCACATCTCCTCTATCTATTATCTCTCGAATGAGGTGATAACGCCTAAGTATGTGTTTGTATCGTTGGTGAGATTTAGGATCCTTAGCTTGTGCGATAACACCATTGCTATCACAATAGAGACCAATGGGATCCACAATGCTAGGAACTATGCCAAGTTCACTAATGAACTTTTTGATCCAAACATATTCCTTTGCTGCACTTGAGGCAACAATATACTCGGTCTCAGTTGTAGAATCAACAACTATATCTTGCTTTGAAAAGCATTTCCCCAACTAAGACTTTACTTGTTGCCACTGTTTAAGCAAAATACATAACCAGATTGCGATCTAAAGTCATCCTTATCTGTCTGGAAGATAGCATTGGTGTATCCAATTACAGCAAGCTCTTCCTGACCTCCATATATCAAGAATGAGTCCTTAGTCCTTCTCAAATACTTAAGGATATTCTTGACAGCTACCCAATGAGCATCACCGGGATCAGATTGGTACTTACTCGTTGCACTTAAAGCATACGAGACATTATGGTCGAGTATATAACATGACATACATGATAGATCCTATTGCAAATGCATATGGAATCTTATTCATCCGATCCCTTTCTTCCTTAGTTGAAGGGGATTGTGTTTTTGATAGACACAAGCCATGTTGCATAAGTATGAATCCTTTCTTGGAATCATGCATATTAAAGCGTCTTAGCACTTTGTCTATGTATGTACTCTGACTTAGGCTAAGCAGTTTTTGTGATCCATCTCTATAGATCCTGATTCCTAATATATAGGCTGCTTCGCCTAGGTCCTTTATAGAAAAACATTTCCCCAACTAAGACTTTACTTGTTGCAGGGTAGGGACATCGTTTCCAATGAGTAATATGTCATCTACATATAATACCAGGAAAACGATCATGCTCCCACTAACCTTCTTGTAGACACAAGGCTCATCTTTGTTCTTGATGAATCCATATTGTTTTACTATTTCATCAAAACGAAGATTCCAGCTTCTGGAAGCTTGCTTCAATCCATAGATTGATCTTTGTAACTTACATATCTTTTGGGCTTCTTCTGGTATGTCAAATCCTTCAGGTTGTGTCATGTACACAACCTCAAGAAGATTCCCATTAAGGAAAGCAATTTTGACATCCATCTGCCATATTTCATAATCATGATATGCAACTATAGCAAGTAAAAACTGAACAGATTTAAGCATTGCAACTGGTGAAAAGGTTTCATCATAGTCAACCCCATGAATTTGTTTATATCCTTTTGCAACCAGTTTTGCCTTATAGGTATGTACCTTACCATCCATGTTAGTCTTCTTTTTGAAGACCCACTTGCATCGTATAGGGTTAACTCCTACAGGAGGTTCTACCAAGGTCCAAACTTGGTTTGTGTACATGGAATCCATTTCAGATTTCATGGCTTCTAGCCACTTCTCAGACTCGGGACCATTTATGGCCTCTTGGTAGGTCACAGGCTCATCTTGATCCATGAGTAATACATCACCTTGATTAGTTATGAGATATCCATATCTCTCAGGTAGGTGACATATCCTGCTTGACCTACGCTGGTCTTGTTCTACTTGAGCAGGTTGCTTTTCCACAACTACTTGTGTTTCCTGCTCTAATTCCTCCATAGGTGTATCAATGCTTTGTGATTCTTGAATTTCTTCAAGCTCTACTTTCCTCCCACTGATTCCTTTGGAAATAAAATCCTTTTCTAGGAAAACTCTAGTTTGAGCGACAAACACTTTGCCCTCAGAAGGATTGTAGAAGTAATACCCTCTTGTTTCTTTAGGATACCCCATAAATAAGCATTTGTTAGATTTGGGCTCAAGCTTAGTTGAAATTTGTCATTTCACATAAACTTCGCAACCCCAAATCTTCATGTAAGACATATGTGGTTTCTTACCATTCCATATCTCATATGGTGTCTTCTCAACCTTTTTGGATGGAACACGGTTAAGTATGTAAGCTATTGTCAATAGTGCATGTCCCTAAAAGGAGTTTGGAAGATCGGCGTGACTCATCATGGATCAGACCATGTCTAACAGGGTTCGATTTCTTCTCTCAGATACACCGTTCCATTGGGGTGTTCAAGGAGGAGTAAGTTGGGATATGATCCCACACTCTTTCAGATGGTTATCAAACTCTAGGCTTTAATACTCACCACCTCGATCTGATCGAAAAGTTTTAATATTCTTACTTAGTTGGTTCTGTACTTCATTCTTGAATTCCTTGAACTTTTCAAAGGACTCTGATTTGTGTTTCATTAAATACACATAACCATATCTATTGAAATCATAAGTAAATGTGATGAAGTCTTGAAAACCTCCTCTGGCTGGTATGTTCAGTGGTCCACATACATCAGTATGTATGAGGGCCAAAAGATCATTAGCTCTTTCACCTTTTCATGTGAATGGAGATTTTGTCATCTTTCCAATTAAACAAGATTTGCATGTCTCATATGATTCATAATCAAAAGAGTCCAAGAGTCCATCTTTATGGAGTTTGGAGATGCATTTCTCATTTATGTAGCCTAATCGACAATGCCAAAGGTAAGTTGGATTTAACTCATTAGGTTTCATCCTTTTAGTATTAATGTTATAAATAGGCATTTCAAGATCAAGGACGTATAGTCCATTGTTCATTTGTGCAGTAGCATAGAACATATCATTCAAATAAATTAAGCAACAATTGTTCTTTATTATAAATGAAAAACCAAACTTGTCCAAACAAAAAACGAAAATGATATTCCTGCTAATTGCAGGTACATAATAACAGTTCTCTAACTGAATTATTAAACCACTAGGTAAAGTCAATACATAAGTTCCTACGGCTAAAGTAACAACCTTTGCTTCATTGCCAACTCGTAGGTCAACTTCACCTTTTTCCAAATCTCTACTCCTTTTTAGCCCCTGCACATTGGTACAAATGTGAGAACCGCATCCAGTATCTAATACCCATGATGCAGAAGTAGACAAATTAATTTCAATAACAAAAATACCTGAAATTGAAGTCTCTACTCCATTCTTCTTATCTTCGCGGTACTTTTGGCAGTTTCTCTTCCAGTGTCCGGTCTTACCGCAGTGGAAGCAGGTGCCTTCCTTTGCTATGCCTCCACTAGGCTTCAAATCAACAATAGTGGGTTTGGGTTTGGCAGTGTCCTTGCCTTTCCCTTTATCACCCTGCTTGGTGGGTCTTTTGTTCTGTGTCTTTCCATTTCCGATCATCAGAATGGACTTCCCTTTTGACTTCAGATTCTGCTCATCAGTTCTTAACATGGCTAGCAGTTCAGGAAGAGATTTGTCCATATCATTCATATTGAAATTAAGGACAAACTGACTGAATCTATCTGGCAACAATTGCAAGATTAAATCAGTCGCAAGTTCCTTTCCGAGGGGAAAACCCAACCTCTCAAGGTTTTCCATATACCCAATCATCTTGAGCACATGGGGACCTACAGGGGCTCCCTCAGCTAACTTGCCTTGAAAAAAGGCTTTTGAAACTTCAAACCTTTCATTCCTTGCTTGCTCTTGATAGAGCATCTTTAGGTGTTCGATCATATCGAATGCTGCCATATTCTCATGTTACTTTTGCAACTCTTAGTTCATGGTAGTGTAACACCTCAAAATTTGCCCTCCTTTCTTGGGACTAGCTTAACATATTGCATATCATTTTTTAGGTCATTAGGCATTGCATATTTGCATATCATATGGCAACATTGAGCAAGTCATCCTCCTAAGTCTTGATCAGAAGATAAAGAGGTTAAGATGCAAGCTAGGGTTTCATTGGATTGATCATTGGCCATCTGAGGGTTGGTGCTTCAAATTAGGGTTTCATGGTTCTTCAAAGAGGTTGAGCTTTATCTTGGTTGAAATGGTACATCATCATCATCATGGTTTTGTCATCACCAAGAGATTCATTGAGCTTGATCAGATTCCTTGAGATTAGGGTTTTGACCTTTGGTCAACCCTAATCATCTGCATTGTGCCAATCAGGGCTTGTCAAGGAGATGAGGTTTTCAAGGGATATGGGGATCATCATATGATTATATATTGAGCTTATGGAAGCTAGGGTTTCATGTTTGAGCCATTTCATCAGGAGTTTGAAGCTCAAGTTGATCAATGCATGGCCAATTCATCTATCAGTCAACAAAAGTCAACTGTGGTCAACTGTGCCTGAAATGGTGGATTTGGAGGTGGGAGAGGGTTAGAGACACTTCATTCATGTCCAAACAAGTTTCATTTGACATTTCAAAGATCAAGAATGAAGAAGATAAAGTCAGATGAAAACTTTCCAAAAATAGAAAGTGACTTGTAATTGAAAATTGCCAAAAATGGAAAGGTTTTCACCTCAAAATTACATGTCCAAAAATGCTTCAAATGAAATTTTTTTCAACATGAAAGTTGTAGATCTTGCTCTCACCTTTCCAAAAAGTCCAAGAACATGAATTTCTCATTTGTGGTTGGCAAGTTATGGATTGATCATTGTCCAAAAAAGTTGAATTTCAAAGTGGCATAACTTTTGATTCACAAGGCCAAATGGAGTGAGGTTTCTTTGAGCAAAATTCTTTTGATGTCCTCTATCCAAAACAAGCATTACCTGTCATGAAAACTCATCACACAAAAAGTCCATTTTTCAAGTGAACCAATTTTGAATTTGGAGGGAAAAAGTGCATTTTGAGAAATAAGCCTTGTTTTCACATGATTCCACTTGCAATAGCTCACAAATACCATTTGAAACTTGCTGCAACCAGAAATTTCTACTGTTACATTGATTTTGCATAAGTGAGGGTGGATTGGCTAATTACCATTTAGCATAAAAGTGCATTTTCACTAATCACTCACATTTGGCTAAACTTGATTAACAAAATGGATTAGTGCATCATATAAATGGTTAATCATAACAGAAAATCAGATTAACATTCATTCATCTCAGATCTAGATCCAAAATTGCACAATTCTCTCAACTTTTCATCTTCACTTTTTTGCAATTTCTTCACAAGCCTAGCTAAGATCTTCATTGTTTCATCATCTACAATCATTGTTGAAGCTAATTGAAGCAAGGAATCATCACTATCAAGCCAAATCGTGGACTGTTAAAGTGAGGTGCAACAATGGCAAATGGAGATTTCATCAAGATCGTGCGTAATTGAGCAACAAACCTTGTTCCATTCATCTATCCAAGCATCATAGAAGTTTTGTTTTCACATTTCAAGGCTTAAAACGCGCGATTCAACACCTGTACTTCAAAGAAGGTACCTTAGTTGCTATAGTTCATTGTGAACTTGCTGTTGCTGCTGCTTGGTTGTGTAAACCAATTGAGGTAGAATCACTAACTCCATGTAGTCTGGAAGACCTGGCCTGTTACTTGGCCAGGCACCTGTCTGAAGTCCTCCTTAAGAGGCAATGTTTGTGCTTGTTTATTTTTGTCCCCAAGCAGGAAAAGACCTTTGTTAAGGCAATTGGCAGACACAAGAGGTGTGTAGTCCACCTCCTGCTATTCTGTTGAGTCGTCCCTTGGCTCACATCACATGTTGATGCCTTATGGATCCTAACCCAAGATCCATGTACAGTTGTACAGTTGAGTCAGTGTCATAAGTGTAGAAGGGTTCCCACTTTCTGGACCCACACTTCTTTGTCTGAAGCTCTCCCTGGCCAGGGATAAGAGCTGTGAGGCACACCCCTCACTTCCACTTCATCTGGCTTCACCCTGACTCTCAATGTCAGGGTTAAGAGCTAACATCACCTGATACAGTTGGTTTGCTTTTGCAGCCTAACCCTTTGTTTGAGCCCACTTTGTCTGGATATAGTGTGTGCTAATTGTGAATGTTTGTTTTGTTTTGATTATGCTTGCATGCTTTGCTTTTCCTGGTTAGGATTAGCTTGCTGCCTGAGCAAGATAGATAGCCAACCTTAACTTAGGGATGATATGCATGATAACATCTAGGCTCGAGTCGTAGTCTCCCTAGTTGTGTCTCCCTTTGTATCTGGTTAGGCTAGCCTTTCTCCCCTGTTAAGGGGAACTACGTTGCCCTGATCCTCATACCAGATGAGGTACGTAGGTAGGAGGTCGTACGAGATCTCTCCGGGCACCCTTTTCTTTTTTGAGTGTGTTTGCTTGCCAGCTATCAGGCTCGAGTTCCCGACTCCCTGTTAGTCTGTGTGTTCACCCTTCTTGGTGTTTGCTTGACAGTTGCTAGGCTCGAGTTCCCGACTCCTTAGTAACTTATTGCTTGTTTCCTCTTGTGTGGGTTAGGAGACGGATGTAAGCCCAGCAATTGGCATTCTGTATCCTATTGTTGTGTGCTTGGAGTCTGGTATAAGTCCATCAAGTGGCATCTGGTTTCCAATGTGGGTTTGTTTGGTTCGGAAGCTGATGTAAGTCCAGCGATTGGCGTTCGGGTTCCATGTTTGCCTTTTGTGTTTTGTTTTGTTTCGGCGTGCGTGAGCCGAACTACGGTAGCTCTGATTCTTGTTCCAGACGAGATACGTAGGCATAGGATGCGATATCCTAGCGAGCCCTCTCCCCTTTTCTCCCACCTGTGTTGTTTGTGTGTGTGATGTTTGTTTTAGCAACCTTTTTCTATCTTTAGAGCGTGGATCCCGTCGAGTACGACGGATGCGTAGGGGTGCTAATACCTTCCCTTCGCATAACCGACTCCCGATCCCATTCTCTTTGGTCGCGAGACCATGCTTTTCCCAGGTTTACTCTGAGCGTTTCCTTTCCCTCTTTTGGGATAAATAACGCACGGTGGCGGCTCTGTTTGTTTTGTTTTAGCCCGCCGGTTGTTTTTCGCGGATGCGACAGGTAGCTAGCATGAGGCAAGCAGTTTCATTGGCATCATCGACATGCTTCTTATAAGCATATCTTTCTGCCTTAGGTGCAGAAATAGGAGGTTCCTCTTCAGGAACAGGTTTCTCCAAGACATACAACTTTCTATCATATCTGAGGACAATCCTCAGATTTCGGTGCCAATCCAGAAAATTTGTCCCAGACAATTTTTCCTTGTAAAGGATTGATCGCAAAATGTTGTTAGAGGTGTTTGTTGTCATGGTAATCTACATGAAAATAATGAAAATAAATCAATAACATATTTAATTAGGCCTTTAATTAAATATGCTCCCACTATTTTACTCAAAACAAATGACCCTCACCATTTGATTCGGAAAATCCCATTGGAAGATTTTCTAGTGGGTCGAGATCCACATTTCACTTTGTTTTAAGTTCGCGTAGGCGGATTACACAAAACTAGGTTATTTAGGTAGGAACTCCTTCCAATTGTATCTAATACAACTCTCGAATATTTTAGTTGGGTGAATAACTCCTTATTCCAATCCATCACATGGATCATTTCCAACTCTTGCTTCTAAACATATATAATCTTATTATAATTTTTTAGTTAAGTTTGACCCATTGTTTTAGCAATTGGATATTACAATTATCCCATCACACCTTACTAATATAGAACATGCACCTCGCGTAGGCGAAATCTACATTATCCGATACTAGTCTTGATGAGTGCTAAAACTTGGAAAACATAAACTTAATATTTAATTTGAGGGAATTTGCAATTATTCTGATCTCACCGGCTTATTTATCATATAAATCGTCTCTCACATGCATCAACATACATTCACATGCATCAACATGCATAATGAAACAACTATGTCCCCTAGCGTAATTGTTCTCCCAAGCCAATGAGAGAACCTAAGCTAACCTAATAACGATCTAAGCTTCTCCAAGCAAGATCTTCAAGGTTATCCTCCTTTGATATTGTATTCTTCTCTTTCTTCATAACATTACATTACATAAAAGAAACTCGTTTTACATACGAGGGAGTGATATGAGAAAAGAAGTTACATTAAGAGATTAAAAGAGAGGCACGACACGCAGGTCATATTTTAAAATCCAAAAACAAAATAAAGGAAAACTAAGGCCATAACGATCACCACAAGACAATAATAATGAACACATTATTATTATTAATTTAAATTCTGTTAATTAATTAAAACCAAATTAAATTTCGGCGACCGATCACACTAATACTTTAAAGCACAACTCAAATTTTAATGAACAATTCATTTGAAATCGACGTCGTTTTTCGCATCAACACTTGATACTTTAAAGCACAACTCTTGCGCAGTCACAACCCTAATCACATAACTCTTTGACAACACAACCCTTGTGCCGTCATTAACCCTAATGCACCGATTTCAGACCGTCAAACACACCTCGATTGTTAATTCAATATGATTGATCAACACGTCATTGCTTCATCATATTATTGTTGGATCAAGAAGCAAATGACCATTAATCGCTCAAAGAAAACAACATTAAGTGTTTGAATGAATGAAACAGAAACATTATATCATATATACCGTATTTTGCATCAGGATTACTTATATCATATATATAACTTGATCGATCTCAATTGCGTAACCTATGGACGATCGATGTATCGCTGCTTCACCATACTAATGTCGGATTCCAAATCACAGTCAACATCAACCATCCAAATCGTACACACATGATGCCAAATTTAATTACTCGTTTATTCTTTGATTCATTCTGTCTTTTAATCGTATTAATACAGAAAATACAGAAAATAAACAGCTATCAGATGCATGGTTTCGTAAGTGGCTCTGATACCACTTAAGGAGAAAGGCGATCCAAAACGCAGCGAAATTAAAAAAAAAATCTCCTTTAGTGATCCTTACGAATGGGCATGATTAGTGATAGAATCGTTACCTCTTATGACGATTGAAACCTTTGATGCAGATCTATAGAGGGATCGCGAATGTTGAACGATGACAACGCCTCTACTCAGTCCACACGAACAGATTCCTTCAATCTCAGTGCTAGCTGCTACGAATGAAGGCTTTGAGTGAGTGAGAGAGAGAGAGAGTGTGAGTGTGTGTGTGTGCGAGAGAGAGAGAGAGAGAGAGAGAGAGTGAGAAACGAAATTACAACTGCACAAATGCTTCTGCACAAGGGTTCTATTTATAGAACCATTTATATGTGCTGCAAGCTAAAAAGCCCACTTAAGTGTATGTGGCCCATATCTTATATTATGCCAAAATCACTTAAGCGCATGGCACCTTACCATATTTCGTATTCTACTTAAGTATACCGTACCTTACGATGTTCTACAATTCACTTAAGTGAACTGTACCTTACGGTGTTCCTTAGTTACTTTATCTCTCATCAATCCTTCCTTTTGTGTGTGACCCTGTAGGTTTTCGCGGCATTGACAATCATATTAAATCACGTATTTAACATAATAAATAGTGAGCGGTATCTAGCAACACATCACTGCTACCCAAGATACGAAAATGTCATGTGATCTGACAAATCCTTTTGTGATAATACTTATGCGTGTAATTACCCTTTTTCCCTTATGTCTATATTGAACACAAGGCATAGACCGTGTCATCCTTGTCCAGTTCAATATTGGGCCCATAGACATTTATCCTGTTACGCAAGATGGGCAAATTCCATCTAGGTCACTCATGTCCCTCAACATGCTTCGTGGAGTACCCATTAACTGTCTTTATGGTCATCTAGTTACGAACAATGTTTGATCAGCAATAAGACACTCGACTCTACATCTAGGGTCCACAGTGGTTTCAGGTCGAATGGTGGTATACACCATTATCACTATGAGAGTAACTTATGACACTTTTCATAACATTCTATATAGTATTCTCATAGCGGGTCAATCCAGTATAAATATTACTCTTAATATTCATACCTATGTTTAAGACTTGATAACTCCTTATCCATGACCCATGAGATGTGATCATCAATCTATATACATAATAGTTTTAATGCTTTAATGTTATCCCACTTCACAATAAAGCTCGACTATGAATGCTTTAAGAATAATATCCTTATGTTTAATGTGATCTCATGATTAAGTCACACTTGATACATTAAACGGACTAGTTATTCTAGGGACTTTATTGAACAAACATAATAAAGAAAAAGCCTTTTATTATTAATAAATAATTCGATACAAGTACCAAAAGTATTGGCCTCTAGGGCTTACACCAACACTGCTCGTGTTCATCTTTTGACTGCCGCAACCTTAGTTCAGTAGGAGTAATGGCATTGTTACAACTTTCCATTTCATTTTTCTTCAAAAATTCAAGCGCATACCTTCTTTGGTGCATGATCAGTCCCTTCTTGGATTTGTAAAACTCAAAGTCAATGAAGTATGTCATGAGACCTAGTTCAGTCATCTCAAATTCCTTCATAAGCTCAACCTTGAACTTAGAAATCCACCCTTCATCACTGCCCGTAATCAACAAATCGTCCACGTAGAGACAAAGAATTATCAATCCTTTATTTGTATCTTTCTTCACATACACACCATGTTTTAATACACATTTATTTAAGCCTATCTCTTTTAAGAAACCATTTATTCTCTTGTTCCAGGCTCTTAGAGCTTGTTTCAACCCGTACAAAGCCTTATTCAATCTATAGGACTTTGACTCTTAGTTTTTCACAACAAAACCAAGGGGTTGTTCCACATATACCCCATCTTCAAGTGATCCATTCAAAAACATAAGTTTGACTTCCATTTGATTAATGGACCAATTGTTGTTGTTTGCAATCCCAACATCCAATTGGATGTCTCAATCCTTACTACTGGTGCGAATACTTACTCATAGCTTATTCACTCCTTTTGCAAAAATTCATGGATACCAATCTATCTTTGTGCTTCACAAGCTTTCCTTTGGAATTTGCTTTGACCTTGTACACCTATTTCACACCTATATGCTTTTTCCCTTTAGGAAAATTAACTAGCTCCCAAACTTTGTTCTTATCAATCGATTCCAGCTCCTCCTTCATAACACAAATCCATTTTGGATCACTAAAGTCCTCTTCAGTTTTAGCGGGTTCCGATTCGGCCATAAGTACAAAATGGACAAAATCACCATCATCGTTGATTTCGTTATCCTGGAACAACTCACAATCTTGGAGTCTTACCTACTACAAAATAGACATTTCATAACATCAATTTTACAACGGTCTTCCTGTCGTTGTAATGGTTCTTTTTTGGGCATTTTTTTTATATTTATTAAAGGACATTTCACAACGGTCATATGTACCAACCGTAGTGAAAGGTACCTGGAGTGAAATGGTTTGAATCCCATCACCAATAATTTTCTATTTATCGTGACATAATGCGACTTGACCTTTTATATCACCACGATTGTTATAATCAACCGTGGTGTAAGTTGCAATCATTTCATCACGGTTCACATTTTCAATCGTGGTGAAATATGTTACTTATTTATATATAAGAGAAATTATCTCTCACTTCAGTACATTACAACCGTCTCTCTCAAAATAAAATCCTAATATCTCTTTCACTTGTCTCTCTCAAAACAAAATCCTAACATCTCTCTCACTCGTCTCTCTCATATGGAAACCCCAAACGTATCCAACCAACTTGTCTTCTTTGAATTATTCATTTGTTTTATCAAATCTTAGAAAATGGATACTTTACAGGTTCGTTCATTATAGTTTATGTTACCAAATCTATTTATCTATTATTGTTTATGTTTCAATAGCATGTTTCATAATGTTTGAACTTTCAGCTTGTTTTGACTTGTAGGTAGGGGGATGCTTGTTTTAATAACGAGGACGACGCTAAAGTGAGCGTTGCGAACTTGTGCGAAAGATTAAAAATAACATCCATTCAAAATATACACATGTTTGCAACTCTAACTTCAACTTCATCCTTATTTCATTGTGGATGCCATTACGGGACATGTATGTTTCTGAAACATTCTTCGTGTATGTTGTTTATGGTTTGTTGTTTATGAATATTGATGTTAATGTTTGTTTAAAATATGATTTTATTATCTATTATGTGGTTTAAGTGTTTTTCCAATACCTTCCCCAATATATAATTTTACAAATTGCATTAGAAATTATAATATGATAGATAAAGTTATATTAGAAAACAAGTATACGTTCAATTCTTGATAAGAATTCTTTAATTTGTTATCTGCATATTGTTCTTTAACTGTTATAACTTTATTTAATGATTGTAGATCTTCAACCACCTCTCTCTCCACCTCTAATTTTTTTCAAAGTAAATAATATTTTTCAAAATGAACTAGGGGTGAAGTAAGATGCGGTTGAAGATCTATAATCATTAAGCAAAGTTCTAATTGTTAAAGAGCAAAATGCGGATAAGGAGTTGAAGAAATATTATCAAGCATTGAACGTGAACTTATTCTTCTAATATAACTTAATTTATCATATTATAATGTTCTAGATCAGATTAAAAGCTTATATGTTTAGTGAGTATTGGCAAAATAGTTATTCCATATAATTTATAATAAACTCAGTTGTATATATCACAACGGTTATTTATACCAACTGTTGTTAAATGTTATGCATTCAAGAATATCACAACGGTTGTTTAAATTAACCATTATGGTAGACCGCATGCTACATAACTTATAATCACGGTCGCATGACCGTGGTGGAAAACATCGTACCTACAATCACCTTACCTCACAACGGTTGGTTCAACATGGTAGTATCCATTTTCCAACCATTGTGATAGGTATTTTCCATAGTAGTGCTTGTAGGCCAACCTCTTTGCCTTGTTGGTCTTCTCACATTCTCTTCAGTTCGGGCTTCGACGATGGATCTTTCTGCACTTTCAAATAATGCATGAACCATTTTTTGTTGCTGTAGCTGAGTACATGCTGCTTGTAACCAGTTACAGGTTATTGTAATTCCTTTATTTTGTAAAAAACGACATCCCAAATGATCATGATCCTTCTATTTGCTGCATCATATAACTTGTAACCACTGACAGAGTGATACCTGACACGCTGCAAGTGGACGACTGTGCAAAGTAGTAAAAGATTATCGAATCACAAGGACTAATGGATTGAGTACCTAACTTTGTTCTATCGATGTATATCTAGAGAGATCAAATATTGAGACTTTGTAAAAAATAACTTAAATAAAAATCACTTATAGAAAATTAACTTAATTGAAAATCACTTAAATCACAATGGAGACAAACATGACTTAGGGTCATGGTTATCACTCTGACACATTCGTACTATCCGAGTAACTTCTATTACGAGAGTTTCGACACAATTTCTAGAAAATAGATAAATATGGACAACACCTGCTTTGGCCAACGTGTTGCCCTATCGATGACGAATAATCTGTTGGCTTTCACTCGACTGTATTATTTGTCAGTGATTCATTACTTTTCTCAGATATAAAAATTGGGACTTTCTAAAACTCATCCAAGTGCTTTCGCTGTATTGAACTCATTTGTTTAAAAACCTGTGCTCTGGTACCGATACATATCCTTTCAGACTATGATCGGTACATGAGAACACTTTACTTTCATATAAGGGTTGGAATGCATGAACTCAGGTATTAAAATAAATTTGGACAAAAGACTCTCGTAATCGACTTGTGACAGGTCATACAAACGGTCATGAGATAAGTCCCATGACCCCTAGTCCCTGATGGACTACTCACTCATGGTGAGAGAAAACACAACTAAATCGATATTCATGATCGAATTCATAACAAACACTTAAAATAGATAAGCAAACAAAATAAAAACAAACAAGAGAACCTGCTTGATTAAGCTTTGATCCAGTGCTCCAAAATTCCAATGGGGTCTCCACTGAGTAAATGGGTATCAAGTCAACTCATTAAGGACTACTCCACACGAGTCGAACATGACTATACCATCCTCCTATCTTAATTGCACTCAAGTTCGGGTTAGAACTTATCTCACCACTCAGAGATCACCAAGCACAACAGACAAATTATATCACACAAATAATATATACAAATAAACATCAAATATCAAAAAAATATTGCACACAAAAAAAGTAGGCTAAACCCACTGAGGAGTACTCCCCAGCAGAGTCACCATTTTATTTCTGTAGCGGTAAATTCATGACCATCAAGTTATGCATAAACTTGATGTCAGTAAAACTAGAGTCGCCACCGTGCTTTTATTGTTTCCAAAGGAAAAAGAGCAAAAGTACGAACAAAACCCAAAGATAAGAAATTTTCAAATCAAAACTAATAAAATGCCAGAGATTACAGGTAAGAGGGTTGGTTACACAGAGGGAAGGTATTAGCATCCAAAGTTCCATAGGTACTCCTAGGGAGCCCTTTTTGTGTGCAAGTGTTTTGTTTAAAAAGATGTTTGATAAAAATGGAATGGGGGATGAGAAAAGATGTTTGACAGGACCTTCGATCTTATGCCTACGTACCAACATAAAAATGAGGGATCAAAATCCTGTAATTCGTGGTAAAAATTTCAAAGAAATTGGTGAATTGATTTTAACAAAAGTTCTAATAAAAAGGGCATAGAAACGGCCAAAAGATTTAAATGAAGTTGTTAATTCTTTTTGTCTTTTGAAATTGAGGTCAATATGGTTAAGTTCATTTACAAATTTGATTTAAGAATTGTTTTTTTGAAAATTCATTGGTATAAGGCCAAAGTTTCCACTCATTAAAACATGTCTAAGTTTGAAATCACAAGCAAATAAGATTTTAAAAAGAGGGAGAGATTTTGAAATTAAATAAAGAAGGGAGGAGATGAAGGGACTACCCTAAACAAAATTAAAAATTAAAAGTTGAAAGAATCTGACCAATGGAAAGCAATCCACAAGACAAGAATGTCAAATAGAAACCCATTTCCTTTGGACTATTAAGTAAGCAACAAGCATAAGCAAACATCCAAGCAAATAATAATGAAGACCAAGCCATCAAATAAAGATAGCCATAACATCCAAGCAAGCACTCCAATAGCAAGTAGTCTTCAGTTTCTTCAAATGTATCGAATGAAATATTTCCTTGGCAAACTCACAGAAACAATCATCAGACATCAATTAGAATAACATCATAACAATTAAGCATAGAGACAAAGTAACAGATGAACCAAGAGCACTCAAGGTTTGCATCAGATGAAAGGCCCTGTCAAGGATGGTTCAGTCTCAAAATAGTGGCATTGGCCAAGTCCTTTAAAGCATATCGAATGTTGCCTAATTCTAAGTCCAAGAGTTCAGATCAAGTCCAACAGTCCACCAACATATTTTTTAAAGCTTTTGTTGTTATTAAGTATTTTAAGGTCCTAAGACCACAAACAAAATAAAACCTCAAGCACACAATATATACAATCACAAGATGTGGCTCAAGTGAGCAAAGTAAAATGACTGAAACATAAACAAGTTGGATGAAATGTAAATGGCAATGAATGATAAAGGTACTGAAATTTAAATTTGCATTAAGTAAATGACTTCAAAGTAAAGCAATGATAATGAAATGTTAGTCAAATGTTAGTGAAAAGTTTATTTATTTAAGTCATTCTTTGGAGAACACTCAATCATTCATTCACAAGTATGAAGACATGAACAAAGACATCATCCATGAGAAGGGCTCCAACTTGGATAAATCAACAAGTATGCCACTAGCTCTCATGAATGGAAAAAAGGTTAAGTCTTAACACAATGCCATGAAGAATAGGAGACTTACAATCTCACTTACTAGAATGCTATGCCTTGTGGAACAAATTTAGCTCTATGTTAAGCAATCGTAATTGGACTTACGTAGAAGTCACAACTACCTGAGATCGGGCAATAAAGATATTGGTGTTTATGTATGTTAGAGACTTGGTACAAAGAACCAAGCTCCTAAAATATACCACACACTAAAATAAAGATGGGATGGACCTATCTCAATCCAGCTCATGTTGATTCATCTGACACATGGTCATTGATGAACCAACTAGCACTTGGACATTAGAGAAGTCATTACTCAATGATGGATTGGGGAAGAATAAGGATGGAGATGAAGAGGGGAGGGGAAATAGAAACCCAAATTGATCACAGGAGGAAAATCATCTGATCAATACTATCCATTCATCTTGAGGGATGAAATGTACATTTCATCAACCCCCTAAGTCCAATAGTATTGATCAAATAAATGTTCAAATCAACCATGATCAAGGCCAAACAGAAAGTCAAACATCACAAGGTCAAACAAATGTCTCAAAAATATTTTTAATCAATTAAACAATTAAAAGTCAATTTTAAAATGAATTAAAATGCATTTTTAAATGAAGAAAACCTCAAATCCCTTCAAATCACCAAATAAATGGCCAAGGGATTTATCCTAGGTCAAACAAGGTCAAAGGACCTTAGACAAAAAAAAATAGAATTTTTGGAAAGTCAGAAGTATTTTAAAATATTTAAAAACAAGTCAAAAATCATTTAATTCACAAAAAAATATCAAAATTAATCTAAAAAATTGTTTTAATTCAAAATATGAAAGAGGAAAATATTTAAAGATTTTTTGTGAAAGTCCCATATTTGTTGGATTAAAAATGAAATTACTATGAATAAAATAAAATAAAAGGATTAAACATAAAATCAGAAATTAAAATAAAACAAGAAAAAATAAGGGCCATTAGATCCCCCTCATTAGTTAAGGTGGCAGATTTGATGGCCACGCATGTGTTGTCCCTGACGGAACCTAGTCAACATGCTGCAACAATGGTAATTCAAACTGAGGGTCAAGATTAAAATGCAAGGCATTGATCAGATGGATGGGATGAAGACAACACATCACCGGAGCCCTAACTCTGGTCTTCTTCTCCGGTGGACCTCGCCGGACATGTCCACCACCAAAGCTCACCAAAATAAAAAATGTATATACTATTTTAAAGAAAAAATCACCAGGAATCTAAATCTGACCTCAAAACTCTTCAACTCCAAGTATATTAAAAGATACATGGAATTGAAAATTGAGGAGTATGAACTGAGTTTCTTCGATTTGACCTCAAAGCAACTCGATCTTGTTGCCTATATTGATAGGACTTCAGCCAACCAAAAACCAAGTGAAATGATGGAGAATTGAGGGAGAATCGAAGAAGAAAAGTTTCAAAAAATTCACCTTCTGTTTGCAGTGATGAAGCTCGATCTCGATCTTAATTTTCTTGGGCTTTCTTCTACCAACTTGCAGGAGATGATTTAGATGCAAAAATGGCTTGAACCCTTGGAGTTTCAATCCAATAACAGAAGGGGGATCCAAACTCGATTTCAAGAGAAATCCTCAAGGAATTCTATCAATGGAGGGTGGGAATTTTTACAGGTCAAATCTTGGGCAAAGGGTCCTTGATTCTGAGCAGAATGAGTTGCATTTATAAACTTTTCAATTGATTTTCACACACTTCTATTCAAATGCCAAAAATAGAAACTCTAGTGTGCATGATAGCATGAGCGTGTGATAGACCCAAAGAATGATTGAAAAAAGTCCAAAATCGTGCATGAGTGATGTTGAAGTCGTAATATGAGACCATGCAATATGGAATTAAAATTGGTCATGAGAAACTTCCAAATGGGGCCATGCAATGCAACCATGTGCAAGTCCTTCAAGAATGCTCCAAATGCCATGATCTTAAACTCTTTGGAAATGTAACATGTAGGGGAACAACTTTTATGTTGAAAACTTTTTCATTTGGAGCTTGGATCATGATGAATTTTGAGGTGGAAGTTGGAGAAATCAAGCATAGTTGAAAATTTTCTAAGTATAAAATCAAATGACCATTTTTTCCACCTTGAATAACTTTTTGTATGATCTTAAAATGAAAATGGTTCCTTCATCAAAGTTGTAGCTATTTCATTATTATTCAATATTGTCACAAATTTGACACCATTGGAATCTTGCATTAGGGAGTTATGGATTTTAGAAGTTGAGGAAAATTGCTTGTTCAATGATGATAGCCCAAAATGACCTATAATATTTACTCTTGCTACATGCCCTTGAAAATATAATTTGACATTTATTGAATAATAAAAGTTGGAGAAGACATCTTGAATTTGATCATGAAACTTGGATGGCCTTCATATCGCAAAAATTGAGCAAGTTATGGTCCTTGGAAGTTGACCTCCTAACTAGGGCATAGACAAAATGATTTATAATCTTTCACCATAAAAACGACTTTCCATGCAAAACTAGCTCTTGATGTAAACATGAAAGTTGTTTTTAATGTCATAAAGAGTAACTTTTCTCTTGGAATCATTTTCATATGACAAAAATGGTAGGAGATAGGGTCTAGGGAACCCCAGATTTGACTAGTTGACTTTCTCTAGTCAACCTCTTTGAACCAACTTGCAAACTTGAAGGTCTTTTGATCTTTGGGGCTCATGGAGGACCAAATATGCTTGAGAAGATGTAAATTAGAGCATACCTTAATATATTTGACCAATTGATGAAGAAACTTGCTAAGGAAGTCACACAAGATACCAAGATGAATTAGGGCTTCCAAGGCAAACAAGCTTTAAACTCTTGATGAAATCTTGATCAAATTGACAAATAAAGCACATGGGGATCCAAATATGATGCTTAGAACCATGGTGGGCCTTTATTTGATTGATCTATTGCATTGAGGGTCTCAAACCCTAGATATGAGCTTAATGAGGTACAAGTGGACACACACACTACCTACAAAAGAAACAAAGCTACACTAGACATATTTTTGGTATTTTGATTAGTAAACAAATAAAAACAAATTATGATATAATCAAAATGTGCTTGGTGATCTCTCTCAATGCAAACCCAATGAATGAGAGGTAAGGAGGATACCAAGGTGTGATCCTAAAAGCCAATGCAAATGATGAGATATCATGAGGGATCTTAGGGTCAAAACTGGGGTCTTACAGAGACTTGAGTATAGAGAAAAATAAAATACATAAAAACTTCAGAAAATAAAACTTTGATGCCTAAACTTACAACTAACTGTGATTTTTATAAAAAAAAAGTCTAAACTATGATGAATATATCACTGAGCAATAGTCATTACATCAGAAAATATCACATATAAACATGCCAAATTCCAAAAATAGATGAAATCGATCTAAAAAAGGAAACAAATCAAGAGACATATCACCCTCATGCTACGACCCGTAACAGATGCTACAGGTGGTCGTAGTAGGCCTCTGCTTTTTGTTTGGCTCTTCAAAGTTAAAGGAAACCCTAGGCCTTGGCTGCTACGGCCCATAGCAGCTGCTAAGGTGGCAGTAGCAACCATATGGATTTTGTATCAAGATTTTCTGAATTTTGATGTTTTTCCATGCTTTGCTCGATTTTGTACCTTCTTCGCCTCAGATGCTTAAATCCTGAAAACAACAAAAATATGATACCAAATAAAAAATATGATAAATGAAAACGAATCGAACAAAAAACTATGAAATAATAAGGTAAAACAACTAGTAAAGACGGTACAAAAGCCACTAATCAATACCCTACAAGTATCATCTGCTCTCCCTTGCCATCAAGCTTCTTTCTATGTTGATCTGACACATGTTGATATGCCACCGAAATAAATACTCTCAAGTGGCTCATGTTTAATTTAAATCCATACCATGATTCCCCTAGTGTTATCTTTTCAAGCTTCTTTGTGTGACATCTATCCAACAAATAAGTGGTCGTGGAGACGACTTCTCATCAAAATCCTTTCGACAAGTTTGCTCCCTTTAGAATGCTCCTTACCATGTTCATGATATAGTGATTTGTCCTTCTGGAAACATTGTTTTGATGCGGTGTATAAGGTGACACTACCTAATGTACAATGCCCTATTGATCACAAAACTTCCCAAAATAATTTGATACATATTCACCTCCACCATTTGTTTTGAGAAATTTGATTTCGTGACCGCTTTGCCTTTCAACGATGGACTTGAACTTCTTGAACACCTAAAGTACCTCATCTTTTCCCTTAATTAGGTAAGTCAATAGTTTTCTACTATGATCATCAATGGGTGTGACAAAATATCTATTGCCACCAATAGAATCAACTTGCATCGGTCCAAACACACCTGAATACACTGCCTCATGATAACACTTGGTTATACAACCTTCATATTTGCTTCGCTTGCAAACATTCTTCATAAATTCCAGCCAGTATATTGGTAAATGGCAGCGTCATTACCATCTTGTTATTTTGCAAGGCGTTAAGATCTCATAAATTAAGATGTCCAAGCCTATAATGCCATATCCATTATTCTCTACTAGCCGCTGTAGAAAGACACCTGTGTTCCATAACCTTCAATTTAGCCTTGAGAGTTCTGTTTGGATCCATAGGAGCCTTTAGGACCAAAACTCTATTTGTGTCCATAACACGTAGTACCTTGTTCTCCGTATGAATCTTGTAACCATTCTCAAGCAATTGGCCAATACTTATAAGGTTACACTTGATTCTGGGAATATACAACACATACTTTATCAAAGAATTCTCACCATCCTTTTTCTTGATTGATACATCACTGATCCTTCAATATTTGTCGCTAGAGTGGTATCGTCCGCGAACTTTACCTTGTTCTTAATGGAGATATTGATTATAATGAACCAATCTTTTCTTCATATCATGTGAGTTGAATATCTGGAGTCTAAATACCATTGATTTATGCTATGTACAACTTTTTCATAGTCACTATGGCGTTTTCTTCTGCTGGTAACCAGTTACAGCATATCAATAATCAGTTACAACCTTCTATGGCAACCCACTATAACGTGTTACAGCTGTCCGATGACCTACTACTGTTGGATTCTCCTTCAGTGATCATCTCCAAGAGTGTGTTCTCATCATAATACTTTTGTCTTGCAACTCTAGCTTCATCTTCTTGAGGTTCTTTCTTGTTGGCACTGCACTCTCTTGCAAAATGACCAAACTTTTGACAATTTTAGCACTACGCACTGATTTTATCAACTATCTTTCTTCCTCCTCTTCCTCTAAAACTACTACCTCTAGAGTTATATGATCCACCATACCTATTACCACTATTTTCCCCTTTTAAAATGTTGAATTTTTAGAATTTTGGGATTCTCTTCCACCAAAATTCTGAAAGTTCTCTCTGTCTTTGTTCATGAGTCACTTTCCCTTTGCCTTCTTGTCTCTTTCATTGAAACAATCTTGCAAAGTAATCTCTGCCTTTTCCTTATCAACATTCATATCCTTCATTCTCTGCTCTTTAGCTTCAAGAGAACTTTGCAACTCCTCCTTGCTCATCTTTGTGAGATCCTTCGATTCCTCAATCGCAACTACTACATTATCAAATCTTGACGTCAAAGAACGCAAGATTTTCACAATAACATACTACTCTATGACCGTTTCTCCACACACATTTGCTTAGTTCATCAATCTTGCGATTCTCGTCGTGAATTTGCATATTGTTTCCTTTTCTTTCATTTAAATGAACTCCACCCACCTCTTACAAAATTGGAGCCTCACCACCTTTGCCTTATCAACTCCCACATAACTTTTCTCCAAGATTTCCCAAGTTTGCGTTGAGGTTGTGCAATCACCAACCTTCTCAAAATTATCAGCATCAATGCATTGATGAATAAAATACAGCGCCTTGTAATTTTCCATCTTTGTCTCCTTATGCATAGTCATTTGTGCAGTCGTTGTGCATTCTACAAGTGGAGTAATATTTTTCTTGATCACTTCAAGAACATCTTGATAACACAACATCACCTTCATGTGTTTCCACCACTTATCATAATTCTTTACATAGAGAATTTGAAGATTCACAGGGATTCACTCATTGGAAACAAGAAGTATTTTTGTACACTAAGTGTTTGATGCATCGAACGAGACTCTTGATACCAAACGTTGGAACAATGAACTACAATTATGGTGATTATTGAGTGTGGAGAGGTAAAGAGAATGAGATATAGTGATTATCGAGGATAAAAATATGATCATTATTTATTAATGAGATATCCAAGGGGTATATATACAATTACATAGATTTATGTACAATTAACAAACTGAAATAACAGAAAATTAACGACTGTAACCGGTTACAAAACACCTTTATTTCAGTTGTAACCAGTTACACCAAAGTTATAATTGGTTACATGTTGCTTCTATTTGATATTATCAATGGGATGTAACCGATTACAGCCCCGCAATAACCGATTCCATACACTTGAATTATACTTTTTTCCAAAATCAGTATCTATAAATTTATTCAGGCTCAAATAGTCTTTTAAGCACTATAAGTTGATATGTTCTTGTTTTTGGTCCCTAAATTATTTTTTTTAAAATAATTCCGGGATGTTAAAGTCATTTTTGTTTTAGCCCAAAAGTGAAAATCCGCAAAAAAAATGCGAAGGAAAATCCACAGAAAACTTGCAGATTTTAAATCCATAGGAAAATTTGAAATCTTCATATTTTCCTGCAGATTTTGATTTTAAGAAAAAAAAACAAAAAAAATTAACATTCAAAGATTATTTAAAAAAAAAAGATATAAGGACTAAAAACAAAAACAAAAAAATTTAAATGAACGAAAAGACTATTTAAGACTTTTATTAATTATTCATAATTTTTTATTAAATAAAATCATATATTTAATTAGAGTCGTCAAATGGACTATCTCGTATGGACCAGTCCGCCAAGCCAAATAAATTATAGGACATGAATCTTAAAATTAGAGTCCACACTTTCAAAGTTTTTTTAGCCAGCTCTAAAAAATTTGATATCCATTAGAGATAGCATGTATGGGTCGTGAGTCCACATAATTAAAAAATTTAAAATTTATATTGTCTAACTTTAAAATAACACGTTAAACTTTCTTCCCTCATTAAATTTTATCTCAATTCTATTCAATCTTTCTTTTTTAAATATTATACATTACTATAATCAAATTAATATTTAACTTTTTTGTATTTTATTTTACAATTTCTTCATATTTTATTAGTTTCTTTTATATTAAATATTTGAAAATACTATTTAATCAAAATTTATAAAAAATAATATAATATATTGTATTTAAAATAATATAATATTTTATTATATTTATAATAAATATGGATTTTTTTTCAATTTTTGTATAAAAAATAGTTCGTTTAGGTTTGAATACCTGAAATCCTTATAGAATCAAACATGAGTAATAACTTTTTAATTTATATTATAATTGAATTTTGGGTTAATAGGTATTTATCCCCTTTCCATTTAGGGTCTTTTGGTTTTCTTCCTTGTATTTAAAAAAAAAATACAACCTTGCCACATGAAGATTCCCTTGACTTAAACCTTTTAGTGACCATATTCACTTGAGGAACTGATGTGACTAGTTGGTGTTGTCTGAATCTAAAAATTCATTGCCACATGTACCAAATGTTTGACACATCACGTGACCCTAATTCATGTAATTCATCTTCTACACTAATCCTCTCCGCAACCCTAATTCATGTAATTCATCTTCTACCTTCGTTCCCGTGTAACCTAATTCATCTTCTACCTTATTCGTTCACGCGTATTAGGGGTTGCAAATGGCATACAACAAATCATCCTCAATCGGTACTTAAAATGGTAGATAAATGCCTAGATGTGATTACAATCAGGTCATGAAGATTTGGGTCTCAAAAACGCCAGAAAATCCGAAAAGAAAAATTTGGAGATACAGAAATTGGTAAAAGGTATGAAAATCATGTAACAGTGTTTCTTATTTTTCGTTCTTCCCTAAATTCATGTTTCATTTGGTTTTTAAATGCAGGCAGGGATTAGCAGTGATTTATTTATTTGGGATGATGAGCTTGATGAAATTGAGTGGAAATATGGAATTAAGACAGTTGACAATAGCTTAGCAGGTGGTTGCAACAAAGAGAAAGGCATGATTGGTTACTTCAGAGAATTTGACAAGGAATTCGCAAAGGAGTTTGGGAAGGAGTATGCCAAAGAATCTTACTCAAAGAAGCTTGAAAAAGTCAAGAAGAATCTGCAACATAAAAGGAACAAAAGTTATTGGTTAACTATTGCACTAATAATGTCATGGGTGTTGTTTGCCATTGTATTCAATATGTTGTAGTTGTTTCATAACAGCTTGACCTTTCAATGTATATGTTGTTGTACTTATACTTAATTTGAAGTAATTGTTCCAACGTATCAGTTTGCGATTTTAATGAATGAATGAATGAGTTTGTTTTAATATGAGTTTGATTCAATGTCTGTTTTGTCTCAAAATGAGTTTGGTACAACACCAGTTTGATTTAATATCAGTTTGATACAAATATCAATTTGATTCATTATCAGTTTTGTCTCAAAATGAGTTTTCAAAATGAAATGGGTTTGAGTACAATTTCAGTTTGGTCCAAAATGAGTTTGGTTTAATTGCTGTATTACTTCTCAATATCAGTTTGAGTAACATTTTAATATTACTTTTCAATATCAGTTTGAGTAGCATTTTAAAATATTATTACATAATAGCACTTAGCACTTATTATGCAATTGTCATTACATAATAAGGTAGAGTAGTCATTCAAAATATCATTACATAATAGCACATGTTATGCAATTGTCATACTAATTAAACAAAAGCTAATTAACCACATTGTACAAAATGTCATACTAATTAAACACATTATACTAATCACAACATAACAAGGCAGTAGTTTCTTGTGTTAATGTGCCATCTCCATCCTCAGCAGTTCCATCAGTTCCACTTATTGCAAGGGGTACTTCAACTGCACCAGTTGTAAAAGGTACTTCAATTGCATCAGTAGTGACTTTCGCTTTCTTTGCATAGTATCTAGATCTCTTTCTCTATAAATGGAAATTATGAAAATATTAACATCAACTAGTTGCACAAGAAAATTAAGTACATGACAATAAGGAATTCTTACCTTTCTTTTCAAAAGTAGCAATCCCTGTAATTGTTAAACCACGTAAGTTAAATCACACTAAGACCATATCAGTTGAAACATACTAACAAATAAAAGCCATACCTTATATTGATCAGATATGAAGACATATCTTCTTTCTTGCCTTATGTCCTCCATTAGCAGTTGTAAAAACCATCTCCAGCTTTCTTTGGTTTTTGTCTCAACAAACCCAATGGTCAATGGAAAGTATTGCTCATCCAGGTCTCTTCCCACATTAATCTTTGCAGTATTCCCTGCATAAAATCTTTTTAACTCAGTTGCATACCTCCAAATCGTGGCATATTGTCTAGCAGCATATCCTTCAACTACTCCCTTTCCTTTGATAAACCCCATTTTTCAATATTTTGTTCATGGACGGTGCTTTGAACCCCACTCATGTAAAACCTTGTTTTCTCCTTAACGAATTCTACATCGTGATAGAAAACCACATTGGACATGATCAACTACAAAAATGAAAAACATGATAGAGAAAATTTACTTGTGAATGAAATTTCGTTTCCAGAACACAAATCATATCGTCACCTCTTCAATGTCGTTTTCACTGCAAGCTCTTCAGCACTTCAATGGTGTTTTCTAATTCAATGTCGTTCTCAATTATGAGTGGTTACGTGATGTGTCAAACATTTGATATATGTGACAATGAATATTTAGATTCAGTCAACACTCACTTTCCATATCAGCTCCTCAAATGAATCTGATCACTAAAAGATTTAAGTCAAAAGAATTTTCATGTGGTAAGATTGTATTTTTTAAATAAAAAATTACATAAATAAAATCAAAAGACCCCTAAATGACATAGAGATAAACACCTATTAACTCTTGAATTTTTTAACCCGTCTTTACAAAATTTGAAACCCTTCAAAATCGACCCATTAAGAATTGAATAGTCCATTTTGACGGTTATGCGATTAGTTATGTGCATTAGAATGATATATCTACTAAAATATCATCATCATTTTGAATTGATGATTGAATTGCACGACATGTTTTTAAAAGAAACCAATCACACGCTTAAGGTATGGTTATAAATTAATTTGACAATTTGGCAGCTATGTTGTAGCAATGTTGTTGTGAGACACTTTCCTTCTAGAAACTTGTGCTTTGCAAAATCATCGAGAATAAATGAAATGGAAAGAAAAACCGTCCACTTAGTTGACAAAAATACATGGATTTCACATTTCACTTGATTCTCTTCACTCCACAAATCTCAATAATTTGATTGCTACTTTAAGATTCTTATATCTCTCCCTAAGTTATTCTTTTATTTATTTATTTATTATGATATTATACTTCATTAGTTTATTTGGTACAAGTGAAAAAAATTATAAATTATTTAAAAATAAGATTCCACTAACATCAACTAGCAAAAAAATGTTAATGAAACTTTATTATATAGATTTTAAAACTATTTAACAATTTTTAAATTTTAAAGTTACCGTAAATTTATGTCTAACACTTAATCAATATTAAATTGACAAGAGTATTTGTATTTACAGTAATACTTATTCAGTGTTAAAAATGACAAGAGTATTTCAATGATAAACACTTTCTTTTATCACATAGAACACATTTTACTCTTTATTTACTTCATTTACCAAATAAAATAGCTCAACATCAACCTGTCATGAGTGGAAAAAAAGCTCAACATCAATATTTAGAGGCAAGATAATAGGGAAGAATTTTCGTTAAGTACTTTTTGTCATTCCATTTGATTTCTGATCAAACATTGTTCTTGCTTCCCTAAATTCATCTTTCATACGAGACCAGTGTGAAGAAGTATTAAGATTTCATAATGATTTTATTGGTAGCAATGCAAAAGAAGTTGAACAATTTTCTAAATGGATTCTTAAGGTGAGGGTCAAATTTCTGAACCTAATGACAAAAATGTCGAAATTGAGATTTTTCCTAAATTGTTGATTCCAAAATCAGACCAACCAATTATAGTTATTGTTCAAAGTACATATCCTGATCTACTCCATGATTATGAATGTCAATTTTCTTGAGGCAAGAGAAATTTTAACTTCAACATATATATTTTTACTTACATTTTACTATTATCCTAATCAAATACATAAATCGTCCATTACAATTTTCAAATGATAAATATCAAACCAATTTTATATGTGGGTGATGAAAAAGTTTATACGAATTCAAATTCAGTCGATAAATCTGATGTAAACGATCCATCAACCTGTGAAGTCATAACACCAGAAATTCTTAATTCACTTAAGACATTGGGCTTACCAAATCACATCATCAAATTTTAAGTTGGAACTCCAATCATGCTTATGAGAAATTTGGACCAATCCAAATGGTTGTGTAACAATACGAGGTTAATAGTGACCAAACTTACTGATCATGTATTGTAAGCAAAATCATATCGGGAAAACACGACAAAAATGTCATTTACATTCCCCGGATGACCACCTCACCTTCATAGTCACCTTGGCCATTTAAACTTTCAAGAAGAAAATTTTCGATTATACTTTCAAGAAGGCAATTTTCGATTATTGTTTCTTACGTAATGAACATTAATAAGTCACAAGGTCAATCCATGGATTATGTTGACCTTTATCTTCCCTGTTTCATGTTCACCCATGGAGAGATTTATGATGCATTGTCAAGGGTAAAGAATAAACAAGGATTATAAGTTTTGATACACGATGAACAATCTCATCAGAATACACAAACAACTAATGTTGTATTTAAAAAGACCTTTTAAAATGTACATGTAAGTTAATATTCATGTAGATTTTTATAGCCTTTCTAAGTCATTGTACTCTTTTATTTCATTGTATAGAAAAGACAATGACAACTACAAGGACTACTAAATGGAAAAAACATTTGAAGGAATATCTTTTATTCTTTTTTGAAGTTCATTATGCACTTTATAAATTATTATGTGAAAAGTATCTTCAACACTTTTTCAGATTCTACATATTACTCATTCATCTATAAGATGTTATTTTATGAATATTTGTTTTATATAAAATCCATTTAAGATTATAAATGTATTAACATTTTGTGCAAAATATATCACTGAATCTTTGTTCTATATATACTTTTGTGTGAGTTGGGGTTACATCTGTATATAAACATATATCAAAACGAAATTAAATTCATTCACATATTAATAATAAAACACAACATTATACATAACACCAAACATACTTAAAAAATACTTAAAACATACTTCAAATTGTCACATAAAACTCCCAAGATGGAGTACGTTTTTAAAAAGTACTTACATAAAACACATAACATAACAATAAAATACTAAACATAGGTACAAAATAAACCAACCAACTTCAGAACAAACTTTCATAGTAACAACATCATCAAAGCTCCAATAATATCCCCTTCCTCAAACAACTTTAAACCACCCATGAATCTTCATCTTCAACTTTCAACAATTACGCAAACTGACATTGAGAAGCTCAGGAGAATCAAGAAGAGTAAACTCTAGCTCATCCCCTTTTCTCAGCCTCTTTTTATTTGCAAACTCATACCATCCTTGACCAATATACTTTTCATACTAGCTTCTTTTAGACCTGTGAACTACACATTCACATATTTCCCCGTGTCCTCATCAACCATGATGATTTCATCTTGATTCATATAAAGGCCTCGCTGACGAAATTCCCGCGGGAAATGCTGCAAAAAAATATGATAACTTTTTAAAAACCACATTCTTCAGGGCTTCATTCATTTAGTTTTGGATAAGTTACTTACCAACAAATTTCTTCCTGTTTTTGTTGACGATGTAACTTTGATTGTCCATGTGTATTCATCACCATCATGAATCACAACTTGGAGTGAAAGTTGGTCATTATTCTCAGCATGTGATTGGTGGGGTTCTTCACCATGTCGTTGACAAGGGTGTTCACCATGTGGTTATTGGGGTTACTGACCATGTGGTTATTGGGGTTCAATAGGTATTTGAGGTTGTTGTGGTTGTACCTGCTCTTGAAAGTTGTTGTTATGACCAACCAGTTCGATGGGTGCTTGAGGTTGTTGTGGCTTTCAACTTAGTTTTTGACATGTGAAATTCTTTGAGTGGTTTAGCTTCAAGTGAAATATATTCTTCAGGACAAAGTATATGATTATCGGTGATGACAATGTGAAATTCCTGAAGCGGTTTATCTTCAAGTGAAATATATTATTCATGAGAGAGTATGATAATTTATAAAAACTATGATTGTCGGTGAAGACAATGAAAGTTGATGATGTATTATTTTCAATCAAGTTGAAGATTGTTGAGATTGATTGAAAATATACACGTTGATACTCTTTATAGTGGATTATGATTGTCAATGGAGACAATAAAAACTTATGTATTTATTTTCAATCAAGGTGGATATTGTTGGGGTTAGTTGAAAAAATACATGTTAAAGAAGTTCAACATCGCTTAGTTTTGTGAACAAGGAGAGAGTCCAAGGCTATATATATTATACAAGTTCTTTGAAGTCTCACATCACTTAATTTTGTGAAGGATTCAAGTTCTTCATTTCAAGAAGTATCAGTCAAAGATACTCTTGTATTATATTATTGTCAGATGTAGTTAAATACTTGTTTTGGAGAGTGTGAGTGTACTGAAGACCTGAGTTAGTTGAGGGTATATTATATGTTGTAACAATTTTCACATTGTGTTATTCTCTAATTGTCTATTGACAATGATAATGACTTTTTCTCCGATTTTAGAATTTTCATTTATGTTTTTATGTTATGATTGTGTTCTTCTTTTTTCTCTATGTTTTGTTTGTTTTTTCCAACAAAAAATAATAATATAGTACATCATAGAAGAAGAAGAGACTGAGATATGGTTGTTCATGTTTTCGATTCTTCATTATCCTTAAGTGGTAAATACCATGTTCAATTTTATAGTCAAAAGCATTTACATATTGGGCCTGTAACTTTTAATACTCGATTTACAAAATAGCCCTAATTGTTAAGAGTCCCACATTGGACAATATATTGCATGAACATGTGTTTATAAATGGAGGCAGTCCTCACTCTTCCAACCGGTTTTGTAGGATTGAGTTAGGCCCAACCACACTTCTTAACATGGTATCAGAGCGCTCCAGATGTCCAGTCCTGGGCGTGAGGGGGTGTTAAGAGTCCCACATCGGATAATATATGGCGTTCAGTCCTGGGCGTGAGGGGGGTGTTAAGAGTCCCATCTTGGGCGTGAGGGGGGTGTTAAGAGTCCCACATCGGATAATATATGGCGTTCAGTCCTGGGCGTGAGGGGGGTGTTAAGAGTCCCACATCGGATGATATATGACTTGAACATGTGTTTATAAATGGAGACAGTGTAGTTAGAGGAGAAGTTACCGCAACATAGTCTTTTATATAAATATACACGATATCCAACATTTATTGATTGTTTAGTGTAAAATATGACTTTATCTCTTCCAAATAAAAAACAGGTGTTTCTTTACTATAAAAGATGATTTTATCTCTTCTAAATAAAACAACGTTAATATCAGCATTTTCCAATGTTCTCAATTGAATTGGGAAATCACTAACTGATATTTTCAAAGTGTCATTTTTATTAAATTATATCTTTTTAATTGTCAAATATAATATTAATTGCACTTTTGTTAAAATATCACAAGATAATTATTACATAAAGAAAAAAAATAAAAATAAAAATAGATAATTAAGGGTATTATAGGTAGAAGAATAATTATTGTTTCAAAAGTAACATTAATGATTAACTTTCTTGATATGTGTAAAAAAAACTAAAAAATAACTATATTCATTTGCTTCTGATAAAGTTTTCATCCTCCGATCATTATTTTAAGAAGAAGAAAAATTTAGATTCATTGAATAAATGATATATTTGGTTATTATTATATATAAGATACATCAATTATTTAATGAAATTAAAAAAAAATTTATTGCTTATAATAGTAATCAAAGAGTATATCATTTTTAATGAGTTATACACATGTTACTGTACAATTATATTCCTTTCTTTAAATTGGTTTCCATATCTTATAAATTATTGTACCTCCGGATCATCCACTTATAATAAATAATTGGAATGATATTGTCCAATACTACAATTTCTCGGATAAAATCTATATAATATATTAAATTTGAAGTAGCTGATTATCTCAATGACACATGTAAATTTTTCTAATTTATTTATATCACATCATTTCATTGTCCTATGGCACCTCCCTAACCTCATTTTTAAAATGTCAAATTCAATAGTTATTCTCTATTAGAGGTCACAAGTTGAACTCCATGCAAAAATAAAAAGTGCAATTTTTATTCTCTATTAGAAGTATTAAGTTCAACTCTTCACAACACTCTTCAAAACAAACATTTCAAAACTTCTATTATTTGCTTGAAAAAAATGTGTAGCATTTCATTTATAAATCTCTTTTAATTAAAAAAATTATATTTTCACATTTTATGAGTCATCTCCTTTCAATAAAAAAAATTAAATTTATCAATTTTTAAATATTTCGATAAAAAAAAACTATAAGGACTAATTTTTTTATGTCTTATTATAAATGAAATTGTAGATCGACTTTGCAATAATATTAAGAGATCACGATCATCATTTTCTTCTATTTTGTGGAGATAACATAAAAAAAACGATACTTACTCTATCAACATTGAAGATGGATACACAACAAAATTGACATACAAATGTAACTAGTTTTATGAATCTAATTTATTCACACATGGAGACAAAATTTGATTCTAATTTGATATTACCTCAACAAACAACAAGTGTCATGTTTATAAAATAAGTATTTAATTATTTTTGTAATGTATCTTTATATTTTTCATTTTTAATAATAATTTCTTTCTTTCTAATTCTATTTTCATGCTAATTTAATTTACCATTTTTTCTGTTATATAACTACAATCATTTTCTTTTATTTTTTTTCTTAATCGATAACTATTAAAATAAACTTTAATAAAAAAAACAGCATCTCACGAGCCCGTAGTTACTAGTCACAGGAATATATATTTTTTCACAAAATAATATTACATTTTTTTAATAAATCATCCCACACATCATCTCTCAATTTTTGAATTAATTTTTTTTGTGTATTAATTAATTTTATAACACTAACTATATCTTGAGATTTATTGGAAAATTTGACACAAGTTCCGATTTTTATTTTCAAAATAACCATTTTTTTCAAAAAAAAATCGAAAAAAACCAAATTTGGTAGAGGATGCGCCGGATGAGTTGGCGCACCCCCATACCATTAAGAGGAGGCGTCAGTAGCATTGGCCCACATGCATTGGGCCTCATGAGGAGGCGCCAATGCTTGTGGCGCCTGCATTTGCCCTCATGAGGAGGCGCCAATGCCTCTGGCGCCTGAGTGTATTTTGCATGGTGGACGCCAATTCATCTGGGTCTGCATGTGATGGTCATGTGGGCGCCAATTCATCTGGCGCACACGTGGTTTGTCCATTACATGTTCCGTCTCTATAAATACCACGCCTTGTATACAATTTTTTTTCACTCAAATTCATCTCCTAATACCATAAGTTGTCTAGTTCAACCATCAATTTCGATTCTCTCTGTTTCAACAATGTCTGCATACATTCAGAAATGAAATGTTGATGTAATATTTTATGTCGTTGCGGCTCCGATACAGGTTTGACTTTGGAACACAGATACGTTTGAACGTCTTAATCGGACGTTGTATAGTTGGTTAGAGGGAGAAATTGGAGAGGATGAACGGATTAGAAGAATACAATGGTTTGTGTCCACGTTCAACCAACACGGAGAAGTGCGCGAAAGGGTGGATATTAAGACCGACCAAGACGCTCATAGGATGATGCATTACATGTTCAAAATTGTTTTGATGGTTGTAATCGCATAGTTTTTGTATTCTAGTTGTTTTAATTGTTTGTGTTATTTTTTTATGAACAACTGTCTTTTCGTCACAGACGTCTACTATGAAGTAAATTTAGTTTTCCATATATTGCAACAGAGGTACTATGAAATAAATTTAGTTTTTCATATATAGCAACAGAGGTACATCTGAATTTATCTGGTTGTGCTCGTTCCAACACTAGGACAATTATTACGATTGTAACCTGGTTGACGGCATGAACTACATATCTAACCATTTTGTTCGCCGTATCCATTTCGGTTCGAATCCGGGTGCTGTTAGGGCGATCCTTTTTCTTCCTTCGCATAACTTCGTTGTGCCAGACGATGTCCCCTTGATATTCTGGCCAATAATCCTCTTTTGCCATTACCGAAAAACTAATTTTATAAACATTTGAAAGGCTGACGACTTTGTAAACTTCAGATAGCAAGTAGGATGGATCCCTTTGAACCTTTGAGCACGCCGCAATGACATGGGAGCAGGGGGTACGAAAGGCTTGGAACCTTTCGCAGTCGCACCAACCTCTATCTAGTTCGACTCTGTACTATCCCATCAGCATGCCCTCATTGTGATCCATGGACTCGGCAACACTAAACCAACCTTTAGTTCGGTCAAATATTGTAACCACAGGTGTGTTTGCTTTAGCAGCTTCATGTCTGATGAATTTCATTGAAGCATCACTGAACAACTGTCTAGATTGTAACACTGAACTCCATTTTGAGTGTCTGGTTTCAAACAACGCTCCTAGCCTGAAATATGTAGTCTGCACCAAAGCAGTTATTGGCAGGTTACGAATGCCTTTGAAGACAAAGTTCATTGATTCCATAAGATTTGTTGTCATGTGGCCCTAACGCTGACCGTTGTCGTATGCCCTAGTCCACTTCTCCAACGAAATACTATTGATCCACCGTATCGCATCTTCGTTCGACAATCTTATTTCCTCGCGGTAGTGTTTGAAAGAAGGTTCTTATAATGCATAACCTGCATTGACAACCTTCTTACGCAACGTCTTATCTTTGATTTCCTGCATGAAATTCTGAGCAATATGTCTAATACAAAACACATGCGTCGAAGGAGGATTTTGCCAGCCATTGTCAATGTTATTATATGCACTGATGATTGAGAGGTGTCTATCAGAGATCAAACACAAGTTAGGCTGAGGTGCAACGTGCAATCAAAGATTTCTTAGGAAAAAACTCCATCCTTCAACAGTCTCCCCTTCGACTAGGGCAAAATTGATTGGAAAAATATTGTTGTTCCCATCTTGTGCCACTGCCATCGGTAACGTTCCTTTGTATTTTCCATACAACCATGTACCATCAATTTGTATAATTGGTTTACAGAAAGAAAAACCTATGATACACGGTTGATACACCCAGAATAGACGGTGAAATATTATATTTCCAACAGCACACGTACCATCTGGTGTATATGCGGACAATGTTTCCATCTTGACAATTGTCCCGGGAGCATAGTGTTTTAGAGCCAACAGGTATTTTGGAAGTTGTTTGTAAGACTCCTCCTAATTTCCAAACACTTTTTCAATAACTTTTGTTCTAGCTATCCATGCCTTCCTATATGACGGAGTGTACTCGTACTCTGCCCTAATATGCGAGATTATTGTACTCACCTTTAACGATGGATTGTCACCAATGACAGACAATATTTCATCGCATATTAGCTGAGAGCTTAATTTATGATGATCCTGCATTGGGTTTGTCAGCATGCATGTGTGATCTGGACCCATTGATCCAATCTCCCAAGACTCGCTCCTCTTTCGGTACGAAGCTGACAACCTAAAAAGGCAGTGCTCATTCGGACAATAAACTTTAAACCTCAATGCGTCAGTTCTGTCAACTCTGAAATCAACTGATAGTTGCATGTGGAATTTCTTAATGGCTTTTACACATTCCTCTTTTGTGCGAAATGTGTCTCCTTATTTCAGAGATCCTTGCATTTGCACGTAAGATTTGTACCATACATCTGCCGAAGGTTCATCTGAACCCAAATTTAACCTTGTCATGTGTTAGGGTGGGCAATATACATGACTTGCTGGTATTGGCTCCTCTTTCTCTTCAACATTCACCATCGAATCAACCATGATCTCAGGTTCCTCTTCTTCGTCGTTTGGAACATTCACCTCAGCTTGTTCGTCATCAGTCTCACAAAACACTTGTGACTGATCAATGTACTGAGACTCCTGTTGTTGATGGGGTAATATATACAACTCTATATCGTTGTAACCGGATTGTTCGTGACTTCCAAACATATGTTGAACATCATCATCATCTCGAATCTTCTTTTGATAAAAATTTATCTGGTTTTTTACAAACCAAACCGGATTTTTATAGATGATCTGACCCACATTGTTGCACTGCAATTTCTTTTCTATTCTTTGTTTCAGATGTGAAAAATTTGATTGTCGATTTATTATAAACCGAGTCACCTTTGTGTTTCAAAAACAAAAATCGACTAACTGATGATCAAATATTTCACCTTCGACATGGGCACTGATCATGTAATATTGTGTGGAAGACATTATGTTGAAATATTAAATATGTAGATAGTTTGAATGGAATTGGAATTGAATGCATTGCTAAGTTGTTCATCTGCACATCATAAATAGCTTGGTCATTGGTAAGTTGGTCGTTGCATTGATAATTTCGTCATTGTCTGTACAGACTTGACCATGCATGCAGTAGAAGGAATCCAGCATGCAAAGAAAAGATTGAAAAGAATACACATGCGCCAGGGAATCAAAGAATCTCTGAGCTCTGTGCCCTAAGATTCCAACCTAGGCACCCATTCCCTAGGCGCCATAAAGTAACTGAGGCGCCAAAGGGTTGGGCGCCTCTTCACAAAAGTAGTCTTAGGCGCCACTAGGAAGGGCGCCCCTTCCAATTTCCCTACACTAAAGCGCCAAGAGGAAGGATGCCTCTTCCCTTGCATGTGCTTTCTTCACATGCCCCAAGAAGATTCCTCACATGCTAGCTTTCTCTTCCATTCTGAATTTTGTCATTCTCTTGTCTCCTTTTGCCTTTCCATGCAACCAATCACACTCTTTTTAGGTTCCAAACCTACTCACTCATTCATCTATAAATAGTCTCTCATATCAACAATAGCAAATCATCTTCATCAATACTCAAGTATTTTCTTCTACCACACTTCTTTCATCTACCAAACTCAAGCTTTGCAAATTCAAATCATGACTTTGTTGACTATGGGCGATGAACACAGAGGCACAATCGAGAATATCTCGGCATTTGTATGTTATCTCTCTCTTTTAGTTTCTATTTTTGGATTACTACTTATAGATATCTTTTTTGTTATGTCTCTCTTTTGAGTTTCTATTCTTGGATTACTTCTAATAGATATCTTCTTTTTGTTATACCTTTGTAACCTCTCTCTTTTTAGTTTCTATTTTTGGAATACTTCTAATAGATATCTTCTTTGAGTTATACCTTTGTTGTCTCTCTCTTTTTAGTTTCTATTTTTGGATTACTTCTAATAGATATCTTCTTTGTGTTATACCTTTGTTGTCTCTCTCTTTTTAGTTTATATTTTTGGATTACTTCTAATATATATCTTCTTTGTGTTATACCTTTGTTATCTCTCTCTTTTTAGTTTCTATTTTTGGATTACTTCTTATAGACGTGTGTTTGTTGAGTATGTATTTCTTCTTCTAATTGTATTTTCTTACTTTTTTGTTATTAGGATCCGAAGAGGTTTAGATGCCGTGTACATGAATATGTACCCCACGATCCTTTAATAGAACCATATATTAGAGGATGTGGATTTGGAAATCTACTAAACATTGTTTCGTACTCGGTGGACTACAAGTTCATTCTGGCTTTGTTGGAGAGGTGGAGACCCGAGATCCACACATTTCACCTTCCGATTGGTGAGTGTACCGTCACACTTGAGGACGTGTACATGTTGGGTCTCCGTATAGACGGAAAGGCAGTGAATGTGCGAGTTAACCAAGACAATAATATATGCAATGAATTATTGGGTGTCCCTTTGTTAGACGACGAAATTGAGGAAGACACATCCGGTCAAGCAAGGGGGAAAGGTATAAATTTAAAATACCTAAAACAATATTATGCCAGTATAGTATTGTCCGACGATTCAATCGAGTATGAGAAAATAATAAAAGCTCGGTGTTATATTATGATTTTATTTGGTAACTTTTTGTTTCCAGAAAGTACAGGTAATTCTGTGAATATAATGTATTTATCTTTATTACGCAACATTAATAAGGTAAACACTTATAGTTGGGGTTCAGTTGTGTTGCCCATCTATATAGTGCAATGTGTAGAACTGCAAAAAAGAATACCTGTACTTTTTTTCATGTGCTTATTTGCTTCAAGCTTGGGGGTGGTCGAGAATGTCGTCGCTCGCCCCGATAAATGAGCGCCCATTCGTGTTCCCGTTTGCAACCAAGTAAGTCTAACACTTTACCATTCACCATTTAGTTAATTATATTTATTATTATAATTAACAGTAAATAATATTTTTCACTTCTTTTTATTATCTTAGGTGGTCAGTAAGGGGAATGAACTACAATAGGTGTCTGAAACACGATATTGTAGTCTATCGAAATCTATTGGACCACATTGGACATGACGATGTAATAATCCTACCTAACTATATTTTAATTTAAAAATACTTCTCAAATTATTTTCCATCTAATCGTTTCGTATTGTTTTACAGTTTGTCTGGAGGCCATATCTGGGTCTGGATCATGATGTGAACCATGACGATGTTGCAGTTTGGACAGCGAAGACACCGATTATCCAATTCACTACGGTGAAAATGCACCAGAGTGACCGGGTCAAACTGCAGTTCGGAATGCTACAACAGATTCCAGAATCCCCCACGTGTTTGGGGAATTGACATAAAAAAAGGGTCGTGCATAGTGGAATTATTCTGACTGGAGAGACTTTGCAAAAGACATGTGTCGTCAATGGAGGAATCGACGACAACACATCTTGAACGAACCAGTCATCCAAGGTGCAAGACCCACTCAACAATATATGGCATGGTTTAGGTCTGTAACAACTCAGTAATTTGTATCTGAGCCGCGGTATTTGATGGATCCACGCCAACTTGCTTCGTCATCATAACCTGTTCATGCCAACCACCCAACAACCAACCACATACACACAACAACCAAACACCCAACATCGCAACCCGTTCATGCCAACCACCCAACAACCAACCATCCAACGTCGTACCCCGTTCATACCACCCACCCAAACACAAAACCAAGAATCAAACCCCGCATCCACAACCGTCTACAGCCCAGATAATCCATATGGGTCACTTCATCGTAGCCCCCCACCAATGAACGCCCAACCACTGTTTAACTATAGTACGCCCCAGGAACCATTGCTTCGTTTTCAAAACGACTCAATGGCCCAATTTGGGCAACTATACCGTCCCCAATTCACCCAACCCCAACGCCCTAACTACGATGACACGGGCACCGAACTCCATTACGGAAGCGTCGTTGGCCAGAGCCCCTCCGAATATTGGGAGCAAATGATGACACATCTGTCAAATACCGCCAGACCTTCCAACCAGTCATCGCTCGATTAGGTCAGCACCCAAAGACCACAAACACCTCAAGAAAATTGTGGGAGACCTCGAAGACAAACTAACGCACCGAGATGTGGAACCGGGGGACGTTATAATCGGGAGGGTCATTAGTTTTTTGTCTGTCTAATGTAACCAATTATTACATATTTAATGATTTTTTTTTTCATTATTATCTCTTATGTATTAATTAATAAATACTCCCTCCGTTTCTTTTTAAGTGTCGTTTTAGCATAAAGCTCTCCAACCAAGATAAATGAATTGTTATAATTTTTTTCCCATTGTACCCTCATTTTAATCCACCATATACTTTCTCTTTCTAAATAAAATTCATTAATATAAGTACTCATTAAATTATTTACTTCAAATAACTAATTCCATAATTTTCTCCACATAACTCTCTCTCTCTTCCGTTGCATTTTTCAACTACTCCTAAATTTTTGGAATTAATATTGCTTGCTATAGGAATACGTACTGCTTGCATTTTCATTAATGGCTAAAGGAAAACTTATTGCTTATTGTTTCAATGAATGGCTAAAGGAAAAAATATTCCCTCCAATTATTTTAATAAAAACTTAAGTTTCCCACCGAAAAATTAAAACCAGTAGTACATATAGTATGGTTTCATATTATAAGTTCAAAATATTTACAACTCATAAAATATGGATTTAGATAGTGATACAGAAACATCATTAACAAACCAACATATATTTGAGTTTAACATTGAAAGCTATCATTTGAATTTAATTTTTATTGACCAGCCAATACTTTGAATAGGAATGGGAGTTATGTATGGGAATGAGAGTACGTATTAAGAAAGAGAATTTTATGGAAAATGTGGAGTGAGTTATTACATATATTAAGAAAGAAAAATTTATGGAAAATATAAAGTTGAGTTATTTAAATAGTAAGGGTATAATTGACAAATTGTAACATTAAAACATCAAAACGACACTTAAATAGGAACAAAAAAAATCTTCTAAAACGACACTTAAAAAGAAACGGAGGGAGTATTAAATATTAAAAATAAAAAAAAATTAAAAAACTAAATAAATATAAAAAAATGAAAAAATAATAGGAGGGAGTGTATGCGTCAGATGAACTGGCGCATACACCTACCATGCAAAAGCCACTAAGACGCCAGAGACATTGGCGCCTCCTCATGAGGGCCAATGCAGGCACCACAAGCATTGGCGCCTCCTCATGAGGCCCAATGCATGTGCGCTAATGCTACTGACGCCTCCTCTTAGTGGTATGGGGGTGCGCCAATTTATCTGGCGCATCCTCTACCAAACTTGGTTATTTTGGTATTTTTTTTAAAAAAAATTGATTATTTTCGAAATTTAAAAAAAAAAATTGGTTATTTTGAAAAAAAATTCCAAATCCTCATCATGTACAAAATTAATAGAAGTCAAATAATTCCATAAACTTATAAGTAGTATTACCACTTGCACATATAACATAATTTCTTCTATTTTTTCTAATACTTATAAGAACCACACAAGTTGAATTTTGCAAATCTATCATACTACATATAAAAGAAAAGATTAAAGGTAATGCACTGTCAATGTAAAAAAAATATTACATTGACATCCGATCAAAATAATTTATATTGGTAAATCATAAAAGAAAAAGAATTGTATTAAGAAATACACTAATAAAACCAAGATATTCTTTGAGGGAAGAAACAAGAGCAAAAAGAATTTATTAGGACAACGTTTATTTTAATGCACTACTTGTTTGTATTTTAACAGCAAGAATACACATATAATATTGTTTCTTTTTAGGTCATATTTCAGCCATGCAATGAAAACACAATATTATGGACAATTTTTGTCACCAAGCAGTAGTACTTGAAACTTTTTCCCACTATTTACCATTAAAAATGTCTTAATCCTCAGCTAAACTAGTGCTCATTTCGTCTTCTAAAGGCTCAACAAGGAGAATAAATATACCATCAAAAGGGTTAATATGGAGTAGTGAGTTGGAGCACAAAAGTTGTGTTCTAGAGGTTTATTTTCAGCCAAGTCAATGACCACAGTGCACGCCTAATAGACCCACATTCATCAACTAAGATTTCTTTAATAGCTTTTTTTCACATACATCTAAATATTGTGAGATCAGAATTAGATAATCTATTCATTCATTGCCCGTAACCACAACTTAATATTAATAAGTTATAATATATAGCATCTTAAATTCAAATTCATAGTCGTCTTTAAGCATTTTCAATACGGATTATTACACATGATTTAAAATTTGATAAAGTTAAATGGTAGGTTAAATAAAGTCTTTTGGATTTAAGATGTGAATTGACTAAACGTTTGAGACTCAAGAGATCTTAATGTCACATATCTATCCAAAATTTTAAGGTATCAGGGGTGTGAGTCATTTCTTTTATAAATTCAACCTTCCTCCATTTCTAGTTGATGTGGAACGTAACCACTCACTCTTGAATTCCAATAATTTTTCTCACAAAAGTGTGAGTCACTCATGCCACTAGCCATGATACACACTAGGATCGACTTCCGCTCCCTCACCGATCCAACCAGGGCTCTGATAGTCCGGGGAGCACCGAAAGTGATAATGGACTAAACATCTAGGGTCTAAGAGTCCTTGACGACACATATTCATTCAAAACCATTAAGGCATTAGGGATGTGAGTCATTTCTCTTATAAACCCAACATTTTCTCTATTTCTAGTCGATGTAGGACTTAACCATTCACAATTGAATCCCAACAATCTCCCCCACAAGTGTGAGTCACCCACATCACTAGCATTGATCCATATTAGGATCCACTTCCGCTCCCCCACCGAGCCAACCAGAACTCTGATACCACTTGTTAGGGAAGTACAGGATGCGCCGGAAGTGTCAATGGGCTAAACGTTCGGGGTCCACGAGACCTTGACGTCACACATCCATCCAAAACCTTAAGGCATTAAGGGTGTAGGTCCTTTCTCTTATAAACCCAAAATTTCCTCCATTTCTAGTCGATGTAGGACTTAACCATTCACACTTGAACCCCAACAAAGTCTCATAAAATATTTATCATGGTTGAATCATGAGAAAATAAAACCCTTATTTGTTTTGTCACAGTTAAACTGTAACTAACCAACATAGGGTTCCGCAAAACTTAAGAAGGCTTAACTTGAATTATACTCAAATGTTTTTCTTTTTTTGTTGTATAAATTGGGTATTCTCTACGCTTACCTGCATATATTAACCCATCAAGTCGAAGATGATCACAATGGACGTCAAAGATATGATAAGAGCATGCCACACCACAGGCTAGAAAAGTGATTGATTATTCATACATTCTATAATGGTCTTCTCTATAATACGAGAATGACTATTGGTGTCGCCATAAGCAGAGCTCTAATAAATAAACATTTCTCTGATACCTATGCTCTGATTGTGAGTATGGCTAAAAAACATTACCATTGGAGGGGGGTGAACACACTCCTATAAAAAAGTTGCAACCCAAAGGCGATATGTACGAAGTGAGCAGTTTTGATCACATGAATGCGAAAGTAGATGCCCTCACTCAGAAGATAGATAATTTGAGCATTAATCATGCAACTATCGTAGATGTTGTGACTCCCAACTGCGAGATATGTGGAGTCCATGGATATATTACTGATGACTGTCAATTATTAGTTGAACCAACCCTTGACCAGGTTCATTATGCGTAAGGTAACCTGTATTCTAACACGTACAATCCTGGATGGAGAAATCATCAAAATTTCTCCTACAAGAACAATAACCTTACCTTTGCACCCATTCCCGCACCACATGTTACTCTATTGAGACTTCAAAGACAAATGGGTGCACTTGTTGCTCCCAAAAAGTCAAACCTTGAGGTAATGATGAAGAACTTTATTATAACCTAAACCTGGAAAAAATGAGGACTTCAAGAACCAAAGCATCCACAACAATGAATTAATAAGATAACTAAGAGATAATGTTGATGCCATGGCTACTCATAGAAAGATGCTTGAAACACAAACTTCAAAATTAGCCCAGCAACAAGCATCTACAAGAGCCCCTGCTGGAATTTTTCCAGGGCAACCTCAACCCAACCCAAAAAGGCATGTGAATGCTATAATGTTGTGAAGTAGCAAAGAAATGGAAGTAACTACTAATAAGAGGGATAAAGGAAAAGATTCTAAGAGAGAGTCTGTACCATATGGGAAAAAGGGAGAGCTAACACCCATGTGAAGGAGGTAGTTGAGAAAAAGTCGTATGTGACTCCCCCACCATATAAGCCTTTTATCCAGTTTCCACAAAGATTAGTGAAACCCAAGATAGAAGGTCATTTTAAGAAGTTTTTTGAAGTGTTAAAAAAGTTAGATATCAACATCCCTTTCACCAAGGTGTTACCACAGGTGACATCTTATGCCAAACTCCTTAAGGAAATTCTACCAAACTGGTGAAAACTTGAAGATATCGATATTGTAGTGCTGACACAAGAGTGCAATATTGTCATCCAAAATAAGTTGCCTCAAAAATTAAAAGATCCTGGGAGCTTTTCAGATCCATGTGTTATAGGCATGATGAGTTTCTAAAAATCCTTGTGTGGTCCAGGGGCGACTGTGAGTTTAATGCCTTTGACCATCTATGAGAAACTAGGCCTATGTAGTATGAATCCAACTAGAATGAATCTACATATGGAAGATATGTCGGTCAAATATCTTTTAGGAATTGCAGAGGATGTGCAGATAAGGATAAGGCAACTAGTCATCCCTACAGACTTTATTGTGATGGGTATACGGGAAGACACTGAAATCCCAATCCTACTAGGTAGACCCTTCCTTACCACGACCAGAGCAATTATATATGTTAAGCGTGGGAAGCTTGAATTAGAAGTAGGGTATGAAAATATTAAGTTCCTATTGTCCAAACTTATAAAAAATGCCTACCTTTAAGAACTCGTGTTGCAGATTCGACATAGTCGAAAAACATGTCGATGAACTCCCCCTTTGAACACGCTCTCTCTGACATAGTAAACGCATACCTAGTGAGTGATACCATCCAAGATAGATAAGACAAAGAAGTCGAAGCTTACGAGAAGGTGCTAGATAGAATCCCTATTACTCGATACAAGTACTTTAAAAAGGAAAGTTAACCATGGTACAACTACCTTCATACCTGAAGTATGAACCTCTCCACAAAAAGATAGACAAAGGTAAATTACCTGGGAGTTGGTTCGGGATGTTAAAATGGAATCATAAAGTTATTGGACATGATGTTGAGCACAATGTCAATGATATAACTCTGAAAGAGGCACCATTGTAAATCATAGGGCTAAGCAAGTCTAGCTACCGATTTTAAAAAGAAGTGTTACATGGGAGGCAACCCATGGGTTTTTAATTTAATATTTTTGCTTTTATCTTTTTGAATTTGCAGAAAATAAAGAGATTGATCGCTTGACACCATCATCTCACCAGGATTAATTCAATGTTGTCCTTACATTGAGGATAATTGATATGCATTTTCCCAAAAATTTCATAATTTTCAGTTGTTAAAAATATGCTTAAATAATCTCTTGGTCCCTGTAAGTTAGCGCGTTTTTGATTTTGGTCTCTATATCTTTTTTTTGTCTGAGTCTTTATTTCTCAATTTTGTGTTGCCGTAAGTCTCCGGAGTTAAAATTCTATTAAAAAAATGATGACTTGGCTAACGGCGCATACGTGACCGGATTTTTTTTTCTTTTTCCAAGTTTTTATTAACGAACACTTCCACGTCGGTTTTTTTTTTGTTTTAGTTTTAAATCTTAAAAGACAAAAAGTTAACTTATGGTCTCATAAGGTGTCAAACCCATAACCTTAAGGGTATGTTTGGATTGATGGTATGAGATGGAATGGAATGGAATGGAGTGGAGTGGTAACTAATGAAATTCCATTATTTGGATTTGCAAATAATGGATGGAATGGAATGGAACATGATGGAACCCATTCCATCAAATTTCATCCAAATCTCTATTTTTTGTTCCATCCAATTTGGGGTGTATGTGATGAAATGAGACATTTTTAATAAAATAACCAAACAATGGAATGGGATCTATATTCCATTCCGCTCCGTTTCGTTCCACTCCTTCATTTTCCATTCCGCTCCGCTCCATTATGTTCCATCAATCCAAACATAGCCTAAGGTTCACAAAGCATTCTCTATCCACTAAGTCAACTCACCAGTCATTTGTATTATTGCAACACAAATATATATTACATAGATATTTCAGTATTACCAAAATAATTTATTAAATATTTTAACTATTTTATATTCCAACTATTAATATTTAATAATTTTTAATATTTCAATTATTTAAAAAATAAATAATTGAAATATTAATAGTTGAACTATTAAATAATTACAATATTTTATTAACTAATTATTTAATAAACTAAATAATTGAAATATTCATTAAAATATTAAATAATTGAAATATTTTTTAAGTTAATTATTTAATAAAATAAATAATTGAAATATTAATATTTTAACTTTTAAATAATTGAAATATTTTATAAACTTATTCTTTAATAAAATAAATAATTGAAATATTAAATCATTGAATATTTTATAAACTTATTATTTAATAAACTAAATAATTTAAATATTAATAATTGAAATATTTTATAAATTAATTATTAAATAAACTAATTATTAAATAAACTAATTAGACACTTCAGTAATGCATATATGCAAATATAGAATTTATTTAATAATTAGTTTATTAAATATTTAAATTATTTAATTTATTAGATAGTAAGTTTATAAAATATTTCAATTATTCAGTTTATTAAATAGTAAGTTTATAAAATATTTCAATTATCCAGTTTATAAAATATTTCAATTATTTAATAGTTCGAATATTAATATTCAATTATTTAGTTTTTCAATAATTTAAATATTAAATAGTTATTAAATATTAATAGTTGAAATATGAAATAGTTAAAAATATTAAATAAATTATTTTGGTAATTCTGACATATCTATGTGAAATTTTTGTCCAAATAACAATTTTTTTCAAATAAATATTCAAAGTAACCCACTTTTCCAACTGTTTTCTAAAGTAATTCACTTTTAAATTAAAAAAAAATCTCAAAACAAACGAGACGTCAATCCAATTGTTGTCTGTGTACAACACATAAGAGGAGGCGTCAATCTAATTGTCGTCAATTGGATTAGCGTCTCCTCTTATGTGTTGTACACAGGCGCCAATTGGATTGACGCCTTCTTTATTTTGAGAATTTTTTTGTTTGAAAGTGGGGTACTTTGGGAAATAGTTGGAAAACTGAGTTATTTTTGGTATTTATTTGAAAAAATGGGTTATTTAGATAAAAAATTCTATCTATGTAATATATCTTTGTGTTGCAATAATTTAAATGATTTGGTGAGTTAATTTAGTGCATAGAGAATGATTTTGTGAACCTTGATGTCATGGGTCCAACACCTTATGGGAATAAACTTTCATTTTTTGTCTTTTAAGATTTAAGACTCAAACAAAGAAAAAGTTGACGTGGAAATGTTGGTTAATAAAAAAATTGAAAAAGAAAAAAAAAGTTTGCCACGTATGCGTCGTTAGCCAAGTCAGCATTTTTTTAACAAAATTTTAACTCTAGGGACTAACGGCAACACAAAAGTGAGATATAGAGACCCAAAAAAAAATACAGGGACCAAAATTAAAAACTCGCTAACTTACAGGGACGAAGAGACTATTTAAACCTTAAAAATATGTTTTCTCCCGAAAATTTCAGAATTCCCGGGGAAATTAGGGAAATTTCAAAATTTCCGAAATATATCTTATTTTTTTCCCGTTTTTGCAGTGAAGTACAGGGGATACTATTGCATGAAGAGCGACAGATAATGTGGAAGTCTATGTTAGGGTTGCTGAGACTGAGTCTTCCCAGATACGAGCTGGACGAATGGTTCTAACCAGTTCACATCGGAAACGGTTAGTTGAGCAGGGGCAGTTCTGTGCATCCCGTAGTACCCAACGACAAGTTGTGAGATCAGTTAAGCAACCCAGAGATGTGCATGTTCTGGATGTTCATGACTCAGCGGTCGAGACAAATACAACACATGTTGCTATTGAGGTTGTTGATGATGTGGCATATGAGGTGGTCCAGTTAAATGTCCATGTTGCGGATGAGATAGTACAGCCAAATGTTGTTGTTGCTAATGAGGTGGCTGCCACAGATCCGGTCTCATCTACTACTACTGACACATAAGTTACGGTTCCTTTAATGAAGTCGTCTGTGCATACTGATGGAGCATTCCCGAGAGGATCTATTGACTAGTCGGTATTAACTAAGTATGCTAACCATGTGGCATACTGACTATGGCAGAGAGATGTATATATATATTTTATGTTTTTTTAATTTATTTAGTATTGTTCCTTGATGTGTTGAAAGCTAACTGCTAATTTTATAAAATTTTGTGAAAGATAAAGAACTTCCCGAAGACTCTGATGCTTTAGCAGGTCAGACGTATTATACATGATTTTGAGCTCCTTCTATTTTCTAACTACTCACTTACCATGCTCGATGCTCCACTTCTTACTACTTTTTTGAGCGATGGCACAAGAAGACATCTTCATTTCATCTTCCATTTGGGAAGATGACTATCACTCTAGATGATGTCTCCTCATTGTTCCATCTTCCCATCACCGACAGATTCTTCATGGCACTTGCTATTAGCCTGACGCTTACATGTTTGTCTGTTGTACGAGATTTTGGAGTTTCTGAGGAGGTCGTGCTAGAGGAGCTTGACTTTAACATGATTGCTCACCTTCGTATGTATTGGCTTCGGGATAGGTACGAGGAGCTTGTTGTGGCACAGATGTATGAGTTTTCCGCTAGGGTGTACATGTTATATCTAGTAGTATGTACTCTCTTTGCAGATAAGTCAGGTGTTTATATTAACACCCGATACATGTGGTTGTTCAGTAGCCTTGATGTTACTAGTTGGGCTTGAGGGTGCACTACGCTGACCATCCTATATACAACACTTTGAGTGGATATAGGGCCAGTTTGTTTTAGCTTTAAAAAAATGGGTTTTTTCTTTGTATTTTTGAAAATGGATTCTACAAAAATATTTTTCAAAATATTACAAGTTTTTCTAAATTTATTTTTTATAAATTAAAAGATTGAATTATTCATTCTATAACATAAATATACATTATTGAAGATCAAAACATAGTCAAAATCACAATTTTTTCAAAAAATTGTATTTTAAAAATGATTTTTATGAAAAGCTATTTGAAATAGCTTCAAAATTAAGTGATTTTTTGAAAATTTGATATCCAAAAAAAGTTTCAGTAAAATGATGAAATACCTAAAATAACATTTTAAGAATAACTATTCAAACCAAATTTTCATTTGAAGCTTTTATAAAAAGTTTCTTTGTAAAAATTTTTTACACTAAAATATGTAACACTATAAAAATCATTTTTAAAAAAAGACAAAACAAACGGGCCCATAATCTTTGAGACCAAACAATTGGCTGGTTATTTTAGTTTATTACAAGTATACTCAGAATTACTATTTGTTGTTGAATTCTTATTTAATTGTTACGAATAACATTTCTTAATTATTATTTGTTGTGTCTGTGTTCTGATATCAGTGCTAGATATACAGACATTTCTCCATCATATATGATAGGAGGGTGCAACATTCCCTAGTGTGAGGCCCCGCATGCGAGGAGATGGAAGGTCATGCAATCACATCCTGATGGTGTTGTGGAGTACAAGAAGAGACTAAATGTGTTGATTGTATATGATATCATCTGGACACCATATACTGATCATAGAATCCACAATGAGTTTGATGACTTTTCTTTATATTCTGGTTATATATGGTGGGAGACTTTAGACGTTAGACGCTTGCCTGAGAGGTGTCTGTGATAATATGGTTATGTTCAGGGTATCACACAATCAGTTTTGGATATTCCAACTACAGGCATTGACAGATGGTTTCATAGTAATATCATCCGCTCTAGTCGTGCCATAAAAGATCGCGCAATGAGGACTCAACACAACTCACAATGTGAGGATGGTTACTTGGAGGGGTACCTCAATATATCACAGCCTCACATCATCCCACCTATTGAGCATACAAATGATATTGGGTCTTCCGATGTTGGGGTACCAGTCGATGATGTTTCGTCGCTGCCGCCACCACCAGCTGATGTCGATGACCAACAACGCCTACAGATGATTGCAGTTATTATGGATAACCTCATGGGTTTGGTAAACCCAGATGGTAAGATTTTTACTAGATTATCTCGAGCTGCACATATAGCCCGTGGGAGACATATTTAGACATTATTGTTATCTTTATGTATTATTTGTATACTACATGTAACATTACTCAGACATTTTCATCAGAACTTTGTATTAGATAATATTTTTGATCTTCCATTGATGCAACGTGAACATAAATTAACATTTGACATGAATATCATAACTTAAACATAACTTAAGAAAACGATAATAAATAAGAAAACCTAGACACTATCAGATGATTCTGGATATTTCATCATCATAATTATGTCTCGGCAGACCTTGAAATCTTTGCATCTAACTCGATTTCCCCATTTGTTAACCTACAGCAAAATGATCTCCACATAACCGTCACATTTTCATCGATCTTCAACTCAATAAAGTTGTATTTCACCATTCCATTAGTATCAATCTAATCTTCACGAAACTCGATCTTTCTCACCTTTCTGTTATCAGTATCATGAAATGATTCATTTAACTTGCATGTCAAGGCGGCGAGAGATGTGGTGTCATCCGGAAGTCGATACTCTACGGGAGGTGAAGCTCCGTTGAACTACAATTTTGCCTTAATCAAAATTTGAGGAAGAGGCATTTTGGGATGTTTTTCTCAAGTGATCCCTATTTATACAACTTTGCACTTATCCTGGACCACACAAAACGGTCGGTGCAATCACAATCGTCCAAAACTGTCGGCAAAATTTTGACCGTTTAAAATTTTAAACAAATTAAACTACCAAAAATTTCACTTAGGTTGAAATTTCCAGTATAGCATGGTACTTTTAACATTTTCGATAATATTATAAATTCACAAAAAATTTAAAAATTCCGATATACCGAAAATTCTAAATATACTCCTGAAATTTTAGGTTATACTGAAAAATTTTAATTGTCTATCGAAAGTTTTGTATGCAAATATGTTTCAAATTTTTGTCAGAAGCAATTATGGAATTATGAAATTATGGAAGGTGTCAAGTACAAGTGTGAGGATAACAAGTTAAAACCTCTATGATGTTGGACTAACAGTGTAAAATAATTTTACATTGTTAACCAATAACCATCATGTATCTCGCCAAATCAGACTGTAATTTTTAAGTTAATAATATGACATGGTAGATTCATAAATCTCTATTAGATGACGGTGTAAAATTATTTTACACTACCAGTGCATACCAATTAAACTCTAACCTCTAAATCAACTATCAATCCATTAAAAATCAATTGCATGAACTTCCTAAATTATCCTTTCACTATAAATTATTTACACTAAAAACAGACATTTAAATAATCAAGTAAGTCGGTACAACTAAATTTATATAATTATTATTCATTTTTCAAATAAGTAAATTATTTTAAATAATTTTTTTATTTCATGGGTCATTATCAGCATAATACTTATTTTATTTTAGTTAATAGTTTTTAAAGATAAAATTCTTATTTTAAAATATCAAAAATTTCTTTTTATTTTCTTTCTTCTTCTCACGAATCATTTTTTTCTTCTTTTTACATGATTATTTAATAGAATTGAATTTATATAATTATTTTTTATTTTAAATCAAGTAACTCAATTCAAATTTACATCTTAAATAAATATAGATTATTTAATAGAATTGAATTTATATAAATTATTTTTTATTTTAAATTAAGTAACTCAATTCAAATTTACATCTTAAATAAATACATTTTAGATTGTATCAAATAAACTTTATATTTTACGTATCACTGTCGATATAATACATATTTTATTTTAATCAATAATTATTTTAATTTAAAAAATAAAATCTTTATTTTTAAATATTAAATATTTATTTTTCTTTCATTTATATATCTCTTTTTTTATATTTTAATATAATTGAGTTTATATAGTTATTGTTTATTTTAAAATTAATAGTTAATTTTAAATTTAGATATATATCTAAATATATTTTATTTCGTATCAAATAAATTTCGCATGGATATGTAGCTAGTGTAACACCATCATCACGAGTGTATTTCTCCAAAATTTTAGTAATGCCATTTTAACTTTTAACTACTTATTCAGAAGAATTCAAACTTTTCCATAGGGGTAAAAAAATACTTTCAAGCAATAAGCATTTTGGGTGAGGAATAAATAACCCCACTTAATAAAACAAAACCTCTTGCTACATTGCACTTTCACAAACAAGTGGATAATGACAAAGCATTAGCACTCAAGAAAAATATATATATTGTATTGGATCCAAGGTCTAACACTCTAACACATTAACATTTACCTATAAATTCAGTTTGTAAAATGAAAATTTATTATATTTACTATAATTTATTCTCACCAATAGTTCACATTAAAATACCATATCCTTTTAAAACTTTATTCCAATAAAATAAAACGCACACACTATATATATAGAACACTGAAAACATAGTAGTTTCTCTGTCTGACACGAGGCATCAACAAAAACAAATTGGAACCTCTCTAATATGAGTTCACTTACTTTATAAGCTCATAGAGATGGCAAAGAGCCATGGCCAAAAACAAAGACAAAGCAAGTTCTGATTCTGAAAATTCTTTATTTTCAACAGGTTCACACTCCTCAATGGGTAATAAGTACAGATACATGTTTAATAGATTATTCAGGTTTGCCAATTCATGGAAGAAAAGTAGCACACCAAGAGGTAGAAGAATTTTCCACAGAGATGTTGAAAAAGAAGAATTCCAATATGCTAGTAGTCACTGTCTTTCATCCTATTACAGTGTTTTTGTGGTTAGATTAGCAATCATGGTTAGTGAAACTCAATCTGCTTATGTTTTGACACATGATATAATTTCATACATCTATTTTCTGTCATAAGTGATGTAACACAAAAACGGGTTACATCACTTATACCGAGAGTAATTTATTGATACAATGAAAATCGTATTTTTGTTTATACAGGTAATGCTAGCAATCTTGATAGGGCTATTGACAATATTAACATGGCATTTTACGAAGATTTATACCGCAAAATCACTGAGTAGTTTGGCGTATGGTTTGCGTTATGAACTTCTGCAACGTCCAATTTTGAGGATGTGGAATATTTTGAACTCTACTTCTGAAATCACAACAGCTCAAGTCAAGTTGTCTCAGTATGTTATCAGACGTTATAGCAATCCTGCAAGTCAAGCAGAGCAAGTTGAGGTTAAATTTTACTGTTTATCATGAAAAGTATGTGAAATGGAGTGAATAATGAACTTAATTATGAATAATTTGTCCTTAAAATTCACTAATTAGATTAATTTAATTGCTGAATCATATAGCACTTAGTGACCATGCAGTTTGATAACATTCAACAAAATACAAATTTAAGTGATGAATCATATAGCACTATAGTGATCATGCTATTTAAATTTGACATTTATAAGCTTACGCCTTTATCTTCAATAGTGTCATAGATCATAATATATGTTTTATAAAATTCTAAGATAAACTGTTACAAAGTGTGTGGATACTTTTAGTATGATGTTTTTCAATCTTGCTAGGTTGAATTGATGAAATTCATTACAAAACTATTGCAAAATTTAGTCCTCTTATATTTGACCAATTGATTTTATTTGTAGCAGCTATATGAAGCAATGAGAGCAGTAACATGGTCACTGTTTGCAAGTAGAAAAGCTCTAAACTCGATAACAATAAATTACAAGAATGGATTTGTTCAAGCATTCCATAGAGATCTAAAAGATAACAACACATTTTACATCTACTCAGATCTTTCAAATTACTCAATGGTTGCAACAACCTCAAACATGGTCAATACCCTCTCGACTCATCAAGCTTGGGATGACAAAACAATTCATGGAAACTTCTCAGCAATTTGGTATAGAGAACCACTTGATCCCGTCACAGGCGAAAAAATCGGAAAAGCAATGAAAATTGCACCAGAAGATTTAATAAACATCGCAGGACTTTCACAAGTTCCTGATGGTGTAGCTACATGGCATGTAGCAGTTAGTAAATTTACAGATTCGCCTTTGCTTTCAGCAGCGTTACCTGTTTGGGACTCTTCGAATAAAAGTATTATGGCTGTTGTTGGTGTTACAACTGCATTTTATAGTGTTGGACAGTTAATGAGAGAACTCGTTGAGATGCATAGTGGTCACATGTATTTGACTTCACAACAAGGCTATTTGCTCGCAACTTCTACAAGTGCGCCTTTACTTACAAATTCTACTAAGCCACCACCTAAGCTTAAGATGGCTGTGGATTGTGAAGATGGTATAATAAGACTTGGTGCTGAGTGGTTGCAGAGAACTTATGGGAATCATTTTCCTAATTCAACTCATGAGGTTCATGTTGAGAATGCTAAACTAGGTCACCAGGAATATTATATTGACTCATTCTACCTAAACTTGAAGAGGCTTCCTTTGGTAAATATTTGAATAGACTAGTGTTTAAAGTTTAAAATAAGATATATTGATGATAATTAAGGTAGAATATTTTTAGGTGTCACCAAGGTTTTATATATATTCAGCAACCATGATTGTGGCCGCAACGCTGAGATTTTTGTCTCCACGGCCTTATCGAGACATTGGTCATATTTGACTGCAATTTCATACAATATGTAAGATCACGATTTAAAACCGAGAAAGGGGGACATGCATTTTTAGTGTAAACTAGTTTTACACAAACTCTGTAGAACCTTGGTGGTCACTCTCTTTTTTTCAAACAATTCTACTAAGCATAAATTTCAGGAAAAATGTTTCTGTTTTATGTCACCAATGATTTTGTTATGCTTTTTTCTATACAACTTATGACTTAAATATTTTGCAGGTAGGTGTAATCATCATACCAAGAAAGTATATAATGGGACAGGTGGATGAGAGAGCCTTCAAAACTTTGGTTATTCTGATATCAGCAGCTTTGTGTATTTTAGTCATTGGATGTGTTTGCATTTTGATATTGACAAATGGAGTGTCAAAGGAAATGAATCTAAGAGCAGAATTGATAAGTCAACTTGAAGCAAGAAGGAAGGCAGAGGCATCAAGCAACTATAAAAGTCAGTTCCTTGCAAATATGAGGTTAGTTTTCCTCAAGTTCTGTTTTAAGTTTTTTATTCAATTTATGGTCTATGTATATAATTTGAATATATGTTTAACAAACTTCAAAACATTAGCATTGTCATATTTAATATATGTTCATAATGGACATTTCTTCTTTATTCAGCTTTTTTTCTTAAACTCTTCACGATAGTCTATGTAAACAACTTATAGCTTAATTGGAAACAGTTTGAATTTATTCTATCTTCTGTTATAGAAATAACTTATACACTATCACTTATGCTATAAGTATTTAATTAAGTTGTTTACCAAAAAATAGCCTATAAGTGCTTAATTAAGTTGGGACTCATAATAAATATAATGTAGGAGGTTCAAAACTCAATTCCTACTGTAACAAATCATGCTCTCTAACAATTAACCGCTAAAATTTCGCTATAAAAGAAAATAGTCGTGTCATGTACTAGAATTTTTAAAATCTGTCATATCTTTTTTGTTTGCAAATGTGCTTCATTTTTTCTTGGTTGTATTACAGTCATGAACTAAGAACACCTATGGCAGCAGTAATTGGATTGCTGGACATTCTTATATCTGATGATTGTCTCACAAATGAACAATATTCAACAGTTACTCAAATAAGAAAATGTTCAACAGCTCTACTACGTCTTCTTAACAACATATTGGATCTAAGCAAGGTGACACATATATATAATAAGCTAAACTTTATATTCAAATATATTTCAAAACCAATTGCACTAGTGCCAAAAAGGTTCCTAATATTTTGCACTATTTAGGTGGAATCAGGAAAACTTGTACTAGACGATGCAGAATTTGACCTGGGACGTGAACTTGAAGGGCTTGTAGATATGTTTTCTGTTCAATGCATTAATCACAATGTAGAGACTGTTTTAGACCTTTCTGGTATGATTCTCAATTTTGTTCAGTGCATCATTGACTTTAACAAGTTTCTGATGAATTATAATTAATCAATATCTATTTTCAATGCAGATGATATGCCAAAAGTAGTTAGGGGTGACTCTGGTAGGGTTGTTCAAGTATTTGCAAATTTGATCAACAATTCAATTAAGTTTACTACATGTAAGTCAAAATGTGTATGAAAAATATCATTATTTATTTAACTTTTAAAAGTGCTTGTTATAGGGGACTTATCTTGACTCTTGTAAAAATGTACTACAGCTGGTCATGTTATTCTGCGAGGATGGTGCGAATATCCAAATTCGTGCGATAGTCCGACCTTTTATCTTGATCAGAAGAAATCAAGGATTATACAAAAGACCAAAGAGAAGCCAAATGCAAATCATGCAAGGAGAATATCTATGAGAGATAACAACAATGTGATACTTTGGTTTGAAGTTGAGGACACAGGCTGTGGTATGACAACTGTTTACATTTAGGACTGTCCCTTTTGTCAAAATAAAAATCAATCAAGGAATAAACCAGTGTTTTTCTTCTTTTGTATGTGACATAGGTATTGATCCCAGCAAATGGGATTCTGTGTTTGAAAGCTTCGAGCAGGCTGATCCATCAACTACCCGACTGTAAGCAATTTTTTTTTCAATATAGAAAATGAATTTGATGTAGGTAATGATCTCGATAGTTGATGAACATCAGACGGCTGAAATTTTTAGTTTCTGATTCGTCAAGTAGTGAAGTGAGTCAATCAATATTTGTTTAACCACTTAGATCAGCTGACTGCAGTGACCAACTGTAGAAGTTATTGAGTGGTTTTTAGCTTACAAATTATTTTGAATATTATTATTATATACGATTATTATAGTTTAAGAACTTTTTGAATGTTATGGGCTGCAGATTTACTGGTTTCTGAATCCTTTACTTATTTCAGGCATGGAGGAACTGGTCTTGGTCTTTGCATTGTTAGGAACTTGGTGAGTAATACATTAAGAAGTAAAGTTTCAAAATAATAAACTACAATGTCATTCTTTATAAATGTGTTTGATGAAAGAAAAAAGATGGATCCGAATTTCTAGAGTCAAATAATCACGCATTTGACGCAGTTACACAATCTAGATTGTCAAATCAAGATCCGACAATTCCCATTTTCTTTGAATATAAGTTTTGAGTTTGCTTATTTGAATATAAGTTCCTCTGATCTCATTATTACTGTTGGATTGGATGGAAGGTTAATAAGATGGGTGGAGAAATCAAGGTTACCAAAAAGGAGGGTCAAGGAACATTGATGAGATTATGTTTGCTTCTCAGAGCACCTATGGACGTCACAGAACAACAGTGTCCACTAAATTTGACAGACAATGGCTTAGTGGTGAGTACATCATTCTTCTTGGCAAATAATATGTAAAAGTTGAATACTAAAAGTTTATGGTATATACATAATAAAAAAAGTTATTAATTAAAGGTGTGAATGCAGGTATTGCTTGCACTACAAGGCAACATGAGTAGATTAGTAACATCAAAGTGGTTAACCAAAAAAGGGGTGTGCACAATGGAAGCATCTGAATGGAACGGACTGACTCAAGTTTTAAGGGAACTCTTTCATGCAAGAAGTTCAATCCATAATAACAACAACTTTGATGCACACTATCCAATAAATCTTGAAGGATTCAAGTCCAAACTACTCACCATAAAAGACATGAGGAACCCAATTTTTGTCATTGTTGTTGACATTAGTTTACTTGACTTAAGCACGGATATATGGAAGGAACAACTTAACTTCCTTCACAAGTATTTTGGAAGAGCAAAATTTGTATGGATGTTAAACCATGACACACCAAATACCATAAAGATGGAGCTTCGTAGGAAAGGTCACTTATTAATGGTTAACAAGCCTCTTTACAGAGGAAAAATGATTCATATTTTGGAAGCTGTTATGAAAAACAGAAATATTGAGCTACAAAAGAAAAACATGAAAGAGGGAGATTTGCATGAGTTTCTTGAGATTGATTCTACTCATTTTGACGCTGCTACTAGCTCTGATGATTCTGACTTATCTGAACTTAGCGAAAAACCAATTTTAAAGGTAACCAACGAAACTGAACATTTGGAAAAAAAAAAACTTAGGAGAGAAGAATCTTGTTCCTCATTTTCCACTGAAAAGCAAGATGAAAAATTTGAATGTGAGGGAACAAATAGGGAAACAAGGTCGAGAAAAGAAGTGAACGACAAGAAATCACTTGAGGGATTAAGGATTTTGCTTGCAGAAGATACACCTGTAATTCAAAGGGTCGCAACTATAATGCTTGAAAAACTGGGAGCTGTTGTTGTTGCTGTAGGTGATGGACAACAAGCCGTAGATGCTCTCAACTACATGGTAAGCGCTGAAGATTGTAGAAGAGAGTCTCTCCAGAAAGAAAGAAATACAAGATCACAAACCGAGATTTTGACTTGTCATCCATATGATTTGATCCTAATGGATTGTCAGGTATGTGCTACAAAAACTAACGCATATATATTCATGACACCTTAACTTTAATAGCTTTAGGAGCTATATCTTAAAGTTTGTATAATTTACTTATTTGAACTTATCTACTGACATAAGTATTTGCCTGAAAACAATTTATAACGCGTGCATAAGTTGTTTTTAGGTTAAACATACTGATTTTTTAACTGTATGCGTGGAAATTTAGATGCCAAAGATGGATGGATATGAAGCAACAAAAGCAATAAGAAAATCAGAAGAAGGAACAGGAAAGCACATACCGATTGTTGCTCTAACTGCGCATGCAATGTCTTGTGATGAAGCCAAATGCCTTAAGGTTGGCATGGATGCTTACTTAACAAAGCCAATTGATTTCAAGCTTATGGTTTCCACCATTCTCTCACTCACTAAACCAACATCTTGATTTCTTCTCAGCTTTAATTCCTCAGCAAACAGAGAATTGGATTAAACTACATATATTAACATCATAAATCACATGTATTCTAAAATGTAGATTAATTTTACCACATATTAACAGCTTTAATCACATTCTGGCTAATAAAAATAAATGTATATAGAATGGTATAAGGAGTAAATGTAATGGTTCTTGTTGCAATAAATCTTTGTAATATAAACATGTGAGTTGAATTTTGATTATGAAAGTGTGTTTAAAATTGCTAGGTTTCGTCCCTTTGATCTCGTTAGATGCAAGATAAATAAACCAATAAAATATGAAATTCATAGATTATCATAAATCTTACACTAGAGTGAAGACGCGAGTTTTGTTTCTTCTCCGGCGAAGTGGATGCAAGGTGGAACGGAGACGGTGACTGATAGACGCCGGCGACGGATTTTAGAGGACTAAGGTGGCTGGTGAAGGAGAATTGAAAAATAATTTGCTGTAGCGTATTCACTATAAGCTCTAGTGAGTCTAAAATAAAAAGATGAATCTCACGGTCATAATTATTAGCACGACGCTCTAACCAACTGAGCTAATGAGCCATTTGTTTATATTTACACAACTGTTAAATTTAAACAATATTTTACTGTAGGATTATTCACTTAGCATAATTTTATAACTTTACAATATAATGTAAATTAAATTCAGTATATGAATGTTTTTGAATTTCACAACTTGTAGTACATGATACTATATTTTTATGGTGAACAAATAAAATACAGCTCTATGATAATCTTTTTAGTTGATTTTTTTGTTGAGTTCAAGCAAGTAACCCAGAACCACAACAGTTGATGCAATAACCACTCCTAAAACTGCCTTAGCCAATTTGGAACGATAATTGCAATTGGGATTGAAGCCTAATTCAGAGAGTTTCTTGTGTGACTTTGCATAATCTCTGAAAAAAGCTTTCTCATCCTATAACAATTCAAAATTATTATTATTAGTCCCACAAATTATACTCAATATTATAAAGAGAAAAGGAAAATATAGTAAAGGCTAAACCTTAGCATAGAGTTCAACATATTTATGAAACTTTGGATCTTCAACTAGAACCTTATCAGTGGGAAGCTTCAACAAGTCTTTTGATTCCGATTTCAATAATTCCCTATATAGGTAACCAATCTTGTGTTAATTACCAAATTTCATAACATTAATTTAAAATTATAAAGTTATCATGAAACAAATTATCTTACACAAAATAAGAATTATCAAACTTGAGAGGGTCTCTTGTCCATTGACCTTCAAAACCAGATCGATCCTTATGTGCCTTACCCTTATCAATTAAAATTAACATCAATATATAATAATTAATAAGATTAATTTATATAAAAGGGAATGTTTTGGATTTATGATTCTTAATCATACCAAAGTGTGGCCTCCAGAGAGAGCTACTATGTCTCCATCATTAAGACCCATGCGATAAAAGACCTCTCTTAAATGCGATGCACCTGAATTTTGATTTTTTTTGTTTGCATACGAATTAGTGAAACCGTTCTAACTAACTTTGCTGTAAGAATCAAGATCCAACAACAGAATTAAATTTAATCACCTTGTTTAGCATCGGGAAGACGACCTTCTTCAGGAGATTCCAAAGAATCCTAATTCAAAAAATTTATGGCAGTGAGAATTTCAGATACAGACACCGACACAATCACAGATACACTTTGTTGAAGGATGAATTTACCTTTCTACCAGGAACAAAGTGAATAGCTGGACCACCGGTGACCTCTACCGCCACAACACCAGCTAGCTGGTAAAGATCCGCGTATGAAATTTTTAGGTGTTTAGCTTTCACTTCCTCTGTTTTTAAACAAAATACAATAACGATTAATTAGAGATTAATGAATGAATTTGTTAATTAATTGATTATTTCAGTCTCACCGCATAATTCAACTGCGATTTCCAAGCCTTTGTTAGCAGAATGATTGAGCTCTTGTTGATTTCTGATAGAGCCATTTGGACCTCCTGTTCTTGTTTTTGCATCGTAGGTACCAGCATCGTGCCATCTATAAATCAATATTATTAAATGAATTATTTTATATAACAAACTGTTTGTAATTGTAATTCATAGAGTTGAAACTAATGTAAGTGATCAACATACGCTAATCGAAGCATGAGAGGAGCGCATTTTTTGCGGGAAATAAGAGAACCAAGATCGCTACGAGTCTTTTCGATTTCCTTAACATACTCTGCGTCAACTCTATATTGTGCCATAGGTGCAAGATTTGATTTGTGTGAGAGAGGGAGAGGGTTCTGTGAGTTGTGATTTGGGGTTGGTTGATTTATAACTTATAAGAGAACGAGGAAGATGCTGATTATGGTGGTAGCATGGACTCATGCAAGTAAAGGATTTTATTGCTTTGTTGAGTTAAGAGGAAAAGGTAATTGTTTTTTGCTTATGTTGCTTCACAACAACAAGATTCGATAAACATTTCGTCGATGAAAATTCTAGATGATTAATTAAGTTGCTATGATAGAATACATATTTGAAGTATCCGGCGTAGAGCGCTCAAACATTCTTTCTACATAAAGTTGACCATCAATAATTTAGTCACAAACACATTGCTTATTAATATGTTGTTTAAATGCAAGTGTGTGAACAACGAATATTAACTTATAGAGGGTTAATTTGTATTTAAATATTGCTAGCCCAAGAATTTTTAGTTTAGTATTTGCAAACTATAAAATAATTTAGTTATGCTTTCGACGTTTTGACGACGATTTTGACGGAAAAGTTTGTTAGAAGTTAATAATTCAATATTTAGTAGATAAGATATATATGACACAGTTGTATTCGAATTGTATTCGAGGGAGTCGAATACAATATATAAGTGTTGAAGTTTATAAGCATGTATTCAACAGAATTAAATAATGCAGTTAGTGTATTGTGTTTTAGTTGCATATATACACGGGTGATACGTAAATCTAAACATATACAGCTTCACTTTAATAAAATTGTCTTTCACAACATATTCTCTCTCTCTTTCTCTTCGTTCTTTTTGAAAATTCTAATTGTTCCAATAAATTGATATCAATGAGTCCGATTGCGATTCAGAGAGAATATATAATGACAAACGATAACATAACATCAACACAATTTCCAACGAGTCTACCGATTTTCAAAGGCGAGAACTACGAGAGGTGAATTACGAAAATGAAGGTTATCTCTAGATTTTAAGATGTGGCTAAAATCGTCGATGATGAAGTACCTGCGTTGGAAGCAAATGAAAATGATGTTCAAAAGGTTGTGCACAAGGAACAAAGGAAGAAAGATGAAAAGGTTTTTTTCTTGATTCATCAATGTGTGGATCCTAACGTATTCGAGAAGATTATTAAAGAAGAAACATCCAAAGGGGACAAGTTGAAGAACTTGTACGGCGAAGATGAAAAACTGAAGATGGTGAAGTTGTAGACACTGAAAAATTCATTTGAGATAACACATGTGAAAGAAGATGAATTGGTTGCTGATTTCTTCTCAAGATTAGTGTTACTCACGAACCAGATGAAGGTGTATGGTGAATCAATCAATGATTTGCAGAAGATTGAGAAAGTGTTGAGATCTTTGACTGCAAATTTTGATTATATTGTATTTTCTATTGAAGAGTTTAAGAACCTAGCTGAGATGAAGTTAGAAGAACTTCAAGCTTCATTAGAGGCTCATGAGATGAGGCTGAAGTAGAGAAACTCTGAAAGGGGGATGGTTGAACAAGCATTACAAGCAAGATTCATCAAGAAGTCTAAAAAATAAAAGGTGAAGCAAAAAAAGAATCTTGAAAATGATGAGAAGTCGAGCAAAAATTCAAAGAATCACTCTGATTCAACCAAGAAAGGCATGGGCAACAAGTATTCCACTATTACAAAAAATATATACAACAACGTTTATCTTACCACGGTCCTTTGAAAGACCGTGGTGACATATCTAAACTCAGGCGCCAATATTTTCTTTTATTTTTTAATTAAAAATTATTAACATATTACCACGGTTAACTAGTCCAACTGTGGTGATATAATCAACCTTCCATGGATTCGAATTTCAGCGCCAACAAATAATTTATTTCTTTAACATTTTAGTCGCGCCTATCTTTTTTATTTTTTTTTAAATAAAAAATAAATGTGATATCATTACAGTCGTTTAAATTAACCGTTGTGATATATTTTCCATTTTGTTTTAAAAACTTTAAAAGATTAAAATTTGGCGCTTCTTTAAAATTTCATTAAGTAAATTATATATCACCGTGATTGTTGTAACTGACCATGGTGGTATCCCTTATTCATTTTTCACGTAACACGGCTAACTAGTTTGTCTCTTCAGTTTCCATTTTTCCACTGAGAAACGAAATGAGATGATTTCAATCCTAACATTCATCTTTCATCGTTCATCGATCATGAACAAAACGACACACGATTTCAACCCTAACATTCATCGTTCATCGTTCATTTTGATTTCAACCGAACAAGTCATCTTTTTCTTGACGTTCGTCGTTCGTCCTTGCCATTTTGCTCACAAACCATCGAGGAGGAAGACAACACAAACATTTTTGCTCTAGAACTGTCACCGCGTTTACTTATTCATCACGAAGAAAATCACAACATAATCTTCTTTACTTATTCATCACATTTTTAGTACGTACTTTTTTTCCCATGCATCTACAGTAACTTCAGTTGTCATTGTCGTTGATGTTTATGTTTATGTTGTTGATGTTTATGTTTATGTTGTTGATGTTGAATGTTTAAGGTTGTTGTTGTTGTTGAATGTGTATGATCATATTTGATTAATATTATGTTGTTGTTGTTGTTGTTATTTGTTGAATGTGTATTAGAGACATTTGTTTAATTGTTTGTTGTTGTTGTTGTATGTTATTTTATTGTTGTTGAATGCGTATGATCATATTTGATTAATATTTTGTTGTTGTTATTTGTTGAATGTGTAGTAGATACATTTGTTTAATCGTTTTTTGTTGTTGTTGTTGTGTGTTGTTTTGTTGCTGTTGAATATGTATGATCACATTTCATTAAAAAAAATTGTTGTTGTTGTTGTTATTTGTTGAATGTGTATTAGATATATTTGTTTAATCTTTTATTATAGTAGTAGTCATTGTTGTTATTATTGTTGTTGTTCTTGTGAGTTATTTTGTTGTTGTTGTTCTTGTGTGTTATTTTGTTGTTATTGTTGAATGTGTATGATCACATTTGTGTGATCATTGATAATTGATCATCATATCTCTTAGGACGGATATGGTAACCACATTGTGTTTATTACACTACCCACTTAAACCTGACATGAAACTTATTATTTTTAGGTAAGTTTATGTTTATGAGACTTTTAGTAATATTGACTTTGACTTTGTAATTAGTTTAGTGTGTAATATGTTTAAATCATTTTCAGGGTTGTGCAACCACACAATTACTTAAACAATATTAGAAAAAAGCCCACATTTATCGTGCCTAAGGTAAGTGGATTACTTGTGACATTCATTTATATATATAATTACATGCATGTGTGGTTATATATTCATGAAATGTTTAAATTTGTAGACGAGGAGGCAACCAAAGGAATACGAGTGTGGGTATATATCATGAAATACATGTTAAACATTGTCTATGTCGACATTGTTGATTCTATGTAACATGTATATATTATATATGTCATGAAATATTTACAATAACCTATTAATGTTTAAGTTTGCTATTATTTCAAATCATGTGATATTCAATTTTCTTCACTTTTTTATATAGACGTTTACCGACACTACACCATTCCCCACCGACGACTTTAAAGACCTTCGTAAATGTTGGGTGTTTTACTTCAATTCTCTTAAGCCAGAGGGTGATCAAACATGATTTTGTAATATATGTTTGATATATTTTTGAGATTGATATAAATAATATTTTTGGGGTTTTATGTAAATGATGTTTTTTTATGTAAATGATATTTTTGGCTTTTGATTTAAATAATATTTAGGTACAAAAAATACAGGTACAAAAATACAGGTAAAAATGATGTTTATATATGGAATAATATAAACAATTTTTTTTTAAATAAAGTATTTTACCATGGTTGATTTAGAGGACCGTGGCGATATGTAATGCGTCAAATATAATATACCATACAAATTATGGGAATCGAACTCATGACCTATAACTATTTAACAACAGTCATTTAGAACAACTATGATGATAGATAGCGTGTTATCTAGTATATTACAACGGTCACATACCAATGGTGATAAATAAAGAACTTACAACCTCACCCTACTTCACCACGGTTGGTCACGCATGATGGTATATCTTTTACAACTGTGGTTAAAGAGGTTTTTCGTAGTAGTGTTTGAGGAAGAAAGATGTCATGAAGGAGATGCAATGTTACAGTTGCCAATGATTTGGTCATTATGCTCGAGATTGTCGGAGAAAGAAGGAATCAATAGCAAAAGATAATGAAGAACATATGCACATGCTGGAGAAATCGACTTTGATTATATGATACTCATGGAAAATACTCAATCAAATAATGAACAAACCAATATGTGGTACATGGATTTAGGATACCGCAACCACATGACTAGGAATAAAAATTGGTTCACCAAGTTAGATGAATCGCTCAATAAAGTGATCATGTTTGCAGATGGCAGACATGTCACATCAATTGGAAAAGGAAACATAGTTATGGTGAGAAAAGATGGTAAGAGGACCACTATCACTAACGTATTGTATGTACCTTCAATGACAAGTAATTTTATAAGCATATGTCAATCACTTGTAAAAGGGTATAACATGAAGTTGGAAGAAAATCATATGAATATGTATAATGGTGAAGGAAGGATGGTCCTGAAAGCACCATTGGCAGTGTTGGTTCTAAGTGTTGGCAGCAATTTTGGTAAAACCTAGAGTGTTCACAAGTTGTCACATGTGTTATCTTGACATAAGATATCATGTACCTGCAGGATGTTTAAAATGTAATTATGCAGGATTTTATTGAGATGTCAGACCCGATGTCATGACATCTGTATACAGAACATTCAGTGTGAATGTTATGTATTATGTGATTGCGTTTTTAATGCAAATCTGTGTATGATTGATGAGATGATTAAACACGCTATCAATCAGTAATTACAACAAGATTAACTTATTTTCCAAAGAGATCTAACTCAACTGTCATGAGAAGATATGAATGGAAAATAGTTTTAGTGTTTTATGATGTCCAAGCCCAGCCAAATGCTTCTATAAAAAGGACATGGAAAACCTGATTTGATACACAAGAAATAACGAACGAAATATTGAGAGAGAATAAGGGTTTTAGTCTTGTATGGTCGTGTGAATTGTAATCCATTCAATTCATCCATAGATGATTGAATTGGTCTGATTTTTGAGTTGTAATTTGTCACTCTAAGCTTTTAAGCATGAGTGTGTGTCTACTTGATTGAAGCTGTTAAGTAAGATCAAGTGTGTGTCTTTGAAGAGTGTCTTCTTTTCATTGTAATTCTTGTTTTATATCACTGGTGTGATTGAGGGGGAGTGAGTGGGATCTCATATCTAAGAGTTCTTAAGTAGAAGTCACACGGGTAGAGATTAGGTGAAAAGACTGTAACTTGAAGTTGTTTACTGAGAGTCTTTGAACTGATTCTATTTAGTGGATTTCCTTCCTGACTTGCTAGCCCCCAGACGTAGGTGAGTTTGCACCGAACTGGGTTAACAATTGCTTGTGTCTCTTGCATTACTGTTCTTTATCTTTTATCCTGTTTGTTTTGTTCAGATATTAGTGTCGTGACATTACCTTCGACATCTCATATCTGATACCAGAATTTCAGGCAGATAACAAAACCTTCAAGATTGAGATCGATATGGTTGATCATCAATGTCTTACTTCGACTGTTGTTGAAAACAAGAACTGGCTATGGCATTACATGTATGAACATCTAAACGTCAGAGGTCTAGGTATGCTCAACTAGAAGAAGATGGTGTATGGCTTACCTCAAGTGAAGGAACCAAGTCAGTTATGTGAGAAATGTTGTATTGCAAAGCATGGTAGGAAAGCACTCAAACATGACCTGTCCATGAAGTCGAGAGAAAAGCTTGAGCTTGTTCACTTTGATGTGTGTGGATCATAATATAAGTAAGGTCGAATGAAGTTAATTTCTATTTTCTAACCATCATAGATGAATTCACCATATATACGTGGATTTATCTTATTGAAAGGAAGAGTGAGGTATTCACACAGTTCAAGAAGTTTAAGTTGCATATCAAGAGACAAAATGGATGCAAGTTAAAGAAACTGAGAACTGGTGGTGGGGGTGAATACACCTCTAGAGAATTTACATATTTTGCAATGAGGTAGGTATAGAGCATGAGATTATTGCACCTTATACACCTCAGCACAATAGTATAACTGAGAGGATAAACAGAAGTATATTGAACATGGTCAAGAGTATATTGAAAGCTAAAGAAATGTCAAACAGATTTTGGGGTGAAGCAACTTCGACAGCACTATACCTTCTAAAAATATGTCCAACCAAAAATATAGTTGAGAAGACACCTTGTGAGGCTTGGTCAGGATTGAACCCAAATGTTGGTCATATTAGAGAATTTGGATCAATGTGTTTCAGACATGTACCTGAGCAATTGAGGAAGAAACTAGATGATCAATGTCAGGCTATGATGCTCATAGGTTATCATTCTACTGGTGAATACAAGTTGTATTCACCAAATGATGATAAACTATTTATTAGTAGGGATGTTATGGTGGACGAAGGCAAAGGGTGGAATTGGACTCAGGGGTCAGCCTAACACGAGCAAGATACAATCACGATTATGCTTAAAGAAGTTCAACAAAATGAAGTCACAATCAATCAAAATGAAGAACCACCTGAGCAAAATGTTAGAAGATCGACTAGAACGAGAACTGAGTTGACAAGGCTAGTTGGATATGAGAGATTTCCTATCATGCAATCGATGTAGATGTTGACTTCATAGAAGAAGTGGTGATGATGGATGAATCATAACCAAATCATTTGGATCAAGCTATGAATGGTTCAAATTGGTTAGCACCCATGCAAGAAGAACTCGTGGAAATCGAGAAGAACGGGACTTGGGAGTCTTAGAAAATTCAATCAAGACACCAATTGATATGATATGGGTCTACAAGTTAAAGTTAAGCGAAATGGTGAAATTTCCAAGCATAAGGCAAGAATGGTGATAAGGGATTTCCTACAAAATCCTGGTATCAACTTCAATGAAGTCTATGCACTTGTTGCAAGGCTGGAAACCATTAGAATTGTTGTGTCGGCCACAACATAAAAAGGATGAAAGATACATCAACTAGATGCAAAGTTAGCATTTTTGAATGAACCATTAGAATAAGAGGTATATGTCATTCAAGCACATGATTCAAAATCAAAGGGCAGTAACATAAGGTGTACATATTGAGGAATACTTTGTATATAGTTTGAAGCAATCCCCAAGGGCTTGGAATAAAAGAGTATACGACTTCTTGATTGAGGCAAGTTTCACAAAATGTGTCTCAGAACATGGAGTGTATGTCAATAATGCAAGAAAGCTTAATCGGGTCATTATATTCTTGTATGTGTATAACTTGTTTGTTACATGTGAAAATGAAGAAGAAATAAGAGAGGTCAAGTCGAAACTGATACAGGAATTTGAAATGTCTGACATTGGGAACTTGTTGTATTTCTTAGGGATGGAGTTTAAAGACACAAGTGAATGAGTGTGTCTGCATCAGAAGAAGTATGCCCAAGATATCTTGAATAGTTCAAGATGAGCAATATATACAGGTAACAATGTAATTCTAAACATATGCCCAAGATATATTTGTAGTGGTAAATTCATGACCATTAAGCTATGGATAAACTTAACGTCAATTAAACCAGAGTCGACACCGCGCTTTTATTGCTTCCAAAGGAAAAGGGAAAAGTATGAACAAAACCCAAAGATAAGAAGTTTTCAAATCAAAACTAATAAAATGCCAGAGATTACAGGTAAGGGGGTTGGTTACACAAAGGGAAGGTGTTAGCACCCAAAGTGTCCTAGGTACTCCTAGGGAGCCCTTTTTTGTGTGTACATGTGTTTTGGTATAAAATGATGTTTGCAATAAATAGAGTGTGGGGATTAGAAAATAATTTATTAATTATATTTTATGTGTTTGACAAGACCTTCGGACTTGTGCCTACGTACCAACATAAAAATGGGGGATCAAAACCTCGTTGTCGTGGTAACAATTTCAAAGTGAGTGAGTTGTTTTTAACAAAAAATTAAGTTTGAAAGAGGCACAAAAGGCCTAAAAGAGTTTGAGTGGGTGTTAGTTCTTTTTTGTCTTTTGAAGATTTAAGTCAAGTATGATTAGGTTCATTTACAAGTTTACTTAAGAAAAGAGTTTGAAAATGCAATGGCATAAGGCCAAAGTTTCTAATTTGCAATAAAGTCTAAGTTCAAAAATCACAAGCAAAGAAGATTTTGAAAAGAGGGAGAGATTTAAAATTTAAGAAGTGGGAAGGAGATGAAGAGACTAATCCTAAGAAAAAATTTAAAAGTTAAGAGTTGAAAAGATCTGACCAATGGGAAGCAATCCGATAGACAAGAATGTCATATAGAAACTCAATTTTCCCTTGGACTATAGAATCAAGAAATATCAATACACACATAGCAAGATGAAGAGCAAGGCATCAAATAAAGATAGTCACATCCAAGTTAGCAACTCCATAGTCTTCTTCATAATCTCTCATGCATCATATGACATACTCCTTGAATGGCTCAGAATAAGGCATTAGACACAGGTTCAAAGTAACAACTTCATCAATACCATGTAGTAGATGAACTCAAATGGATCTCAACACTTGCATCAGATGGAAATTCAACTCACAAGCACTTGGTTTCAGAAAAGTTGGCATTGGCGAAGTCCTTTTGCATAGGGAATGTTGCCTAATTCTAAGTCCAAGTCTCAAATCAAATCCAACAGTCCACACAAATCTTTTTTAAGGGTTTTTGTTGTTATTATGTACATTAAGGTCCTAAGACCACAAACACAAACAAAATACACAAACAAGTATATACAATAACAATATATGGCTCAAATGAGCAAAGTGAAAAAATGGCATTAAAGTAAACAAGTTGAATGATATGAATAATGGCAAATGATAAATGACTTGAATTTAAAGTGCGTAAAGTAAATGATTTGAAATTAAAAGTTAGTCAAATGTTAGTTGATTAGAAGTTAGTATTGTTTTCGCTTTTCAATTGTTTAAGTCATTCTTTGGAGAACACTCAATCTTCTATTCATAAGCATGGATCCTTGAACCAAGACATCTTCCAAAGGAAGGAAAAAAGGTCAAGTTTCCACACAATACCATGAAAGGGGGGAGACTTACAATCTCACTTACTAGAATGTTATGCTTTTGGGTCAAAATTTAGCGTTATGTTAAGCAATCATAATTGGACTTATGTAGAAGTCACAACTATCTGAGGTCGGGCAATAGAAATTTTAGTGTTAATGCATGTTAGAGATATGATATTATGAACCATACTCTTAAAACATACCACACTTAAAAGAAAATGGCAAGAGGTTGGACCTAATCTCATTCATACTTATATTGGTTTATGAACCAATTAGCCTTAGGATATAGAGATATCATAGGTTAATGGAATGGATGGGATATAAAGGGATTGAAGATGAAGAGGGAGGGGAAATGAGACAAACACAAATTGGTCATGGGAGGACTTTAATCAAATTAAAATCATTCATTCATTTTGGGAGATGAAATGTATATTTCATCAATCCCTTAAATCCAATAATTTTAATCCAACAAAGTCAAATCAACCTTGACCAAGGCCCAACAACAATAGTCAAACTCAACAAGTCAATAAAAATAGCTCAACATAATTTATTCACAATTAAACAATTAAAAATCAATTAAATATGCATTAAATTAAATTATGGTTGATCAAAAAATCCTAAAACCTCTTCAAAACAACAAATAAATGGCCAAGAGATTTATCATAAATCAAACAAGGTCAAAGGACCTTGGAGAAAAAATTTCATAATTCTTGGAAACTTAAAAGTATTTTTACACAATTAAAAATATGCACAAAAACAATTAAATCATGAAAAATATTAATATTGATCCAAAAAATAATTTTAATTCAGAAAATGAAAGAGAAAAATATTTGAAATTTTTTGGTGAAAGTCACATATTTTTGGATCAATATTAAAATTAATATGAATTAATGAAAATAAGACAATTAAAATGAAAATCAAAAATTACAAAAAAAATGTGGACCACTTGATCTCCCTCATTAGATCAAGTGGATCTGAGCGCGCGTTCCACCATATACCAAGTCAAATGTCCTACACACAGGGTAATCACTTTGAACGCCCCAGATTAAAACAAATTAAAAGGATCATGTGGTTCAGAAGTGTGCCAACACACCGCCGGAGCCAGAGCTTTGATATGCATGATTCCAAGAAAGGATTCATACCTATGCAACATAACTTGTGTCTATCAAAAACACAATCCCCTTCAACTAAGGAAGAAAGGGATCGCATGAATAAGATTCCATATGCATCTGCAATAGGATCTATCATGTATGTCATGTTATGTACTCGACCAGATATCTCGTATGCTTTAAGTGCAATAAGTAGGTACCAATCTAATCCCGATGATGCTCATTGGGTAGTTGTCAAGAATATCCTTAAGTATTTGAGAAGGACTACGGACTCATTCTTGATATATGGAGGTCAGGAAGAGCTTGCTGTAATTGGATACATCGATACTAGCTTCCAGACAGATAAGGATGACTTTAGATCGCAATCTGGTTATATGTTTTGCTTAAACGGTGGCGTTGTGAGCTGGAAAAGTTCAAAGCAAGATACAGTTGTTAATTCTACAACCGAGGCCAAGTATATTTCTGCCTCAAGTGCAGCAAAGGAAGTTGTTTGGATCAAAAAGTTCATTAGTGAACTTGGCATAGTTCCTAGCATTATGGATCCCATTGGTCTCTATTGTGATAACAATGGTGCTATCGCACAAGCTAAAGAGCCTAGATCTCACCAACTATCCAAACACATACTTAGGCGTTATCACCTCATTCGAGAGATAATAGATAGATAAGATGTGAAAATATGCAAAGTACCTACACTTGACAATATTGCTGACCCACTGACAAAGCCTCTTGCGCAACAGAAGCATGATGGCCATACTAGATCTATGGGTATTAGGGGTATGCCTGATTGACTCTAGTGCTAATGGGAGATTGTTGGTGTAAGCCTTAGAGGCCAATACTTTTGGTACTTGTATCGAATTATTTATTAATAATAAAAGACTTTTTCTTTATTATGTTTGTTTAATAAAGTCCCTGGAATAGTTAGTCCATTTAATGTATTAAGTGTGACTTAATCATGAAATCCCATTAAACATAAGGACACTATTCTTAAAGTATCCTTAGTCGAGCTTTATTGTGAAATGGGATAACATTAAAGCATTAAGACTATTATGTATATAGACTGATGATCACATCTCATAGATCATGGATAAGGAGTTATCAAGTCTTAAACATAAGTATGAATATTAAGAGTAATATTTATACTGGATTGACCCGCTATGAGAATACTATATAGAATGTTATGCAAAGTGTCATAAGTTATTCTCATTGTGATAATGGTGTATACCACCCTTCAACCTGAAACCACTATGGACCATAGATGTAGAGTCGAATGCCTTATTGCTGATCAAACGATGTCCGTAACTGGATGACCATAAAGACAATTGATGGGTACTCCACGAACCATGCTGAGGGACATGAGTGACCTAGATGGAATTTCCCCATCCTGCGTAACAGGATAAATGTCTACGGGCCCAATATTGAACTGGACAAGGATGACACGGTCTATGCCTTGTGTTCAATATAGACATAAGGGCAAAAGGGTAATTGTATATATAAGTATTATCACAAAAGGATTTGTCAGATCACATGACATTTTTGTGTATTGGGTAGCAAGGATGTGTTGCTAGATACCGCTAACTGTTTATTATGTTAAATACGTGATTTAATATAATTGCCAATATCGCGAAAACCTACAGGGTCACACACAAAAGGACGGATTAATGAGAGATAAAGTAACTAAGGAACACCGTAAGGTACGGTGCACTTAAGTGAATTAAAGAACATCGTAAGGTACGGTGTACTTAAGTAGAATATGAAATATGGTAAGGTACCACACACTTAAGTGATTTTGGCATATTATAAGATATGGGCGACATACTCTTAAGTGGGTTTTTTAGCTTGCAGCCCACACAAGTGGTTCTATAAATAGAACCCTTGTGCAGAAGCATTTGTGTAGTTGTAATTTCGTTTCTCTCTCTCTCTCTCTCTCTCTCTCTCTCTCTCTCTATCTATCTATCTATCTCTATCACTCAAAACCTTCATTCGTAACAGCTAGCACTGAGATTGAAGGAATCTGTTTGTGTGGACTGAGTAGAGGCGTTGTCACCGTTCAACGTTCGTGATCGCTCCGTAGATCTGTATCAAAGTTTTCAATCGCCACAAGAGGTAACGATTCTATCACTGATCATGCCCATTCGTAAGGATTACTAAAGGAGTTTTTTTTTTAAATTCTGTTGTATTTTGGATCGCTATTCTCCTTCATTCGCGTCCCTACTAATGAGGAAGGTGATGTCCCCAAGTCTTTTAACTCAAATCAGTTATGGACCCAGATTGCTAGTAAGACCCCCTACATTACGAAAAGTGCCAAGGCCTATCGCATTCAAAATCATGTTTTTAGATACATTCACAATGTCCTTGCACACACCTTATTTGCTATAAGAGATAACACATGGAATGCTTACCTTAGAGAGCTTTATCTCCTTTATGCCATGGTTAATAACTATTTTGTTAATATTCATGCTTTTCTGGCCAAACAGCTTAGCCACGTCGCTAACTCCACTACGAGAGATATAGTGATAGGAGGATTGATTACCCCCATAGTGTAACATGTGGATGCTTCTTTTTGTGAGGACATCGATCTCCCTATTACGGGACGCTCGTGCTGTGATTCAGAGTCCCTTTTGAACATGGGACTAATTTACCGCAATGGTGAATCATATGGTCTAATGGTACATGAGAGGGCTGGACTTTACCTCCCAAGCAGGAAAACAATAATAACAGCTAAGAAAAATTGGTTGTATATTGTTGGAAACCCCTCTAAACAGGAATTTAAGGAGGATGGTTTTCCTAGCTATGAAACTAACCATGCAGGTGGTGCTAAGGATGGAGGCGAGACCTATTAGGAAACTGAGTAATCAGGTCAATATCAGGATCAATGGGGATATATGCACTAAAAAATGGAGTGCCTGAATGCAGAACAACATATGCAAGGGGAAAAACAAGCATGACAAGGTGTTAAGGTGAAATACATACATAAGTCACTACAAAACCTCTTGTTATGCTTCCCGCCTCCACAATGAGTCACTTTGTGAGTTTTTCTATATCTCTCCCTACTTGGATTGGAACCTTGGCGATAATGTCCGATTTAAGTTTTTTTTTTTTTTTTGGGGGGGGGGGGGGGTATTTCCCTTATTTTACAGAATTTTTTATTTTGTTTTGTTTGTGTGTGATTTTTGTGCTAGTAGGATAGTTTCAATTGAATAAGTTACATATATTGTTGTTAAAACACCCAAAAATTGAACCATACATTTTTTTTCCTGAAAAAGCTCATAATTTTGATAACTTGTTGAGAAAGTATATATGACTGATAGGAAGATTGGCTAAGTTCATGGGCCAATGGAAAATCGATAAAATTGGTATTACTCGAACACCCTTAGTTTCCCAAAAGAGTCACAAGTTTAGCACGTGTTTTGTATTGTAGTACTCGAATTTTGAGAAGTATTTCCTGAGTAATTTCTTATGACAGTCCGACACACTTTAGATTGACACATATGTATGATTGGTTGAGAAATAAAAAAAATATTAGCACAAAAAATGATGGAAAAGACGGTAAAATGTAATTACACCTTCTAAGTTAGGTAACCCTCACCCGACTATTCAGTCCAATAGTGATTGAACCCTAAACATCATCCCAAAGTGAACAATAAATAAGCACACAAAAGTGTGTAATTTCATGAGTAAATAAAGATAACAATTGTTGCTTATCTGATGTCTAAACAAAAAAATTCTCTCAATCAATCTTGTGCGTGTGATGATTATCATAATTCAAAGTGTCTTAAATTGATTATCAAAATGAAAAAGGTAAGAACATGGATAAGAGACTTAACTCCAAAGCGTAGCTAGAGAGGTGACCAAAGTAAGAAACTATTGACTGTATTTACGGTTTTGTGTTTCAGTAATGCCTTTAGTGTTGGTGAGTACGAGGGAACTTGAATCTTTGTCGGTCGAAGTGACATACCACATATGAGTAATGACAAAGATTTCATCTTTTTGAGTTTTTAAAAGGACCAAAAACTGCTTAATCCTAATTCTTTCTAAGCAAGCTTGTTGCTTGAGGACAAACAGCTGTTCAAGTTTGTGGGTTTGATAAGCGATAAATGTACTCTATTTCTTGCTTGTTTTCCCTTGATTTCATGTGTATTTTAAGCATTCTAGTTCTTTTTAAAGCGTTTTTATCTCCTATGGTTGTTTTCAAAGAATAAGAAGTCAGTGGAGTGAATCGGGACAAAAAGACCGAAGATCACACAAAATGAGCTCTCCTAGTACAAATTTCCCAAGTCCAACATGACCAAAGCGTGTCTCATGGCATTGGCCGTGTCCCCCATTTGGAGGCACACTGATTGAAGGAGCCAAAGGGTGACACGGCCAACCCATGTCCACTGGCATGACCCGTGTCTGGCCTTAGGAAGTTACAAAACCTTTGGATTTTTGATGGCTATTTAGACCTTTTGGCTTTTGTAACTCCCATTTTCTTTATGATTAGTCTTTCGTGTCAATTATGCATGAAATTAGTGCTAGCAGTTAGTGACTTAGGCCTTGAATTAGTATAAATAAGGGCATAAGGATCCATCTTTAGCGTCATCTTTCACTATATCATTCTAAACAATTATTGTTCTTGTTCTTAGCTTAAGTTATTAGTAATCTTTTGTAATTTCCAGCATTTTTAGTATAATCTTGCATTCATCTTCATATTTAGTTTATTATTGCTTTATTTATATATTTTTATTTACTTTTTTATGCAATGCCCCTTAACTTACTTATTGTTGTTGTCCATCTCACCATGAGTGAGTAAATCCTTATGGACATGGGGTTATGAGAGTCATCTCATGACTAACCCCTACTAAATTTTTCACTTGCAATTACGAGAAGTTTAAAGTTACTTTATTTTATAACTTGAAATCTAATCCATGTATATGACTGTTGCGAAAGCAAAGTCAAAAGAGATATCGATCATGTATCGAAAGATAATGATTCGACATCCGAACGCAAGTTGCTAAACAATTGATTTCGAGGCGCCACTGACAAGGCGACTTGATATTAGTTGAGATACAATCAAGATGCATGTCACATGACAAGGCAAAACGCTATTGTTTGGATTGGTTATCCGTCCCTGAAACGCGTTTAGATGCGCATGGCACAAAAGCGGGTGACACACAAATTTATCTAATTGTCTATAAAAATGGCTTAAATCTTCTCGTTATGCAAATGTGAATAATCTTAAGGGTAAGTATACAAGGACAGTCATAACTCATATGTCCTGCTTTTTATCATTTATTAAATCTATTTTTCAATCTACAATAAAAAAAACCAATTTCGGTCACTTTAAATAAACATAGTTGAAATAAGAATTGTTAAACACATATCTCTTTTGGTGTGATCAATATTTTTTACTACTTGACACAATCATACACTTAAATTTTACATACATTAGTGATGATGTTTTGTGTGACAATATTGATTTCAGCACCTTTATGGTTTCTTTTAGCATATTTTTAAAATTTATTATATAGTTTTATTTTGACATTGTCATTTAAAGTAATGCCAATTACTTTATCAAATTTTTAATCCACTGTATAATTTGACAACATAAATATTAATGTAATTAATACCACATACAATTTGTATTATTATTTGGATTAATATGCGTATTGACTATTGCATAAATTTAAATTTTGTCTTCTAATCAAATTTTGATTTTTCTTTCCTTTACTTTTTAGTTATATATGTGAACAAATGTACGTACAAAATCACAGTATATGTTCGTAGGTACAAATTTTTTACTAGTCTTTATATTAAAAGAAAATTAATTTTTTAATAGATCATGTAAACTTAACCACTCACATTTGAAATCTACAATCTCCCCCACAAGTGTGATTCTCCCATATCCTAACATGATCTAACTCCCTCTTTTCATCAAATTTTAGAAATATAGTAGTTTAAATTATATTAAAAAAACATTTCCTTTAGTAAATTATCCACCAAAATTCTAAAGTTCAAATTTTGTTAGTGGGTAATATGGTTTTAATTTATTTAAATGTTAGTTTATTAATTTTAGATTTTTTTAGTCAATTAGTTTTAGATCTTAGATAAAAAATAATTAAAAAAATAAATTTGTTATTAATCATTATTATTTTATTTAAAATAAAAAATATTAAGATGCATATTTTAAAATTTTTTTTAAAAGATATATGAAAAAAATAATTTCATACATATAAAGTAAGTTTAAAATAAAAAATTATTTTAAATATATTTTTTATAAATAATGCCCCCACTCCATAAAAGTTCTGGCTTCGTCAATGACTAGATGAGGCGAGATCAACAACAAGTTCAATTCTCTAGGCCCAGAAGACAGTGAGTCACCATATATCCATCCAAAAACATAATACATTTGTATATGGATCACTTCTATTATAAATCCAATATTCTACCCATTCATATGTGATGCGAGATTTAATCACTCAAACTTGAACCTCAAATCTCCCTCACAAGTGTCAGTTCTCACCTCCTATAATATGATCTAACTCAGGATCCAACTACTGCTCCCCTATCAAGTAGAACAATGACTCTAATTTCAATTGTTTGAAAAAATAAGCATAGAGAAAAAAAGGAACACGATAGCAACACAAGAATATAACATGAAAACTTCAAAATCCAAAGAAAAAACCATGATTGTTGTTTAATGATAACTAGAGAATAACACTATGTGAAAATTATTACAACACATAGACCGCCCTCAACCATCCAAGATCATAATACATTCACACTCTCCAAAGTAAAATATTTAACTATCCATTACAACACTCTAACACAATAGTATAAAAGAAAAATATAAAAAGTCCAATACAAACTTAAAATGCTTTTGACTTATGTATTTTGAAATGAAAAACTTGAATCCATTATATAGTCTTGAACTCCCCCTTACTTTACAAAACTAAGCGACATGACTTCTTAAACATGTATATTTTCAATCAACACCAACAATATTAACATTGATTGAAAATAAAACATCAACTTTCATTGTCACCACCAACAATTATAGCTCAAAATAACTATCATACTCTACCATGAAAAGTATAATCACTTGAAGTTACATCACTCCAAGAATTTTCACATTGTCTTCACCAACAATGGTACTTTAAAAACTATAATACTCCATTAGAATAAAAGTATACTCCACTTGAAGGTGAACCACTTCAAGAATCTCCACGTGTCAAAAATCAAGTTGAAAACCCATGGTGCAACTTCCATGTTGACGAGAAGGTTTTCAACCACTGACGTAACATCACAACACACTTTGCACCAATGTCAATCAATGCCCATATACTAATCAACTAGCAATAGATCATCCTTTTTTCATGATAGTTGAAATGTCATGAAGACACGCATCTCAATTTTCAGAAAATATCATTATCTCTCAAAGCGAGGGAAACAATGTTAGCATTTAACTCATATCTCTTTTTTGACGCCGATCCATTAGGACACTTATTCTTTACATGTCAAATATTTCCACATCTCAAACCCATTCCATTATTTTTGTTCGCACAAGGCCTTTCTCTAGCAACCAACATCGAGTTGGATGAAGTATTATCCCCTTTCTTCAATCTTCTTTTTTCATAAATAATTTTACCATAAAAATCTTTAAAACTCAAAGTTCCATTCTCATATATCAGAACAAGTTTAATATGATCATATGAAGATGAAAGAGAACATATAAATCCTAAAGCTTTATCTTGATCATCAATCTTGACTTTAATAGTTTCTAATTCATATATAACCATTAAATACACTTAAATGATCAAATACTTTTATATTTTCATCCATACATAGGCTATGAAATGACTTTTTCAACAAGAGTCGATTTAAAATATCATTTCTTTGATATAGCCTTTCAAGTTTCTCCCAAAGCTCTTTGACTGACGATGTACTAAGAACATTCACAAGAATATTCTTAGCCAAAGACATACAATTTGTACTCGATACTCTCAAATCTAATTCCTCTTCCGCCAAGCCAAACCATATGACTCTAATACCACTTGTTGAGAAGACCAGGGGAAGCGGGAACGACAAGCCTAATGCATCAGTACCACAAGAGAGGGGGACACCACATCTCCATCCAAAATCCTAAGGCATCAGACATTGAGTCTTTTCTCTTATTGATCATACATTCCACCCATTCATATGCGATATGAAACTTAACACTCACATTTGTACCCAACAATCTCCTTTGGAAATGCGAGTTATTAATTTTTATATCTACGAATAAATAGAATGTTGAATTTATAAGAGAGAGAACTTATGTATTTAATAAAAGAATGACATCGTTCTAATTAAACCGAAAAGAAAAAAGCTACAATTAAAGTCCCATTTATTTCATTTCCTACGTATTAAAAGTATCATTTTATAAATATGAGTGTGATTGTAACAAGAAGAAAATCGTAAAGCTCCCATGCGTTTCTTATTTGCATTTCAAAAAAGCAAAAGCCTTTGATTCAACATACCATAACCACTGTAACGGAGAGAAAATTGGCTATACATCAATGTAGAATTACCAGAGTGCCCTCACCAGTTATACACACACACTAGTACTAATGTACTAGTAAAATTCTCCGACGATATCTGCCACTGTCACCTTTGTTTTGCCCTTTACCATCTTCTTCCTTATGCACGATCCCTCACGTTCTGTAAACATCATTCCTCCATTTTATTTTATAATAATACTGATTTTACCACAAAACCCACGGTAAAATTACATTATACCCCATTCAAAGGGGTATTTTCGTCATAATATAAATTCCAATATATATTTTAAATTGAAAAACATTGTCCTTTTTTAAAACTAGGCTCTCTGTCCAAAGTCCCCTTGTCTCAAAAACACAAGTACCTATCACTATTCCCTTTCTTCATTCTCCCCTACTCTCTTCCACTACATACAAATCCAAACCATTAACCCTTCCTTAACTAAACTACCTTTTCTTCTTCTTCACATTCAACAACACTCAACTTTCTTGTTTTTTCCACCAACAAAAACATCACTTTTTCCACTTTTTGCAGAAACCACTACCACTGTTTTCTTTGATCCAGCTAAAATGGGTTGTTGCTATTCAAGACTAGAGAGGGAAGAAACTGTGACGCATTGCAAATCAAGGAAACGTTACATGAAAAACCTGGTACAAGCAAGACATGCTTTTTCAGCTGCGCATGTTATGTACATTCGATCTCTTCGTTCAACTGGTTCAGCTTTGTTTCACTTTGCTAACGCTGAAAAAACCACTCATGTTAATCACCATCTTCCACCTGAGCCACAGCCAATTCTTCCACCTCCGCCGCCGCGTGCTCCGTCGTCAATGCCTCCTCCTCCTCCACCGCCGATGAGTCCGAGTTTGAGTTCTTATACTTGGACTTCCGGGACGGGTTCGTCTCCTCTTCCTCCGCCTCCGCCGCCGCCTCCTCCTCCCCCGGTGATGTCCTCCGGTTGGGATTTATGGGATCCATTCATGCAGCAGCAGCAGCAGCAGCCTCCGCCTCCTTCGTCGAGGTCGGCTACCGAGGAAGAGTGGGAAGCTACGACAACTACTGGCTCTGAGGTGGTTGTGATGGCTGGTGGGGCTGCGGCGAGTATGGCGACTCCGTCGTCTGGTGTGGTGGGGTTTTCTAAGGAAACGCCTAGTGAGCTTGCAATGGTGGTTTCTAGAAACAGTAAAGATCTGGTTGAAGTTATCAAAGAGCTTGATGATTACTTTCTCAAAGCTGCTGATGCTGGCTCTCATGTTTCATTTCTGTTACAAGTTCCAACTTCTGGTTTTTCTGATTATAGTAAAGCAAGTAAGTTTCACTTTCACATGCATGTCACAATTTTTGAGTTGTTTTTTTGTTGACTCTTTAACCTCTTTCAGATTTGAAAATTTGGGTTGTTTTTGTTGAGTGGAGTGTTATTCAATGAAGCAGACAAATTTCCTTTTTTGTTTATTGTTATTTGCTTTGTGTTGTTTTTGTTCAACATTCATGTTTTTGAATTTTGAAGGTTGTGTTTATGATGTACTTGTTGGTGGTAGGTAAAATGTACGGAAATGGATGGAGTTTGAGTCCATCAATGTGGGCTTGGGGTTCTTCCAGTCCTAAATTGAATGGATTTGGCAAGCTGACTCAGGAGGTTTCTGTTGGTAGTTTTAGGGCTAATAATGGTGTTGGAAATGGTGGACATTCCTCTACTGTTGAGAGGCTATATGCATGGGAGAAGAAATTGTACCAAGAGGTCAAGGTGAGTGTACCTCTTTTTTTCTCTTCCTATTCCTAAGCCTCGAAAAAGAACATCTTAAACGATCTCGACGCTTAATTTGAGATACGACGGTTCAGATTATACGATAACAAAATCGATTTTATATGATTTTGACTGAGATTGGACGATTGAGATTTAAGACTGTGGATCCAAATGACTTAGAGGATAATTATACTAATAAAAGAAAAAAAAGAGAAATAAAGGTTGAAGAAGATTTGTCTTTTGTGGCCATAAACATGTTGTGGGTCTAGTGAAGAATTTCTGTTCTTTGCAACCAACATTCTGTGGATGACTATATTGGTTTTCCATTAGTAGTCATGTAACTTTATTTTCCCTCATCTTTTTCAAGTCTCCAAAGTAAGGTTGATTTGATGATTAAAGAAGAAATCTAACCCTTTTATTATTAGATTCATTAGGTTATTTGTTAACTTTCACTAATAGTTTCTTGGGTCTTGTTAACCTGTGCCATAACGGCACAAACCTTAGGGCACATGTTAAGGAGTACGGTAAAAAAAATCAATTTTTGAACTTTTTAAGAAATTGAATTTGCGAGTTTTTAAACAATGTTTCTTAACTCATTTGATATTGTTTGGTTGGTTTAAGAATGCTAAATTAATAAAGATGGAGCATGAGAAGAAGGTGGCAATGGTAAGGAAGTTAGAGATGAGAAGTGCGGACTATTTGAGGACAGAAAAGGCGAAGAAAGAAGTGGAGAAATTAGAATCACAAATAATGGTTTCTTCGCAAGCCATTGATAGTACATCGGCCGAAATCGTCAAATTAAGGGAGATAGAGCTTTACCCTCAACTCATTGAGCTTGTCAAAGGGTCAGTCTTCTCATATTCTCTACTTCATTTTTCAATTTCATACATAGCTTTACATAGTAGAAAACAATAGCATATATCATCAGTTAAAAATTAGCAACATGAGTAATCTGCGAGTATCTCGGTAAGTGAGTCTTGATAGTCTTTCCCTGATTCTAGTGAGCCCTCAGAAACTAATTTGCATAAACGTTTCAGATATAAAAAAAATAGAAACCGAGTCTTGAGACCCCTTTACTCAAGTTACAAATTCACGCGGTTAGCGGTTAGCAGTTAGCACAACGGGGACAGTTGGATTGAGATTATATGGTCCATAAAGCAAACATGTTTTGATATTTAAAATAACCATTCATAGTATTGAGATTGAAATTTAGACCGTATAATCTCGATCCAGCATCCACCGACTTGCTTACTTAGTGAAAGTGTGAAAATTCGAGCGCGCGAGCTATCCGTTCTATCCTTGTGCTTGCTTGGGGGAGTGACAGGTGTTTGTGCTTGCTGTATGTAGCAGTAGAGTGAGAGAATCAAGTACTACGAATTGGTTCAGAGTACATGCATAGCATAGTATTATTATTAACAGTAGAAAACAATTGTTCTAAGTTTTAAATAAACTATTTGATAGTTTTTGCTGGATTGAGTTGTTGTGTTTCTCACTTGTTTTTGGGGAAGACAAACCTTATCTTGATAAGTACAATCTGTACGACCAAAATCTCGTTTTCTGAACAAGTGAGATGAAGGGTCTCTAAAACTAACCATTTATTGTTGCTTTGTACCATATATTTTCCCAATGGAATTTATAAGTGATTTTTTGTAACAATAGATGGGATGTTACCTGCATGATGGTTCTTTTCTGTCTGTTTTCTGCTCATAAATCAAGAGATACTTTTTCCATAACTTTAGCAACTCACTAGTACAATATCCACTGTTTAGAGACAGGTTGATAAAAAAAGTGGTACCTTATTGGGGACAAGTAATTTGACCTTGTCAAATGCTTAAGATTTATATTATTGTCACTTCTGATTTTCTAACAGAATGTGTAGCACTAATAAAATATTGTTTATTATGATCCGGCTCAAATAAGTAATATCAGTCGGTACCGAATAAATGAGTAGTTGATATTACACGCACATGCATAGCAAATAACGAGTGTTTTTTCATTTTGTTATCTGATAAAGTTCGTCTCGGTGAGCGTTGTGATTCTTGTGTTCTCAGGTTGATGTGCATGTGGAGAAGCATGTATGAGTGTCATCAAGTCCAGATGCATATAGTCCAGCAACTGGAATACCTTAATACCATCCCGTCAAATAACCCGACGTCTGAAATTCATAGGCAATCAACGCTTCAATTGGAGCTTGAGGTACAACAATGGCACCAGTCCTTTTGCAACCTCTTTAAAGCTCACCGGGATTATATTGAATCCCTCTCGGGTTGGCTAAGGCTCAGCCTTTACCAGTTTAGCCGAAACCCTCTTAGCAGAACATCTGAGGAGTCAAAGATATACACTCTCTGCGAACAATGGCACCTTGCTGTTGAGCATATACCTGACAAGGTAGCGTCCGAAGGAATAAAAAGCTTGTTGACCGTTATTCACGCGATTGTAGTTCAACAGACGGAGGAACATAAGCAAAAGAAGAAGTCGGACTACGCGTTCAAAGAGTTTGAGAAGAAGGTGGTTCAGCTTAGATCCTTGGAGTGCAAGTACGGTCCTTACTCCATGTCGGAACGGTCTGGTTCTGTGAGAAGAACGAAGGACCCTGTCGTGGAGAAGCGAGCTAAGGTGGAAGCTATGAGAGCGAAGGCTGAAGAAGAGAAAACAAAGCATGAAAAGGCTGTGAGTGTGACAAGGGCAATGACACTGAATAACTTGCAAATGGGTTGTCCTCAAGTTTTTCAAGGGATTGTAGGGTTTTCAAGTGTGTGCATGGAGGCTTTTGAGTCTGTATACAACAAAGCTAAAGTTGCCGAACAAGAGCGCGACGTGAAGAGAATATTACCATAGGAGAAATTACTTGGGTATGTATAGATAGATGATCAATCCCATTTTGCCCATGTGATATGTAGATTGCAATGTAGCACTTTCACTTAAGATTGAAGTCTCATCTTGTGTTCGACGTCGACACCACACCAACCATCCGCAGTTACATTCAAATATATGACTTTTCAAATTATTAATGATGTCGCAGTGTCAAATGTAGATGTTGTATCATGAACTGTGGTATACTGATACCCCTGCAAACCAACTGTGATGAAGGTGAATGAAAGAGTGAAATACAATTGCCTTTTTTTTAACTGTCTTTTGTGTCTACATTTGGCAAAACATAGTATGGTTCTGAGTCTAAGTCCACCCTACTGGTCTGACTGGAAAATAAAGTTATTTCTAAATGCATGGAGGGGAAGCAGAAGCTGCCAACTTTGCTAGGTGAGGGAGCATTGAAGCAATTTACCATTGGTTTCAGTACAATAATGTTGATATAATTGCATATAGTTGATATAAGTAGATAAACATTGAATAACTTTTTGCATAGTTCTCTTGTCTCATTCACACTTTTCTTGAAAGGACTATTACTTTGTTACAAGGACCATTGACCAAAGTTGGTTGTTTGGGCATCCTCTTATGTTTGAAGATTACTGCTGGAGTTTAGTGTAGTTTGTCTTTGGTAAAAAATGATTTTGAATTGATTTTATATGATTGATATTAAATAAATTGATTTTGTAAATTTTTTTGTACTTCAATTTTAAATGTGAGGTGAAGGTGGAGTGGTATATAGTTTGGATACTGAGTGGCTTATGATTATGATTGAGGATTTCTTATCCCACCATATAGGACACTTAATGAAAAATCCTGAATGCTCCTCAAATTTTGGAGATCTATCTCCAGATTCACTTGTCTTAACTTAAAATGTTACAACTGATCCGGAGATGCATTTTAGAAATATTTCAAAAACACATCTCATGCATCTCATTGAGTCACACAAACATATTTTGTAAACACGAATCCGAAGATGCATCTCTGAAATATTTTAAAACACACCTCATGCATCCCTCTTTGAAAGATCCGTTTTACATATTTATTGATTCGGAGATGCATCTTCGTTTAGGGTTTACGGAGATACATCTCGTAATCAATCAAAACAGTGTAAATTAAGTTAGTTTTATGGTTACTCAAAGGAAAATGACGATTTATAAATGTTAAAGCATCTGTTATGTGATGAGTATTAAATCATACAATCGTTATGTAAAAAATGACATATAAATTTGGAGTAAAAATAAGTCATCATGACATACACAATAAAATCAAAATATACAACGAAGTCAAAATAAGTAAAAATCCAATACAACAGAACATAAATCCAAACTACAAATACTATCAACTGCTGCGTATGCCGAACTCGAGCCCCTCGGAATCCTCTGCCCCCCGTGCTCTGACGTTGTCTCTGGTACATCAGTGTCTCCGTTATAATGGCATCTAAGACCCCACTCACCTCAGAACCATTAGAAAAGATACCTCTGCCAATATCTGTCGGCGCATTCTCCATAATACGACGACATATAGGCAACACATCATGAGCATAATCTAACACAGTGTCCTCCTCTAGTATCTCATGATGAGTTGGCCTCAGTGGATCTCATGGAGCAACTTGCATCATATATGGATGTGACACCCTGAATAACAATCTGATGTGCCCGTCTACATAGCTCCAGTAGCTCTTAGCTATGGTACTTCGTACCTCCTTCGATACCAGACTAAGATAATCATCAAACATGACATCCATCTCTACATGTCAGAGCGGGAGGAGCAGAGACAACATAGTGTATGAGAATAGTCTAGGTGTAGTCTAATTTTTGCATGACGCGTGTCGCTACGCGAAAAATACAGAGTCACTATCGGTTTTTATTTATTCCATAGGAAAGGGAAAATTTTGAGAAAACCCCCAAAAAATGGTAATCGTAACCACAAACAGGTTCGAAAGTCGGTTATGCGAGGGGAAAATATTAGCATCCATCACATCCATGGTACTCCATGGGAACCATCTAAGATGTCTACGCTTGAATGTGTGTCGTTATTTTAATGCTTACTTGCTAAAGGTTTATGGAGTGGAAATGAATTTTTTTTATTATTGTGTTCGCCAAGGATTTGGGTCCTCGTGCCTACGTATGCTCACTTGTTGAAGTGAGAAATCAGAGTCCTGTAGTTCGTGGTACAAAATGTTTGTGTGTTTTGTTGATTTTATACCTTGAAAAGGGTTTTTAGAGTGATGCCCTAAGACTCAAACAAAAGGTTTAATGAGTTGATATTGATTTTATGTTTTGAAAAGAGATTGTTCTTGATTTCAGATTGCACTAAAGACTATGGATAAAGGTGAGTATCTCGATCTACCAAGCCAAACGTCTTGTGTTCAAAATACTCAAAATGAGTGTATGAAAGCTCCATTCTCATCCCTTCTCTACCACTTAAGGCTTGTAACGTAAAATCCTAATCGCATTTTATGATGTTTTGGATTTGATTTGAGAAAATACCGCTTGACGTTGGATCAAGGGTTTGTTTATTTTTTATGAAATAGCGACGATCATGTATCCTAAGGTTAGCTAACAAGCAATAACAAGACAAAGGAAAGCGATTAAAAAGTACACCCAAATGGGGAGAGGGATACATGAAAAATACAATGGATTTATGCGAGAAATAAAGGGTCTCATTGTAAGGTAGCCCAAGAGAAAGCCTTATGCGTGCATTGTGTCCTAAGCTAACAATTGGATAATGGAATTACAAAGCATGTCTCCCTAAGGTAGTGCCATGAATGCTCTCCATTCTTGCAATAAAAGATTACAAGTCCTCAGAAACTCCAAGTTACATAGGTCAATCACAAAAGTCCAAGTCCAAATGCAAGGGTACTAACAAGTCCTCCAAGTCTCCAAGTTTAGGTCTATATTGTCCATAGTACTCCATGTCTAATGCTAAGGTCAAACATTAAGTCCATAGTCCAATAGTCCTCAAATTAAATCTTTTTAGTCTTTTCCATTTTTATCATGTTTTTGTTTGTTTTAGATTTGATAACAAAATAAAGCAATAATGATGAAAAATGGTGATGAAGAATGATAATTATGATATACAAAGTAAAGAAATAAATTGCAAGAATTTAAATGTTAGAAGTTAGATGCGTAAATGTAAATGTTAGAAGCGTAAATATAAATGTTAGAAGTTAGAAGTCAATTTAAAAAGGAACCAATTACTTGAGATTATCTATCCACAAATCAAATGACTCAAAATATGACATATCAAGGGACAACCTATCGATGATTCAAAGTATCGAAAATGATCCAATGATCATTTGTCAACAAGTTTGAATCAAAGAAGATTAAATCAACCAAAATGTCCATCTATCAATGATTTGAAGTATCGAAGATGTATCAATCAAGCCATCAAAACAAAGTGAAAAGAAATACAAATCAATGGTTAAATGGTTGGAGATTAGTAGTTAGAATTAATCAAAATCGAAATTGCGAGAAGAAAAGAAAGAAAATTAAAATCAATTATTAATACTCTATTAACCCTTATTAAAGATCTAACATCCTAAAAATCAATTAACTAAAATTAATTACCCTAATCCTAATCATATATTCTAACAATAGAAAATTCTAGAATTAATATTCCTAGTTTCTACAACTAACTCTGATTATATGACTATGATTTCTAATTATCTTCTAAGAAAAGCTTAATTAACCTCTAATTTCTAAATAACTTCTAAAAGATTATCTAACAAATGAGAGAGCTAGGGTTTACAAGCCACTAGAGTGATAATGGGCAATGAACCGTGGGCCTTAGGTCCAAATTACCATTCCCGAACTACAAGAGTCAGGTCAATCTTCCTCTTAACTCATCGATGGCGAAAACGAACTCCTGCTTCGCCCTAACGCTCGAATGCGACCTCGGGACACGCCCGGACGTGGCGCGAAGAACTCGCCTCCATCTCAACCACGACGCAATGGCTTCTTCTCCTATGCGAAATCGGAGCACAAAGAATATGCCACATGCAGAGGATTGCTTGCTCACGATTCAAACTCCACGCACACCAAATCAGAACGAAAATGATGAAAACTCACCTAATCGAAACATGTACAGAATTCCTCGACTTGCTCTCTTTCTTCTCCCTCCGTTTAACTTCAAACTGCGATGACGTTACGTGAGCGATGCGAGATTGTTGATGTGATTACTCTGAGTGACCCGTTCTTCATTATTCTTCTCTATTCTTCTTCTACTCATTGATTATGCGCTCTGAGTTGCAATGCATTGTGGTTGATGGATTATCTAGATTAACTCAGACCATTCTCAGACACCCTGTTGTCTCTACTCCTCCTGTTTTAACATGTAGACAAATAGATGACATGTTTGCTGATTTTGAGAGTCATCTGGTACTGGAGGAGGTACAGAGTATCATAGCCGTGAATGAGTGGAGCTACATCGAAAGGTATATCAGATGGTTCTTCAGGGTGTCACATCCGTACATGGTGCATGCTGCTCCAGGAGACCAACCTAGATCAGCTCATCAGGAGATACTAGAGGAGGAACAAGTATAGTTAGATCATGCAGAGAATGTCTTGCCTAGATGCTGTCACATTATGGAGATTGTGCAGACAGACATTGACAGAGATATCTTCCCTGATGGGTATGATGTGAGGCAGGTCCTAGATTCCATCATGATGGGGACACAAGAGGCATTGATGTATGAAGACAGCGCTGGAGGACAGGGGAGATTGATAGTTGAGAAGGTAGAGGAAGCAGAAGAGGTAGTTAGACATACACAATAGTATATTATATATAAGTAATACTACGGTCTATATTTTATTTTGACATCATCCTACTTTATTGGTCTCGGTTGTATGGATTTTTTTTTACATTTATTGATCTTTTATATATATATATATATATATATATATATATATATATATATATATATATATATGACATTACGTGTATAATGACTTCTGAGTGTGATGTATAGTAATGGTTTATGAGTGTGATGTATAGTATTTTTTTCCCATTTTTATTCTAAACATAAAAAAAAATTAGATGGTATATTTAGTTAATTTATTTGAAGTATTGATGTTAAAAAATGAACGTGTAATTAACATTTGAATTAAACAATGACACCTTTTATAATCCAAAACGTTTACAACGCACAAGGCATCGTTTGGATTGGTATTTTAGCTTGTTGTAACTAAGGGTCTCATTCAGAAAATTCTCGCAAGCACGTTTAGTCATAGAAAACAAATTTGTGATTGAAATTTAATCTGGTTTTGCCTATTATAAATTCCACAACATTCTCTAGTACAAGCACCACACATCTTTCTCACATTTAACACTCGACAAATCAACCTTAAAGCAGTTGTTGCTTGTTCTCATTTTTGTCACACTTGACTAACTACCATGGCTGCCAATAATCAACTATATCATATTTCATTGGCATTGCTTTTTTGCTTTGGATTGGTGGCTATTCAAGTCAGTTCTCGTACTCTCCAAGATAGCTCCATGTATGAGAAGCACGAGCAATGGATGAATCATTATGGCAAAGTTTATAAGGATCATCAAGAAAGGGACAAGAGTTTGAAAACATTCACAGAGAACGTGAATTATATTGAAGCTTTCAACAACGCCAATAATAACAAACCATACAAGCTAGGCATTAATGAATTTGCGGACCTCACCAACGGGGAGTTCGTAGCATCTAGAAACAAATTCAAGGGGCATATGTGCTCCTCAATTACAAGGACAAGTAATTTTAAGTATGAAAATGTAACTGCAATCCCATCAACAGTTGATTGGAGGAAGAAGGGAGCAGTGACACCTGTGAAGAACCAAGGACAATGTGGTAAGTATGAATAATGCATTTAATTATATATATATATGCGCCAATTTGACTGACTCTACCTTCTGTAGGGTGTTGTTGGGCGTTTTCAGCTGTTGCAGCAACCGAAGGAATTCATAAGTTGAGTACTGGAAAATTGATCTCTTTATCAGAACAAGAACTTGTTGATTGTGACACAAAAGGTGTGGATCAAGGCTGTGAAGGTGGTCTTATGGATGATGCTTTCAAATTCATCATTCAGAATCATGGACTCGACACGGAAGCCGAGTACCCCTATCAGGGTGTTGACGGAACATGCAATACAAACAAAGCATCCATCTATGCAGCTACTATTTCCGGGTATGAAGATGTCCCTGCCAACAATGAGCAGGCACTGCAAAAAGCTGTTGCAAATCAACCAATTTCTGTAGCCATTGATGCTAGTGGATCTGACTTTCAGTTTTACAAAAGTGGTGTTTTCACTGGTTCATGTGGAACCGAGTTGGATCACGGTGTCACTGCCGTGGGTTATGGTGTCAGTAATGATGGAACCAAATATTGGTTGGTTAAGAACTCATGGGGAACTGATTGGGGTGAACAAGGATACATTATGATGGAAAGGGGAGTCCAAGCTGCTGAAGGTCTATGTGGCATTGCAATGCAAGCATCTTACCCTACTGCATAAATATCAAATTTAATACTTATGTTACTTAAACTGTAATTTGGGCTAAACTCTGAATTTTTCTATGTTTATCACCTACTACTTATACTTATACTTGTGCATTTATCAATACAATGAAGATATTAAGAACAAATCCTATACATCTACTACTAATACTTGTGCATTTAACATTCACACTTATGCTACCTATTGTTTTTCTAATTTTTAACTCCCAAAAATCTCCTTTATAACTTACAAATGGCTCTCAGAAAGTGTTTCTGTTTCTCTCTTACAACTACTGGCTTTTGGAAAACTCAAAACTTGTCATCCAAGCAGCACTGGTTTAGGTTTTAGACTTATAATGCAAGTCAAACAGATATAAGAGGAAGGCTAAATTAATGAAAAATTATAGGCTTGGGTTATTGTTTATAAATAAATTCCAAAAACTGATGCAAAACATATACAAACTCTTTCAAACATCACCTTAATCAAGACTATTCCACCTTCTCCATGAAGAATAGTGACTACCAAACTCATGACACTGGTAGGTTGTTGAGTTTCCAAATCCTCACAGCTGACAAAGAGATAGGTGAAATCTGCTGAAAACTGAAAAACTCATCAATTATGATATCACAATTCCAAACAATTTTGACATGTTACAGTGTTTTGAGATTTATCACCCAGACACAAGCAAGCTTGCACAAAACAAACAAGTATTGCTTCTCTGTTTTCATGTTTTGTAACTCACTAGACAAGTTTCAAACATGCATTTCGTCAACTTTTAGACTAAAAAATAGATGAGAACATCAATCTGCACTTTCTGATAAAAATGAAGATTGTTTTAGGAAACTGTAAGACTGATCAATTCATTCAACTCAAGTTTAAGTGCATGATTGGAAACAGATTGCTTCGATTATTGGTATGGCTGCATGTTAATTCAATCAAACAATATCTTTTAACACCAAAACTTAAGGAACTATCGTGATATTGATGAGATTGCTTGTGAGTAATTCAACATTAACTGATCAAATTGGCCAAAAGGATTTCTTTTCATATATTTTCCCACCTATCTACTGGAGTGCAACCGCACATCTGTGATGCAACCATGATAAACGTTTATTCTTTTTGAGAGACAAAAATATTTCCCTTGCATTAGGTTTGTTGAAAATATCTAGAGCAGCAAAATATATCCTTTGATCAACACCTTGCATTAAATCTAATTCCTTAATACAGTCAGCAATGCTGTATTTAGAGTTACGTTGCTCTATAGCAGCTGCCCTCATCTTGGATGCAGATGCCATCTCCAATATAGCGTCCGCAATAGCATCATCAACTCCTTTACGCCCTCTTTTGCGACTACTGCAAGTTGCTGTAGGTGTAGTAGGTTGAACTGTTGGAGTGTAATTTGAATCTTCCTCATCATCATATTCAGATGAAGACTCCTCTTGGTGTGTGCTCAAGAACTTTGGACAAGGAGCTCTAGGAGTATGTTCACCTTCAGACGTAGCTAAAATTTCATGCTTTCCGTTTGTTGTTGGTTCAGAGAATATTGTACATAGCTCCTTAAAGATTGGACAGCCACCACTTTTTAAGGTCTCAGCATCAGGATGATTCTGTAATTTTCCAAGAGTTAGGTCAATAAAACTCCGATACCAAAACAGAGCTAGATACTTTAGAAACGATTTGGCTCCTCTAAAGTAAGGAAAAATTGAGGATAACATACCTTGATGTATTCAGCCCAAATGTCATCATCCGCCCTTATAGATCCTGTGGCTTCATCCCAAATAAACTCGCCTTGATCAAGAATGGACTTCACGATAGCATACTGCCTCCTCAACACTGAATGTCGGTTTTTGAGTTGTTCCCTATCCCATTTCAAACCTGTTTTGTTGTAAAATCCATCACATATATATTTCCATGCTTTCTTATTGAACGAATTGTTTTGTTTATTCCCTTTGTGTACTTGGTCAACCATCAAATCTGCCAGTATCTTGGTGAGTGATGTTGTCCACTTAGCCCTTGACTGTTCCAGCTGCTGAGTTTCTAGCCTTCTTGACCTGGTAATATGGCCTGCCATCTATGTTTTAACTAACATAAGTACTCGAATTAGAGGATTATAACTCAAACTCCACACAGGAACATGAAACTCTACATGCATACAGTGATAAATGAAAAAGATTCAAAACCTCATAATTCAGGGAAAAAATCCAATAAGAGTATGAACACTGTGGCAGTAGACATAGAAAAGGGCAAAGAAATAAACTTTGTATGATTCAGAATCATGGGAATCAGATGCACGTTAACTCAAGCATAATTCTAGGTTGGATGGAATCATTACATTAAATAAATTGATTCAATATACTGTAATACTCTAATAGAGACAATTCTACATACTTTTTGAGCTTTTTCAAAACCCTAATAAATCAGAGAGAAGAAAGTGAAATTACCTGAGAGGAACAGCAATCTCTCAGATTACAATTGATCCTTCGATGAGGTTATAGCAAGAGAAAGTAGACGGGGGAAACCTTGTAAACAAACCTCGTTTGCCAATAATAAAACAAAAGGTTTAAATAATTTATCCTTAAATTTTTATTTTCATTTTTCTTCATAATAATAAAAATAACATATTTTAATATTCCAAAATATATTCAATTAATATATTTTATGACTATTTATTGAGGTTTTTTTACAAAAATAATCCACTTTTTTAAGGAAATTCCCAAAATATCTCTGGTTTCAAAAAAATTCCCAAAATACCCCACTTTTAGGAGGAGTCTCCAATTGAATTGGCGACTCCTCTTAAAACTTGAATGGAGGCGCCAATTGGATTGGCTAGGGCAGGTGCCCTAGCCAATCCAATTGGCGCCTATGTGTAGGTTTTAAGAGGAGTCGCCAATTCAATTGGAGACTCCTCCTAAAATGCATTTTTTGTCTTATAAATAGATGCGTTGTGTGACTAATTGTTCCACATCTCATATAATCATTTGGCTATCATGTTTGGTGTTCGTCGCCGATACGGAAAAGTGATTTATGCAAGAGACAAACCTCAAATGTTGATGCTGTTTTGGAACATCACCACGTTCGATCAACTGAAGAGGGAGTTGGTTCGTTGGTTAGATGGGAAAATACCAGAAGGGGAAAAAATCAGAAGTATTGAGAGACTTGACAGTATCTTTGGTTGGGTGCGAATGAAGACTGATAAGGATGCTAGGGAAATGATGTTCGGTCGAGACGACATCAATTTGATTGTTGTAATCAGTTAGAAATATTAATGTTTTCAGATGTTTTGTACCGATGTTTGTTGTGCACCTCGTTGTAACAAGAACTTAATGATATATAATGATTGAATGTTACAGAAATACAATTTTACAAAAAGCTTAAGACCTAGATGATGCTCCTCGATTGGGACAGTTGTTCTTGTTGTGTCCTGATTGACGACAGATACTACATAATCTTATAATTTTATCTGTGGAATCCATCTCTGTTCTTATACGTGTGTTGTTTGGTCTTCCTTTCTTCTTTCTACGTATCTCGTCATTGTGCTAAACAATATCACCTTCATATGGAGGCCAGTAATCCTCCATTGGTAGTACTTAGAAGCTTTGAGTATATACATTCATGATGGTGTTGGCCTTGTACACACCAGATAAATGGTTGTAAGCGTCTTGACGAGTATAAGTGCATGCTGTTATGACATGGGAGCAAGGTATGCGGAAGGCCTGGAATTTTCCACAATCACACCAACTTCTGTTTAGTCTAACAGCGTAGGCTAAATTTCGTCTCCCCTCGTTGTGGCCCATTGTTTCCTGGACGCTAAAATTTTGTCTATGACGGTCAAAGACTGTTACAGCGTGTGTGCTAGCTTTGATGCTCTCCTCTTTCATGACCTTCATGCAACACTCACTGAATACTTGCCCGAACATTAACACTGCACTCCATCTTTCACCTCTGGTTGCGAACATAGAAGCCAACCTATAATAGGTTGATCTTACCAAGGCGGTTATCGGCAGATTTCGAATTCCTTTAAAAACCCCGTTCATGCATTCCACAATGTTTGTTGTCATGTGGCCCCATCGACAACCTCTGTCAAATGCCCTTGTCCACTGCTCTACTGGTATGTTATTTATCCATCTCCCTGCGTCTTCATTGGACAGTCTAATTTCATCACGATAATATTGAAATGACGGTTGAGTTAAAGCATACTCAGCATTCACCACCTTCTTGCGAAGATTCTTATCTTTTATAGCACGCATGAAGTTTTGTGCAATGTGTCTGATACAGTAGACATGTGTAGAAGGAGGATCATGCCATCCGTTGTCATGGTTGTTGTAGGCACTCTCAATGGCAGCATATTTATCAGAAATCAAACAGAGATTGGCTTGTGGAGCCACATGCGTTCTGAGATGTCGAAGAAAGAAACCCCATCCACCAGTCGTTTCACCTTCAACAAGAGCAAAGGCAATGGGAAAGACATTGTTGTTGCCGTCTTGTGCAACCGCCATGAGCAAAGTACCCTTGTATTTTCCGTATAACCAAGTGCCATCAATTTGAATAATAGGTTTGCAGAATGCGAAACCTTTGATGCACGGGTCAAATGCCCAAAAGAGACGGTGAAATATTCTATTACTTGTAGCACAGGTTCCGTCTGCCATCATCGCTGGCACTGTCTCCATAATTGCCACAGTTCCTGGGACATATGTTTTTAGTGCCCATAAAAACCGTGGCAATTCCTTGAATGAATCCTCCCAGTTGCCGAAAACCTGTTCAACAACCTTTGTCCTCGCAATCCAGGCTTTCTTGTAAGATGGAGTATAATTATATGTTGTTCTGATATGGGATATAATTATACTCACCTTCATTGATGGGTCTTTATTAACCGACGGCAGAATGTCTTGACATATCAAAGCCGCGCTTAGTTTACGGTGATCTTGTTCAACGTTAGTTGCAATGCAACTGTTGTAAGAACAAAAATTGTTCTACAACAGATTCCTTGATTTTGATGATAGCAAAGGATGAAACCAAAAATGGCACCCTAACGAAAAGTTTCTAAGTGTGCAGGGTTCTAAAGAAAGAAGTAATAAATCTGATGATGTCATCAGATGCACAACAAGATCAGATACAAATTCTCAAGTATCAGAAGCATCTGAAGTGGAATCTCGTTCAAGAAACTCTGACTCTGGACAAAACTACAAAGTATCAGAAGCATCTGAACATGAAGTAAAGTCTAGAAGCTCTGATTCTGGAGAAACGTTATCAGCGCCATCTGAACTCTCAAGAGATCAACATCAGAAGCAAGATTCCAAGATTCTCCAGAAACACAAATACTCTGATTATGGATTTGCTAATCATGAAGAAGTAACGTTCAAGTCAAGTAAAGATTTTCAAATAGATTTCCTAAACAGAGAAAGAGACGTTAATCTCCACTTCCAAGAGAGAAGATACTACTTGTGGTAAGTAGTCACTTCAAAGATGAAAAGTTAAACTGCAGAAGCTATTTAAGTGATGGAGTAAACTCAGTTTAATATCCACCAGATTCAACTCTACTCCAACTCTTATATAAATAGAGATGCAATCAACATTCAGTAAGACGAAATCAACTAGCCAAAACTATACTGAATTATTTCACGCTCAAGAAAATCATCTTTGCTCTCAAAGAATTTCACTAAGCTTTTGCTTATTAAGTGAAAAATCTGTTCTTAAGTTTGTAATACTTGCTTTCTTAGAAGCACTCTAGATTACATATCTTGTATCTTTTATTTGTTTGATTTCCTCAAGTGACCTTGTGTGGTCTGTAGACTTGAGAAGACTAAGAGATTTTCTTCTCTCTTAGGTGTTGTTTGTAATCTTTCAAGATTAGTGGATTAAGTCCTTGTTGAAGGCGAAATCACCTTGGCCGGGTGGACTGGAGTAGCTTTGTGTTATAAGCGAACCAGTATAAAATCATTGTGTGATTTTTCATTTTTGAAAAGCGCTTATTTTTCAAACAATTCAAACCCCCCCTTTCTTGTTTTTCTCACCTTCAATTGGTATCAGAGCACCGGCTCTGTTATTGATTTTCTAATCAAACACTTAACCGTGTAGAGAGATCCAGTACGAGAAAAACAATGGCCCACTCAAATGAGAAAGATTCTTACAATGCCAAGCCTCCTGTTTTTGATGGAGAAAAATTTGATTACTGGAAAGATAGAATCGAAAGTTTCTTTCTGGGTTATGATGCTGACCTCTGGGACATTGTCACAGATGGATACAAACCTCCAATCTTAAATGGAGCTGAAGTTCCCAGAAGTAAGATGTCAGAAGATCAGAAACGTGTTTTCAAAAATCACCACAAGGCCAGAACAATACTTCTAAATGCTATATCATACAATGAATATGAAAAGATCACCAACAGAGAGACTGCCAAAGATATTCTTGACTCTCTGAAGATGACCCATGAAGGAAACTCCCAAGTCAAGGAGACGAAGGCTCTGGCGCTTATCCAGAAGTATGAAGCCTTCAAGATGGAAGATGATGAAGCTATAGAAGCTATGTTTTCCAGATTTCAAACTCTTATTGCAGGTCTTAAAGTGCTAGACAAAGGATACACGACTGCAGATCATGTTAAGAAGATAGTCAGAAGTCTGCCAAAGAAATGGAGACCAATGGTTACTGCTCTGAAGTTATCAAAGGATCTGAACAATATCAGCCTTGAAGAACTTGTTAGTTCTCTCAGAAGCCATGAGATAGAACTAGAGGAGGATGAGCCTCAGAAAAGGAACAAGTCAGTGGCGCTGAAGTCCAGACCTGAAAGACGGAAGTCAGACAGAACCAAAGCTCTCCAGGCAGAAACTGCAGATACTGACGACTCTGAACCTGAAGACTCTGATGATGAAGAAGAACTGTCCTTACTAACCAGAAGAGTTAAGCAACTCTGGAAAAGAAGGAACAACAACAACTTCAGAAGATCAAGACCCAGAGGGGATCGATCAGAGTCAACTTCAAAAGGTAAACCTAATAAAGATATTACCTGTTTTGAATGTAAAGAAACAGGTCATTACAGAAATGAATGCCCCAAGCTGAAGAAAGACAACCCTAGAAAAGAAAGCTTCAAGAAGAATACCTTCAGAACAAAGAAAGGATTAATGGCCACCTGGGACGATAGTGAATCAGGATCATCAGAATCTGACTCTGATGAACAAGCCAACGTAGCACTTATGGCTACCACATCCAGCAGCTCAAATGAAGAATCTGAAGAGGTATTTTCTGAACTTTCTAGATCTGACTTAGAATCATGTTTATCAGAAACTCTTACCTCTCTTCAGAAATTAAAACAAAAAGTTAAAAGCATTAAAGGCCTTCTTAAAGCAAAATCTGAAGAATGTAGTAAACTTGAGACAACAATTCTAGCACAAGAAGATACTATCAGATCTTTAACGTTAGAAAGAGATGGAGCTAAAACAAAAAGCTTAGAATTAGAAGAAGCGTTGTCTCAAGCACCACAAACTTCAAATGAAATTATTTATAAATATGAAGAAGCCTTTCAAAAATTTCTGAAGAATGGAATAGATAGGAGTATTATGGCATCCATGATTTATGGAGTAAGTCAGAATAACAAAAGGGGAATTGGGTATGACTCTGAGGAACATAAAACCTCTACCAGTAACCAAATTAAATCGCCTTTTTCATATCATTACACACACACACAAGAACACAAATTTAAAAATGCTAGAAGACCCAAAGTTGTAAGAAACTCTGGGAAAACTAATCTGAAAGGACCCAAGAGATTCTGGGTACCGAAAGATAAGATCATCTATGTTGCAGATATCCTATGCAGCAAAGTTCAGACACCAATCATGGTACCTGGACTCTGGATGCTCGCGACATATGACGGGAAGAAAGTCTATGTTCCAAAGCCTGGAACTTAAAGACGCTAGATTTGTAGGCTTCGGAGGAGATCAGAAAGGAAGGATCAGAGGCTCCGGAACTATTGGTAATGGTACTCTTCCCTCTATATCTGATGTTCTTTATGTAGAAGGATTAATGCATAATTTGTTATCCATAAGTCAATTAAGTGATAACGGTTATGATGTAATCTTTAATCAAAAAACGTGTAAAGCCATTAGTCAGAACGATGGCTCTGTCCTTTTCACAGGCAAGAGGAAAAACAACATTTATAAAATAAATCTTTCTGATTTAAAAGATCAAAATGTTAAATGTTTAATGTCAGTTCACGAAGAGCAATGGGTATGGCATAGACGCTTAGGCCACATTAGCATGAGAAAACTTTATCAGCTAACTAAACTTGAGTTAGTCAGAGGCCTGCCTAAACTGAAGTTTTCTTCAGATGCTCTGTGTGAAGCTTGCCAGAAAGGAAAGTTTTCAAAAACATCTTTTAAAAGGAAAAATGTTGTTTCTACCTCTAAGCCTCTGGAGCTTCTTCACATTGACTTATTTGGTCCTGTGAAAACAGCATCAGTCAATGGAAAGAAGTATGGACTAGTAATCGTTGATGATTACAGTCGCTGGACATGGGTAAAATTCCTAAAGCACAAGAGTGAGTCTCACTCTGTATTCACCAGTTTCTGTTCTAAAGTGCAAAAAGAATTTGACTCTAAAATTGTTAGAGTCAGAAGTGATCATGGTGGAGAATTTGAAAATAAAGATTTTGAAGAATTATTTGATTCTAATGGAATATCCCATGATTTCTTCTGCCCTAGAACTCCACAACAAAATGGAGTTGTAGAGAGGAAGAATAGGACACTCCAAGAAATGGCCAGAACCATGATCAATGAAACAAATGTAGCAAAGCACTTTTGGGCAGAAGCTGTAAATACAGCGTGTTACATTCAGAATAGAATCTCTATTAGACCTATTCTGGAAAAGACTCCCTATGAACTGTGTAAGGGAAGAAAACCCAACATTTCATATTTTCATCCTTTTGGATGCATTTGTTTTATATTAAATACTAAAGAACATCTGAACAAGTTTGATTCCAAAGCACAGAAAGGTATTATGTTAGGATACTCAGAACGCTCTAAAGGCTATAGAGTATACAACACAGAAACCAAAATTGTGGAGGAATCAATTCATGTTAGATTTGATGATAAGCTTGACCCTGAAAAGTCAAAGCTAGTTGAAAAGTTTGCAGATTTAGAGATCACTCTGGTAGAATCTGAGAAAACTCCAGAAGCAACTGTCACTCCAGACTCTGAAGAAATTAAATCTCCAGAAATTCCAAGGAAAGTTAAAAGTCGTATTAACGTATCTGAAGATTTGATTTTGGGAAACAAAGATGAACCTGTTAGAACCAGATCTACCTTCAGAACTTCTGAAGATATTCCTCTGGGACTAGTGTCTCTGATTGAGCCTACGTCCTGTGATGAAGCTCTTCAAGATAACGATTGGGTGGCAGCTATGCAAGAAGAGTTAGATCAATTCTCCAAGAATGATGTCTGGGATCTCGTTCCTAAACCCAGAGGCACTCATGTCATTGGAACCAGATGGGTTTTCAGAAACAAGCTGAACGAGAAAGGAGAAGTTGTCAGAAACAAAGCTCGACTGATAGCTCAAGGTTATAGTCAACAAGAAGGTATTGATTATAATGAAACTTTTGCTCCAGTCGCGAGGTTAGAATCTATTCGTCTTCTTGTATCTTTTGCTAGTAATCATTCTATCAAATTATACCAAATGGATGTCAAGAGTGCATTTCTTAATGGTTATATTTCAGAAGAAGTGTATGTCAATCAACCTCCAGGCTTTGAAAACTTAAATTTTCCAGAACATGTTTTTAAACTTAAGAAATCCTTATATGGACTTAAACAAGCTCCCAGAGCTTGGTATGAACGCTTAAGCAATTTTCTTCTGGAACAAAATTTTATCAGAGGGAAAGTTGATTCTACACTCTTCTGTAAAAACCTTAATAATGATCTCATGATATGCCAAATTTATGTTGATGATATTATTTTTGGTTCTGCTAATATCTCTGTTTGCCAAGAATTTTCTAAGTTAATGCAGGCAGAATTTGAAATGAGTCTAATGCAAGAACTAAAGTTCTTTCTGGGAATTCAAATCAATCAAACTCCAGAAGTCACGTACATTCATCAAAGCAAGTACATTAAAGACGTTCTGAAGAAGTTTGATATGACTGAATGCAACTCTGCAAAAACTCCTATGCACCCAACTTGCATTCTGGAAAAGGAAGAGGTAAGCAACAAGGTTTGTCAGAAGCTCTATCGAGGTATGATAGGCTCTCTTCTCTATCTGACTGCTACTCGTCCTGATATTCTCTTTAGCGTCTGTCTTTGTGCCAGATTCCAATCAGATCCTAGAGAATCTCATTTAACAGCTGTTAAGAGAATTCTTAAGTATCTGAAAGGAACTCCTAACCTGGGCCTGATGTATGAGAAAACATCAGAGTATAGGCTTTCTGGTTATTGTGATGCAGATTATGCAGGAGATAGAATAGAACGAAAAAGCACATCTGGAAATTGCCAGCTTCTGGGAAACAATCTAATCTCCTGGGCTAGCAAAAGACAGTCAACTATTGCTCTATCAACTGCAGAAGCAGAATACATCTCAGCATCACTGTGCACAACTCAGATGCTCTGGATGAAGCATCAGCTAGAAGATCTTCAGATATTTGAGAGTAACATTCCTATCTTTTGTGATAATACTGCTGCTATTTGTTTAAGTAAGAATCCTATTCTACATTCCAGAGCCAAACACATAGAAATAAAACATCATTTTATCAGAGACTATGTTCAGAAAGGGATAGTAACATTGAAGTTCATTGATACAGAACATTAATGGACAGATATCTTTACTAAGCCTCTAGCTGAAGATAGATTTCTTTTTATATTAGAGAATCTGAACATTAAAAATTGTCCTGAGTAAAATTTGGCTCTGAACATGTAAAATGAGACTCTGATAAAAACAAATACACTTCTGCCTCTGACTCTGATACTTCTACAAGTTAAGAAGATATCTGAGTTAGAAATCTTCAGAAACCAATCCTTTGGTATTCCTGAAGATCAGATACATCAACACGTGGAGCATTAAATGTCTAACCCTAGAACTTCTAGACAGCTGTCAATAGAAATCAAAGGTCAGAACGTTTGAAATCTCCTAGAGCAGTGTGCAAACTGTGGGATTAGACATTCATTTATTAGCTGTAATCATTTTTCCCCCCAAGCGTGCTATTTTGAGTATTGTGTTTAACGCATTCTGAGGTGTCGTTTTGCATGTGTTTTACTTAGGGTATATAAACACTTTTCTCACATTTCACACACTTATCACTCTCACTCACTCTAAAACCCTAAACCCTTCTCTGCAAGTTCTCTGCAAGTTCTTCATCTTCTTCATCAATCTTCTTCATGGATGCTCAACAACAAGAAGTTTTTAACTTCTCCCAACAGATGGAATCCAGTTCTAATCCCCAAACCTCAAACACTCAAACACCAACTGTTACAGGCGTCACCATAACCCCTGTTTATCAAGAACCGCACATTCTTGACCGAGAAAGCCACATAAACCTTTCAACTCCCTTTGAAGGTTTGGATGTTTTGTGTGAATCTTTGGTTGATTTTGACAACCTAAGTAGAAATGGCGTTGATCTTACCAAGGAACTTCGTCAACAAGGATGGGAAACCTACTTCAACAGGCTTTATGGTCCAATCTACCCTCTTCTGGTCAAGGAATTCTGGAGACATGCTGATGCAGATGACCAATTCATTGTCTCTTTTGTTCTAGGGGTAAAAATTGTCATCACTGAAGCGTCAATAGCCTCCTTGCTGAATATGGAGGAAAGTGGAGGAAAAAGGATTTACAACATTCCTCCCAGGTCTAAGCGCATCACTGAAGTCATCAACCCAACTATCTTCAAACCAAATGTTGAAGGAAACCCCTCTAAGAACAAGGAGCTACATCAGAACCTCCGAGTGTGGCTGAAGATAATTCTGGGAACAATCCATCACCGTCCAGCCTCTAACTCTTCAGATTATATCAATGCAGACCAGAAATGCATTCTGTACTGCATTCAGAAGGGTATCAAGATTAACCTCCCTACTCTCCTGTTCAGATATCTGAGGGATTCAGTCAGAGAAACCAGGAATAACATGAAGCCCAGATCCTACATTCCTCTGGGTAGATTGCTCTCTGACATCTTCATTGAGCATGGACTGGTAGACGCTCTGGAAAAGACCAGATGTATGGATGATCTGGCAATTGATGTGGGAAAGGCTCTGAATGCCAGAAACCTCAAGAGCATGGGAATCATCAAAGAGATTAGAGTCAAGCCCACTCTGGATGTATCCTGGGAATCTCTAAAAGATCAGAGGAAGATGCCTAATGGCCTGGCCAGATTCTTCAAGAATGAGCCCAGAGACGCTGTTGCCCTCTATCTTCATCGTCTGCTGGAAGAAGGTGTTGATGTCTCTGATTTCAGCATCGATGACTGTCTGGATTCAGAAGAAGATCTAGTCAGATACAAGAGAGGTGTCTCTGAGAAACAGATAGCTGCTGAGGCAAGGAAAGCAAAGAAAGTCAGACTTGGAGAATCTTCTGGAACCAAATCTCCTGCTCCTCTGCAAACTTCTTCTTCTGGTATGTCTATTCCTCTTGCTACTTCTGTTCCTATGATGGCTTCTTCTCATCCTCTCACAACACCTCCCTTATATACTACCTCTGAAATCCCACCCTCAATCACCAAAACCTCCCAACCTACACCAGTTCTAAACATAGCCAGAACCTTCATTCCTCCCTCTATACCTGCACAAACTCACCTAAGCCCTTCTTCTTCTTCTTCATCCTCTGAACCTGAATCACCTCCTCATGTTTCCCTCTCTTCTGACCCTGATTTTTCTGATCCTGAATCCCCAACCATAGCCACTCTCTATGCCAACAGATTTGCCTCTCAACAACAAACTCTAACACAATCTGAAGTAACCTCACCACTCCAAACTTCACTTCCACCACAACAAACAACAACTCTCCCCTCTGAAACTCAACCATCTGATCCCTTCACCTCTAATATCACTCCACCAATTATTCCCGCTGTACCTGGACCAGACTCTGACCCATTAGACCTAAATCCACTTTATGCTTCATCCCCCAGTCTTCAACCAGAAGCAGAATCTGAACCTCAAACTCTAAATCTTAGCCCTCCAAACTCTCCACCTCATTCACCTGAACCTGAACCTGAACTTACCATACCTACCGTTGAGGAAGCCATCAGGCAGGTAGCAGAAGCTTCAACCCAGAAGGTCAAGTCTCTGGCTAACAACTCTGAAGTCAGTGATGATCCTAAATCTGTTAGGACACACTGGAACAGAGTCATTAGTTGGATGACCTCTGAGTCTTATAGGCTGAAGAGTGTCTCTGAACAAGTCAGAAATGGCTACATCAGAGATGCTGAGGAAAGACTCCAGGAGAGATTAGCCAGAGAAGCAGAAGCCAAAAGGCTAGAAGAGGAGAGGTTGGCTAAGGAAGCTGAAGAAGAAGCAAAGAGACTAGAGGAAGAAAGACTGGCAAAAGAAGCAGAAATCCTAAGGCAACAAGAAGCTGAAGCTAAGGCTCTGGCAGATGCAGAAGCTCAAGCTGCTGCAGAAGCTGAAGCCCAGCAGGCTCTGACTCAGGGGGAGTCTTCAACTGCTGTTCCCATGATTCTTCAGACTCTGAAGGACCTTAAGGAAGATCAGAATATCCTCCGAGACAGAATGGACAAGCAAGATACGGTCAATGAGAACATCCAGAAGATGCTTGCCATGATCTTGCAGAAATTGCCTCAGAACCCTTAGGCACTTAGGATTTTATGTTTTGCTTGCCTTCTTGTTTTTGCTTTCTTGTTTTGCTGACTCTGATGTCTTGTGTTCTCTTGGTTTTCGTTTCTGCTATATTTTAATACAATGTTTTGTTTTTCTCTTCAATTATTTATTTTCTATGTCTTTTTGATTCTGACAAAAAGGGGGAGAAATCATTAAATAGCTCTGATGAAAATTGTCTAAAAACCTTAAGCACTCTGCAACAATTGATTAAATAGCTCTGATAAAAATAACTCTGATTAAATAGCTCTAACATTAAATTTAAGAAATTGCAGAAAGTTTTCAAAAATCTCATTACTTGGAAAGCTCTGGTAAGAACTTCTGAACTCCCTAGCACTAACTCAGGGGGAGCTTCTGTCTATCTGATCTTATTTCATTCATGTTTCATCTGCTATTTTAAGTTGTTTTGTCATCATCAAAAAGGGGGAGATTGTAAGAACAAAATTGTTCTACAACAGATTCCTTGATTTTGATGATAACAAAGGATGAAACCAAAAATGGCACCCTAACGAAAAGTTTCTAAGTGTGCAGGGTTCTAAAGAAAGAAGTAATAAATCTGATGATGTCATCAGATGCACAACAAGATCAGATACAAATTCTCAAGTATCAGAAGCATCTGAAGTGGAATCTCGTTCAAGAAACTCTGACTCTGGACAAAACTACAAAGTATCAGAAGCATCTGAACATGAAGTAAAGTCTAGAAGCTCTGATTCTGGAGAAACGTTATCAGCGCCATCTGAACTCTCAAGAGATCAACATCAGAAGCAAGATTCCAAGATTCTCCAGAAACACAAATACTCTGATTATGGATTTGCTAATCATGAAGAAGTAACGTTCAAGTCAAGTAAAGATTTTCAAATAGATTTCCTAAACAGAGAAAGAGACGTTAATCTCCACTTCCAAGAGAGAAGATACTACTTGTGGTAAGTAGTCACTTCAAAGATGAAAAGTTAAACTGCAGAAGCTATTTAAGTGATGGAGTAAACTCAGTTTAATATCCACCAGATTCAACTCTACTCCAACTCTTATATAAATAGAGATGCAATCAACATTCAGTAAGACGAAATCAACTAGCCAAAACTATACTGAATTATTTCACGCTCAAGAAAATCATCTTTGCTCTCAAAGAATTTCACTAAGCTTTTGCTTATTAAGTGAAAAATCTGTTCTTAAGTTTGTAATACTTGCTTTCTTAGAAGCACTCTAGATTACATATCTTGTATCTTTTATTTGTTTGATTTCCTCAAGTGACCTTGTGTGGTCTGTAGACTTGAGAAGACTAAGAGATTTTCTTCTCTCTTAGGTGTTGTTTGTAATCTTTCAAGATTAGTGGATTAAGTCCTTGTTGAAGGCGAAATCACCTTGGCCGGGTGGACTGGAGTAGCTTTGTGTTATAAGCGAACCAGTATAAAATCATTGTGTGATTTTTCATTTTTGAAAAGCGCTTATTTTTCAAACAATTCAAACCCCCCCTTTCTTGGTTTTCTCACCTTCAACTGTGTGGTGGGTTTATTGAAGCGATCTCCCAAGAGTCGTTTTTCTTCTTGTAAGACGCAGCCAAACGAAACTTACAAAGCATGTTACGACATTCGATAACATACCTTCTAGAATCAGTGCGTTTCACTGTAAAGTCAGCAGAGTTGTTCATGTGAAATTTTTTGATTGCCAGAACACATTCTTCTTTGGTACGAAACATGTCTCCCACCTTTAATTCGCCTTCTGATCTCGGATAAGGATTATAGAAAACACTGTTGGATGTTTCATCGTCGTGAAGATCCATATTTGTCATATGTTGAGGCGGATTGTAGACATGACTAGGAGGTATTGGTGGTGGTTGATCATCATCTTCATCGTCATTGTTTAGCATGTGATCAACCTTTATCTCGGTCTCCTCTTCTTCTTCATCAACGACATCCACTTCTGCCTCTACTTTTGGGTTGACGTCATCTGACCATTGTCGATCATCTTCACCAGATTCATCCTGATCGGTTAGTTGAGACTGTTGAGATGATATACATGGTTGAAGAGTAATGTACAACTCAATACAGTTGCAGCCTGAATGTTCATGACTAACAAACATGTATTCAACATCTTCATTGACTCGTACCTTAAGGGGGAAATACTTGCATTGACCATTCTAAAAAAATATTGGATTTTGATATGTGATCTTTGACACAATACCCGATCCTATAAAGGATTGTATTCTTTTTTTCAAATGCAAGAAGGTTGCATTTCTCTTGATCGTGATTCTAATGGTATCAGTGTTTTGAAAACAAAAACCATGTAGCTCAGACTCGTATGTTTCACCGTTGCAGTGAATGTTGACATTGTATAATGATGAAGATGACATTGTGCAGATGAAAACTATTTTCTTACTGTAGGTGAATGTGAGTGAAGTATCTTAGATGTTGATAGTAAGACACTTAAATAGATGAGTGAAGTGTCTCACATGCTAGCTAGTTCGGAGTGACGTGTCGGACATGCAAGCTAGTCCGAAATGATGTGTCGGACATGCAAGATACTCTGAGATGATGTGTCAACCATGCAAGCTATCAAGAAGTGACTTGTTCACCATGCAGGAGACAAGACAGCCACGTGTCAGACATGCAGACACACACTCCAAACGGATTAGCGCCTCCACTTCTCCCTTGCACATGGGCGCCAATTCAAGTGGAGACATCATGCATTCAGACCTCGAAACCAAGCAATCAGACCTAGGTCTTGCATGCATGTCCCTATGGAGGCACCAATTTGAATGGCGACCCCTCTTAAAGGTTGCACATGGTCGCCAATTCAAGTGGAGACACCATGCAAGCACAACTTTTCATGCTCCCGTCCATTTGCCTATAAATACATCCACTCCATCAACATTTCTTCCACACTATCACTCTCACTACTTCTTCTACAATACTTCTTCTACAATTTCATCTACAACAACTTCTTGCAGTTTCATCTACACCAACCCCCCGACAAAATGTCTATCCTTACAATGGGCGAAGCACATAGAGGAACGGTTGCAAACATCGCAACATATGTAAGTTTTTTCTTTTGTTAACTTTTTCTCTTTCATCTTCACCAACCCTATTTTATTTTGACATACCAACTTAGTCAAGTTTTTTATTCTTTCTTTTGTAGGATGTATCAAGGTTCCGAACTCGGGTCCACGAATATGTCCATATGGACCCGATGATTCAACTTTATGTTGAACTCGCTAGTTTTGGTCATTTTAGCAAGATTTTGTCTTGGTCCATAGATAACAAATTCATTCTAGCCTTATGCGAAAGATGGAGACCAGAGACATACACATTTTGGTTCCCAACCGGTGAGTGTACTGTGACGTTAGAAGACGCCTACATGCTTTTAGGACTACCCATTGAAGGTAAGCTTGTTAATGGTAAGACCAACTATGCAAATTCAATTTGCATGGAGCTCTTAGACACTGATTTGTTAGATGATAATGCTAGAGGTCAATGTATACTACTCTCACGCCTTAAGTCTTACTATAATAGTTTATACTTAGATGAGCATTCTACCGAAGATGCTCGAATAATAAAAACTAGGTGTTACATTATGCTGTTAATTGGATCGTTTTTATTTCCCGAAGGTAGTGGTTCTAGCATGCATATTATGTACTTACCTCTACTTAGACATGTAAATAGAATAGGAAGTTACAGTTGGGGATCTGCTTGTCTAGCCTATCTCTATAGCTCCTTGTGCAAAAACTCACACAAACACACATCTACATTTTCTGGATGTGCTGTTTTGCTACAAGCATGGGGTTGGTCAAGACTACCGTCTCTAGCACCGGTCAATAACAACCCTTTCACTTTTCCATATGCACAAAAGTAAGTTGTTTAAATTGTTATATCTTTACTTACTTCCTTAAAGTTTATTACCTCAAACTATTTTTTTTTTTACTTTTTGGTGTAAATGGTCGGCACGTGGTATGAGTTACAACAGATGTCCGATACATTGTATTACTTAGTATCGCAACCTGTTGGATCACCTTCGACCGACAAACGTAAGCAAAATAACTTAATTATTTCGTTATATTTTGTTAACTTTTTCTACATTGATTATAATCCTATCTTCTTTCACATTTCAGTTCATTTGGCGTCCATACCTTAATTTGGATCATGACCATGAGGTCAACGCTGAAGACGCAGCCGTATGGACTGCATGCACACCGATAATACGGTTCACAACTGTGGAGATGCACAACACCGATCGTGTGAAGCTGCAGTTCGGTATGGTCCAGAATATCCCAGATCCCCTAGTTAGCCTAGGAGAATGGCATCTGCGTAAAGTTAACGACCAATGGAACTTCAATCCATGGCAAAGCTTCGCAAGATCAGAGTGTCGCAAATGGAAGCACCGTCATGACCATGTGTTAACTGACGCAGTCATGCCAACTGAGGTAAAACCAAGTCGTACTTATATGGCTTGGTACAGATCGGTTGGTTTTCAGTTCATCGCCGAAGATATGTACCTATACGACCCACGTCAGGCAACTTACACACAAGAAGGATCAACATCTAACCCCCAACAACATTCTCAGCCCGGTTACTCACAACCCCCTATCTGTCAAACTTTCCGTTCCACAAACACACAAACATACAACCAAAACATGCCATTCACCCAACCCCAATACCAAGAGCATACCCCATACCACCACCAATAAATTGACCATCAACCTGAGACCCAACATCGCTTCGCACCGACACCATCACCCTACCAAAGTCGCCTTAGCCAAAACACCAACCGCCCATCCTCCTACCGTAACCAAGAAGCCCAAACATCATAAAACCAAAACATCCAACAACCTTATCTCTACCAAACACCCCAACAACCTTTCCAACCTTTCCTCGACGCATCATTCACACCCATGTCTCCCTTCAACCGTCCCGGTCGCCCATCCATGAGTCAACCACATCCCAACTTCTCTAGCATGGGTCATGAGCTCAGCTACGGCGGTACACCATCAATGCATACTGAAGACTATGCTGACTTGTCTGAATACCTCAACGGACCTTCTCCTGTAGTTGGTAGTGACGCTCCTGGGCCCTTAGATGATCAAACACCAGTGCATAATCGTCAACGTGGGTTAGGGTAGCTAGAGGATGTGGGACCGGAGGTCGGTTAGGTGATCCCGGTCATCACCATTAGGTTTCTTTGTGTAAACTCCAAACTTTATTAATATCAAGTCGTCTTATATCAAATTTATCTTTCACTTATACCATAAAACACAAAAAAATGCATTTTAGGAGGAGTCTCCAATTGAATTGGCGACTCCTCCTAAAACCTACACATAGGCGCCAATTGGATTAGCTAGGGCACCTGCCCTAGCCAATCCAATTGGCGCCTCCATTGAAGTTTTAAGAGGAGTCTCCAATTCAATTGGCGACTCCTCCTAAAAGTGGGGTATTTTGGGAATTTTTTTGAAACTAGGGGTATTTCCTTGAAAAAGTGGGTTATTTTGGTAAAAAAACCACTTAGTGATTATGTTACCTTATCTATTATTTTATGTCCACGAACATGACCCCATCAAAGGTAAAGTCGGCATTCAAGCCAATTATCAAAGGAGCACATGCTGACTCCTTAGTGTCAAATGACAAAGGAGCACGTACAGATCCTAATGATACGCAAGATAAATATTTTGTAAGGTTTCTCAAAAATCGAGTAAAGGAATCCCTCGTCTAACACAATACCTCAAATACAAATAATAGTATACTTACAATTGAAGCGGCACCGACTATCTTTATGAAATAGGATCCTATAAGACAAAACATGTTGGGACGCAGTTGGTGCACCCCTTCTTAAGAGCTAGTCACTCCAAGAGTGTAGCTAAGGGAGTCTAAGAGACATCCACCTCGAATCAGGATAAAAAGTTGGGGGCAAGGACGGGAACCCCACCCCTAATCAGGGACGATTCCTAATGGTGTTGAAGACTTATGCCAATTCTCATCAATTGGGATTGGTAACGATAAAGTTCAATAGTTACGCCAGTTCCCGTCGACTAGGATGGATAATAACAAATTTCAGCAATTATGCTAGTTCCCACCTGTTGCACCCCAAAAATTTTCTGAAACCCGAGGAGTTAGATTGGCATGTGTGCCATTCGTGACTTGGAAGGTTGAAGGGGATTGAACACCACCACATGGGATAGGAAATGGAAAGTCCTAGAGATCACGTTGGTTCCCTCCTAAGGAAGAGACAAGGGGAAAATGATATAGATAACATGAGTCCTTTGTTAAAGAATATAATAAATTAAAGCAATAACAAGGCTAGCTATCACAAAATTACTCAATGATAGGAGATGAAGTTCAGAATAATCTTACCAATATAGCGGAAAGACTATGAAGAATGTTAAACAAAATGCAAAGTACCAAACAAGAAAAAGGTAAATAAATAGTGACATTCATACATGTTATATGAAAGCATGAAGGTGTGGCGCTCAATCAAGATTATACAAAATCATGCATCACCGTTCTGGCTTGGAGCACCCTAACCACCCACCAAAGCTTCATCATGGACAACATTCTATAGATTGAGTTCTGAGCGGGGAACCTGAACACCCGGAAAAAGCACTTCTAGTTGGTCGACCGCCAGGTAGAAAGTGTCCTACACCTCTCTAAGAATCTGATCAAATGATTTATCAACCTTCTTGCTTAAGACAACCAATTTTCCTTGATAGATCTTATTGATTCTAAGTGTTGGCAGCAATTTTGGTAAAACAAGGAGTGTTCACAAGATGTTATGTGTGATGTCTTAACATGAGATATCCTATGTACCTGCTGGAGTTCAAGAACATGATCATGCAGGATTGTTTCAGAATGACATAAATCTGATGATGTGTACCTGCTTGAGTCCAAATGGAAGACATGATCATGCAGGATTATTTCAAGATGTCATACACAATGTCATGGCATCTGATATGTATGTACCTGTTGGAAGTTATAAATGGAATTATGGAATTATGCAGGAATTACTCCAGGATGTCAGACCCGATGTCATGACATCCTGTACACAGAACATTTATAGTGAATGTTATCTGTTTTGTGATTGCACAATTAATGGCAATCTATGTATGATTGAAGATCTGATTTGCAGGCGCATTCAATCATGGATTACAACCTGATTTACTTATTTTCCAAGGAGATCTAACCATCTGTCATGAGAAGATTTGATTGGAAAATAGATTTAGGGTTTTCAAGATGTCCAAGCCCAGTTGATGCTTCTATAAAAAGGGACTTGGAAAACCTGTTTTAACACACAACCAATACTAAGCGGAATATTGAGAGAGAACTAGGGTTTGTGTCTTGTTTAGTCGTGAGACTTGTAAGCCATTCAAGTCATCCATTGATGATTGAATTGGTCTGATTTATGGTTGTAATTTGTCACTCTAAAGTTGTTAAGCAAGAGTGTGTGTCTACTTGATCAAAGCTGTAAAGCAAGATCAAGTGTGTGTCTTCTTGATCAAAGTTGTTAAGCAAGATCAAGAGTGTGCCTTCTTGATTGAAACTGTGAAGTAAAATCAAGAGTGTGTTATTAAAAAGTGTTTTCTTTTCTCAAGGGATTGTTGTTTAAGATCACAGGTGTTATTGTAGGGAAGTGAGTGGGTTCTCATATCTAAGAGTGCTTAGGTAGAAATTGCACGGGTAGAGATTAGGTGAGAAAGACTGTAACTTGTTGAAGTGTACGGAGAGTCTTTGAACTAATTCTATTTTAGTGAATTTCCTTCCTGGCTTGGTAGCCTCCAGATGTAGGTGAGTTGGACCGAACTGGGTTAATAATTGTGTGTGTCTCTTGCATTACTATTCTCTATCTTTATCCTGTTTGCATTACTCAGATATTAGTGTCGTGATATTACCTTCGACATCTCATATCTGATACCAGAATTTCAATTGTTATCAGAGCAGGCATCCTACTCTGGTTCTGGGTGAGATCTAGGGACAACACTTTCTGGTACAATGGAGAGAGATAGAGGATCTATTCACAGGCCACCAATTTTGGATGGATCTAACTATGACTACTGGAAACCTAGAATGATAGCCTTCCTAAAAACTCTTGATAATAAGGCTTGGAAGACTGTGTTAACAGGCTGGGAGCATCCAGTAATTACTAAGGAAGGAGAAACCACTACTGATAAGAAGCCTGAAGAACAATGGTCCAAGGAGGATGATGATCTAGCCCTTGGAAATTCTAAAGCACTGAATGCCATCTTCAATGGAGTAAACAAGAACATCTTCAGATTAGTAAACAACTATGAAGTGGCTAAAGATGCTTGAGACATTCTTAAAACCACTCATGAAGGCACCTCTAGAGTGAAAATGTCTAGACTACAATTGCTCACCACCATGTTTGAAAACTTAAGGATGAAAAAAGATGAAAATATTCATGAATTTCACATGAGTATCCTTGAAATTGCCAATGCCTCTGGAGCTTTGGGAGAGAAGATGTCAGATGAAAAGTTAGTAAGGAAAATACTCAGATCACTCCCTAAGAGATTTGCCATGAAAGTAACAGCCATAGAAGAATCTCAAGACATTTCAAATATGAGAGTTGATGAGCTAATTGGATCTCTCCAAACATTTGAGATGGGAATATGTGATGGATCTGAAAAGAAATCCAAGAGCATAGCCTTCATGTCAAACACTGAAGAGGAAGATGAGGAAGGTGGTCAAGATATTGATGAAGATCTGGTAAAAGAGGTAGCCATGCTGGGAAGACAGTTCAACAGACTTATGAAAAAGATTGATGTGAGATCTAATGTCAAGAACATCGCATCTGACATCAGTAAATCCAACAGTCTGGGTAGAAGAACAAGGTCTGAAGAAAAGCCCAAAGAAGTTTAGTGCTATGAGTGTAATGGGTATGTCATATTAAAGCTGAATGTGGGACCTACCTCAAGAAACAAAAGAGGAGTCTTGCTGCTTCTTGGTCTGATGGAAGTGAAACAGAATAAGCTGCAAATCATGTGACTGCATTGACAGGAAGATGAGGTTCTGATGAAGAGTCAAGAGATGATGAAGTAACCTTTGAAGAGCTGGCCACTACCTACAAAGAGTTGTGCAACAAAAGTGCATGAGTGTGCAGACAAGTTGAAACTCAGAGGAAAGTGATTGCTCAACTGGAAAATGAAAAGGAAGAATATGTGGAAACCATCTCCAAGTTGAAGACTGAAGCAATACTCTTAAAATTCAAACTAGATGAGATGACCAAGTATGTAAGAATGCTTAACAATGGATCTGACATCTTAGACAAGATCCTCCAGACTGGACAAATAACAGGGGACAAATCTGGCATTGGATTCAATGAATCTAAGGCTGAGTGTAGTTACACTGGTTGTAAACCAAAATCCAAACCTAAGTACAACCATGTTAAAAACAAACCTGGGATATCACATCATATGTCTCAACATCAGAAGGGAAGACAGCAAAAAGGAAAGCATCAAAAATGGAGATGCCATTACTGTGGAAAATTTGGCCACCTGAAGCCCTTCTACTATAAGCTATATGGTTATCCTACCCCTGAGCAGACTCAATATCAATCAAGATCCAAACCTCACATGCCTGTCAACAAAAAGCAATGAGTTCCTAGGACAAAGGTTACAAGTCTAATAGCTCACACTTCCTTCAGAGTTTCAGCCAAAGAAGATTGGTATTTTGACAGTGGTTGCTCCAAACATATGACTGGAAACAAAAATCTGCTAACTGACCTTCACCCTCATGCCATGAGTTATGTTACCTTTGGTGATGGAGCAAAGTGTGAAATCAAGGGAATGAGTAAGCTGGATTGCCCATGAGTTCCTGACCTTGACAATGTCCTACTGTGTCAGTCAATTGTGTGACCAAGGTCTGAATGTAAACTTCACTAGAACTGAATGTCTAATTACTAATAAGGAAAATGAAGTTATCATGAAGGGAGTTAGGTCCAAAGACAACTGCTACATGTGGAGCTCTCAAGAAACTGGTTACTCTTCAATGTGTACCTTAGCCAAAGAGGAAGAAGTGAAGATATGGCATCAAAGATTGGGCCACCTGCATCTTAAAGGTATGAAAAGGATCATATATGTTGAAGCTGTTAGAGGAATTCCCAACTTAAAGATTGTTGAAGGAAAAATCTGTGGAGAATGTCAGATTGGTAAACAGACAAGGATGTCACATCAGAAGCTCAGACATGACACCACTACCAAAGTTTTGGAACTCCTCCATATGGATCTGATGGGACCCATGCAAGTAGAAAGTCTTGGTGGGAAGAAGTATGCATATGTGGTGGTGGATGACTTCTCCAGATACACCTGGATCAATTTCATAAGAGAAAAATTGGATGTGTTTGAAGTCTTCAAGGAGCTTTGTCTAAAACTACAAAGAGAAAAGGAAAGCCCTGTCATCAAAATTAGAAATGATCATGGGAAGGAATTTGAGAACAACAAATTTTCTGAATTCTGCTCTTCAGAAGGAATTCATCATGAGTTCTCATCTCCCATTACTCCTCAGCAAAATGGTGTGGTGGAAATAAAAAATAGAACTCTTCAAGAATCAACCAGAGCTATGATACATGCTAAGAAGTTGCCCTACCATTTCTGGGCTGAAGCCATGAATACAGCCTGCTATGTTCACAATAGAGTGACATTAAAGAAAGGGACTCCCACAACCCTATATGAAGTATGGAAAGGAAGAAAACCTACAGTCAAATACTTCAATGTATTTGGTAGTAAATGCTATATCTTGGTTGATCGGGAGCAGAGAAGGAAGATGGATCCCAAAAGTGATGAGGGAATATTTTTGGGCTACTCTACAAACAACAGAGCTTACAGGGTCTTTAATTCCAGAACTAATGTATTGATGGAATCCATTAATGTTGTGGTTGATGACCAACAGACTGATGTCACAGACGATGTCGAGACATCTCTCAATGATTCCCCAGCTGACTTCTCAGACAAAAATAAGGAAAGTGAACCTCCTCAAACTGAACCTGAAGATGACAAACTCAACAAGGGACCCTCTATCAGAATTCAGAAGGATCATCCCAAATATCTTATCATAGGAGATCCAACTAAAGGAGTCACTACTAGATCAAGGGAAGTGATCTCACATGGTTGCTTTGTGTCAAAGATTGAACCTAGGAATGTCAAGGAAGCCTTGACTGATGAGTTCTGGATCAATGCCATGCAGGAGGAATTAGGTCAATTCAAGAGGAATGAAGTATGGGAACTGGTTCCTAGGCCTGAAGGAGTAAATGTCATAGGTACAAAGTGGGTATATAAGAATAAATCCGATGAACAAGGAGTTGTTACTAAGAACAAAGCAAGATTAGTAGCTCAAGGATATACTCAAGTTGAAGGGGTAGACTTTGATGAAACTTTTGCTCCTGTAGCTCGTCCAGAGCCCATTAGATTATTGCTTGGAGTGGCGTGTATTCTGAAATTCAAACTATTCCAAATGGATGTAAAAAGTGCCTTCTTAAATGGTTACTTAAATGAAGAAGTGTATGTTGAACAGTCTAAAGGATTCACAGATCCAAATCTTCCACAACATGTGTACAGATTGAAGAAAGCCCTCCATGGATTGAAGCAAGCTCCCAGGGCTTGGTATGAAAGACTCACAGTGTTCCTCACTAACAATGGATACAGGAAATGAGGTATTGACAAAACTTTATTTGTGAAGAATGAATGAGGGAAGCTCATGGTGGCACAAATATATGTAGATGACATTGTATTTGGTGGGATGTCATAACAGATGGTTGAACATTTTGTTAGACAAATGCAATCTGAGTTTGAGATGAGCCTTGTTGGAGAACTGACTTACTTTCTTGGGCTACAAGTCAAACAGATGGAAGACTCTATCTTTTTATCTCAAAGCAAGTATGCCAAGAACATTGTGAAGAAGTTTGGCATGGAGAATGCAAGCCATAAAAGGACACCTGCTCCTACACATGTGAAAATCTCCAAAGATGAAAATGGTGTCAGTGTAGATCAAAGTCTATACCGAAGCATGATAGGCAGTCTGCTATATCTCACAGCAAGCAGACCTGACATTGCATTTGCTGTTAGTGTTTGTGCTAGATATCAAGCTGAACCAAAAGTCAGTCACATAAACCAAGTGAAGAGAATACTGAAATATGTCAATGGCACCAGTGACTATGGGATGCTATATACTCATGAATCTGGATGTATGTTGACTGGGTACTGTGATGCTGACTGGGCGGGGAGTGCCGATGATAGGAAAAACACATCAGGAGGATGTTTCTTCTTAGGTAACAATCTGATATCATGGTTTAGCAAGAACCAGAACTGTGTATCTTTATCCACTGTTGAAGCTGAATAGATAGCAGCTGGAAGTAGCTGTTCTCAATTGGTCTGGATGAAACAAATGTTGTCTGAATACAATGTCACATAAGAAGTCATGACATTATACTGTGATAATCTGAGTGCTATAAATATCTCCAAAAATCTTATTCAGCACAGTAGGACAAAGCACATTGATATTCGACTTCACTTCATTAGAGAACTTGTGGAAGAAAAGATCATAGCGCTAGAGCATGTTACTACTAAAAAGAAATTAGCTGACATTTTCACTAAAGCTTTGGATGCCAATCAATTTGAATGTTTAAGAGGGAAGTTGGGGATCTGTATTCATGAGAACCTATAGCAAGCAAAGGAGTTTGTGGTTAATATCCCAGAGGATATTTCTGGGTGTTGCAAGGTGTATTGTCAGAAAGTTATAACTGTTGTTGTTCCCCCCTGCTGTTTGGATGTTGAAGTTAAAATTCTAGTTATCAGACTTTCGATGTCACACGGGTTGTTATGACATCCAATTCTGCACAGACAAGAATTATGGAGAACTTAAAAGTAAGTGCAGTAAATAACACAAGTAATTGTTTACCCAGTTCAGTCCAACATGACCTACGTCTGGGGGCTACCAAGCCAGGGAGGAAATCCACTATTAGTAGTATTAATTCAAAGCTTCATCCAAGTTCTCAGTCAGCTTCATCCAAGTTCAAAGGACTGAACAAGCCAATCACTTTTATCCGACAGCAGGAGATGAGAGGCTTGAAGACATAATGACAGTAATGGAATTAAAATCAATAAGACTTTTTCTTCATAGCTTTTTCTTCGTTTTCTTGACAATCTCCTCTTACTAGGATTTCTGTCTCCCTGTACACAAATTGCCTGTTTATAGGCCCTCTTTCCAAATCAATATAATTTTATTTCCAAAAAGATGCTTTTGTTTTACTTTCTCTGTTTTGTTTGCCTAAACGTCCATTGATTTGATTCGAATGAGTATATGCGTTTGAACATGATTGATGTTTACCAAAAATACATGTATAAAATAGCAATAGCAGTTACTAAAAGACTTTAGGGTCGAGGATAAGGTCTAACCATGCTTTCCAACAAGTCCGGTTACAAATCCTTTCCCCAGCAAAAACCAGTTATTCCCCAGAGGAAATTGGCATTACTAGACGGACTGGTCATCTCTTCTATCCCCAGCCAGGCTCTGTTGAATATTTCTATCATCAGACAGAAATCAAGTATTCCCAGCTAAGAAAGGGTCATCAATACAAATATCTCCAACCAGGATATGGGGATTTATTTTCCCCTGGCAAAATTTTCAGACGCATAATTCATTCATGCATCATCTCACATCATGTACACGCATGCAATGTACGCATTCATTTTCAAAAGCATAAAACATCTCATGCATCATGACATGGCATGAGGCTAACTTTTTTTTCAGGTTAATTATCCTCCCGATACAGTCAAAATAAAGGTTCATTCAGACAGACACCCTCGGCGGTTACTTTCGAGATTCAGATGCATCTTTCAGATATAATCCATATGAATATTCATTCTGACGAGCATCCTGATATCCTCCTAATGATGGCATCTTTAAGCCCATCCCAGACATTTATTGCAAATACAACATATACAAACATTATCAAATATAGCCTAACATACGGTTCATTCTGGTTCCTTCAACTGCTCCAATACGGTCTGGCGTACGACCCATTTGGATGTTCATCCCCTCAGATACGATCTAGCGTACGATCCATTCTGATCTTTATTTCTCAGATACTACCTAGCGTACGGTACATTCTGAAATGTAGTCTAGCGTATGACTATCCCTTATCATCAGATACATCCTAATTGACGGCTCATTCTGCCACTTAGATACGATCTAGCGTACGATCCGTTCTGATCTTTATTCCTCAGATACTACCTAGCGTACGGTACATTCTGAAACATGGTCTAGCGTATGACTACCCTTTCATCCTCAGATACAGCCTAATGGACGGCTCAGTCTGCAACTCAGATACGATCTAGCGTATGATCCACTCTGATCTTTCATCCCCAGTGAAGTCATCAGCCTAACGGACGACTCATTCTGCTACTCAGATACGATCTAGCGTACGATCCATTCTGATCTTTACCTCTCCAGATGCAGCCTAACGGACGGTTCATTCTGCAATTCAGATACGATCTAGCGTATGGTCCATTCTGATCCTTTATCCCCAGCAGCACATGACCCATTCTGATCCTTATCTCATCAGGTTTAGCTCGCCCTAACAACACCTAATGGATGACTCATTATACGGTCTAGTGTACGACCCAGTGTGACACCCATGTCTTCAAATTGGTCTGATGTACGACGCACTCTGAAGCTCTCATCATCAAACTTCCTGGATGGCATCTTTAAGCCCATCTCCATCAATACTAACTTTTAATTAATAGGTGCAAATTTTCGGGGCATTCTAAGTGTTCAATAGTCTTCCACCTCCAGACCACGAATGGCGTACATACCATTCTAACTCTCTCGGTTCAAGAATATTGAACAGGGGCAGCTGTCATACCCTAAAATTTGCCCGTTAATCTTGCAAGACATCTTTCAAGGCACTCCAACTCATTTTTCAAGGCATGGATCTTAAAGGAACAAAGACCCAGCACACAGGTGGCCAAATCCAGAAAATGACTTAAACTAGCTTGCTCGCTAGGCGAGCAAAATCCTTCGCCTAGCGAACTCTTCGCTACACCACTCGCCTAGCGAAGCTTGCGAATACCAGAAATTTTGGGCTTCATTCTGAGCCCATCAGGTCACAAAATGTATTATAAATAGCAGAGCTTCATTCACAAACGACAGAGGAGAAGACAAACAGAAACCCTAGCAAGGAAACCCTAACAAAAGCAATCGAGCAAACCCTGGAGGTTGACCAAGAGAATTCAGAGCAACCCTAAAGGAAACCCTAAAGTAAACTCATCTGCACAAAGGTTACCTCCGCCCAACTTAATCCGACACCAACCCTAAGAGTGATCTGCCAATCCAACATTGCAATTCAATTGCAAACAGGTTTGCACTACCGTTGCCGCTTTATGCTCCCAACTTACATGTGGCATTATGATTGAATTTATAAATATATCTTAGGTTTTGCACGTGGATTAAAGTATGCATGGATGTTTTGAATGTTTAACCATAAAGTTTTTGTAATGGATGCCATAGGGTTTGGAGCTTGCTGAAATCGTACTGTTCTTAAATTCAAAACCCGCAGCCGTTCGCTAGCACATCGCTAAGCGAACATGTAGCGAGCGTTCGCCAGGCCCTCGCTAGGCGAGGCAGCAGCGAACATGACAGTCGCTGATTTTCCTGTTCTGATTTTTGCTCATCTGACATGTTTTATTGTAACCATGCATGGTTTACCTGACGTTATTACTGTCGTGATTCCTTTTGTTTGGTGCAACTCTTGATTGCACCTTGATTTGGTATTCTGACCTGTTTGCTGAATTTTGTAAGGATTCACGTACTCCCGAAGAGGGTAGCTTGCTAGGTATTCCACTTTATTTGTGGGATACCCCTTGTGGAGATTCATCCTAATTACATAACTAGTTATAAATTGTTGCCTTTGAATATATGATCTTGGCCCTCTCATTGTTGCCTTACGGTATTACGGTCATGTCCCGCGAATGTGGGGATACACTTAGCAAAGACCCTTCGGTTAAATCATCATGTCCCTATAAGATAAATCATAGTCCCTCGGATGTCGCCTGCGAATATATGATTTTGTCCCTCGATGACCCTTCGTTGTAGCCTACGAGTTAATGATGATTGTCCCCTCGAATGCTAAGGTATCCTTACAAATGTGGCCTCCAATGACCAATCGATGACCCTACGATGTCCCTTTACATCCAAAGGATAAGACTACTTATTTCTCAATAGTAAGGACAGTCTTACCCTCATAAGGATAGGAAATACCCGTAAAGACCTTGGGTAGGTATAACTCTTAAATGTTGACTCACAACTTAAAATACTTTTCACACCTCACACTTTGCAAAACATCTATTAGAAAATCACCACTTGGTATACATTCATACTAGAATCATTGTCAAGTTATATTTTTCTAAACAACTTTCAAAATTAAACGAGATAAATACTTTGTATACATTCATACAAGAATCATTACAAAGTTAAACTCTCTTTTCAAAACATTTTCTAAACAATTCTCAAACACTTTTTTTCAGACAAGAAAAAAACATAAGTGATCAAGCAATTAAGAGCCCATGGATAACCATGGATACAAAGGGTGCTAACACCTTCCCTTTATATAATGTACCTCCCGAACCCAAAATCTAATCAAGGTTTTTCCTGTTCTTTTCCGCCTTTCCTTATTGGATAAAAGAAAAGTCGGTGGCGACTCTTGCTATCCGCGACATTTGCTTTCCAAAGTAAAAACACACAAAGTCAGTTCACCGTATGACAGAACTGGCGACTCTGCTGGGGACTTAAAAAGAGAGGTTACCTTAAAAAAAAACATGGTTCTCTCCTCAATTTAGTTACCACCGGTTTCAAAGAAGATATGATGAGAGTTTTATTCCAGTTCTTCGATCCTAAACATCGTTGCTTCACCTTCCCAGATTATCAGTTGGTACCTACACTAGAAGAATTTTCCAAGCTGCTTGGGATACCTGTCCTTGATCAAACACCTTTCAGTGGTTTAGAAAAGATTCCGAAGTCTGAAGAAGTTGTCGCAGCTTTACACATGACAAAGTCCGACATTGAAACCAATTGGGTAACAAGAAGTGGAATTAAGGGTTTACTTGCCAAATTTTTGGTAAATAAGGCCCGAGAATTCCTAAAAGTTATGAATGTCCATGCTTTCGAAGATGTTCTGGCACTAATAATCTATGGTTTGGTGTTATTTCCTAATCCAGACCAATTCATAGACATGAATGCTATTAAGATATTTCTCACTCATAACCCCGTGCCTACCTTGCTTGGAGACATTTTGCATTCCCTTCACACTCGTACTATGAAGAGGCAAGGGACTCTCATGTGCTGCGTACCTTTATTATCTAGGTGGTTTATTTCGTACCTTCCTCATTCAGTCTTGAAAAATGAGCAAAATTTGAAATGGTCTCAAAGGATAATGTCGCTCTTCTATTCAGACATCCGTTGGTGTCCTCACCTCGAAGAAAATGTTGTCATCATTGACCGTTGTGGAGAATTCTCTAACGTACCCCTCCTGGGGATAAGAGGAGGTATTACTTATAACCCAGCTTTAGCCCTACGTCAGTTCGGTTATGCTCGAAGAGATGGTCCACATGAAATAATTATTCAAGGCATTGTGTTTGACTATGACAACGACTCTCAAGGTCTCCGTCAAAGGTTTATACGAGCTTGGGGCATGGTGAAAAGAAGTACTTTAGGACAGAAAAACTCTATTCCTATGGAACCTTATCTCATATGGGTACGCGCCAGAGCTCGTGAGCTTACCATGCCATATCTTGCGGTCGGACCGCTGATTGTTGAACCAGGAGTTGAAGGAGGTACCCCTCAGATCATTCCTTATCCAGATATGCCTACCAATGTTGAAGAATTGAAGAAATCTTGGATCCAGTTGAGAGAGGAAAGGGATACTTTTGAAGCTCAGTTCTGTGCTGAAAGGAAGAAAGTATTAGAGCTCACCAGCCAGCTTAATGAGGAACGAAGACTCAATGCGTATCTCCGCCCCAAAAGAAGCCGTCCCTGGGAGACTTGAGCTTTCATTGTATTTTTATTATTTTTTGTAATAAACATTGATTAAAGAAATTATTAATAAAAGTTCCTTTCTCGGTGGTTTACGCAAAGTTAAATTCCAAAAGTCCTTGAAAACATTTCATACATTGCATAGCATAACATAACATTGCATAATAGGTATTCTAAAAGATCAATATTCTCACGGTCTTCCTTCTAAACAGAAAGATGGCTCTCGAACAAACTGTCAAAGATCTCCAGGCTCAGAATGTTCAATTCCAGGAGATGATCTTGAACTTATCCAAGGGGCGGGAGGAGCTGAAGGCTCTCTTGCTCGAGAAGAAGAAAGACAAGAAAGCGGTGAGTTACATTAACCCGGGAAGAAGGCTTAAAGGACAGGCCGCAGGAGTCAAGATTGGAATTCCGAAGGACAAATAAGATGAGACAGAGAATGATTCGGAAGATGAGAATGCTGACCCCTTCAACTTTGAGGACGACGATGAAGATTATGAAAATGAACAGTACTCTCCAAAAGATGATAAGTATAAGTTGCTGGAAGAACGCATGTTAGCTATGGAGGGTCAGAAGGTGCCCGGCCTGGATTTCGAAAGCTTAGGTCTGGTCTCTGATGTGGTCAATCCCCGCAATGTCAAGGTCCCCGCTTTCACTAAGTATGATGGTGCGTCTTGTCCTCAGATGCATCTGAGAGCTTATGTGAGAAAGATTCAGCCATATACCACTGATAGGAAGCTATGGATCCATTTCTTCCAAGAGAGTCTGTCTGGCACACAATTAGAGTGGTATTATCAGCTCGAGAGCTCTAACATCCGCACCTGGACTGATTTAGCGACAGCTTTCTACAAGCACTACCAGTATAATTCTGAACTAGCGCCTACTCGGCTACAGTTGCAGAATATGACTATGGGATCTAAAGAAAGCTTCAAAGAATATGCTCAAAAATGGAGAGATTTGGCTGGCCGAGTCAAACCCCCTATGACTGATCGAGAATTAGTGGACATGTTCATGGGTACACTGACTGGCCCGTTCTACAGCCATCTACTGGGAAGTTCTTCATCGGGTTTCACTGAACTTATATTGACAGGTGAACGTGTTGAGAGCGGCATTCGAAGTGGAAAGATACAGACGGCTACCTCGGCAAGCACCAAAAAGTCCTATCAGGGGAGGAATGAATCAAATGTTGTGTACCACCAGAGGGGTCATAACAAGAAAAATCGTGACCATGCTATTGGAGCAGTTACGATTGCAGCACCGCCATCTCAAAACTTCCAGCACAGACAAGACAGGCCAAGAAGGCGGTTTACCAAGATCAATATGACTTTAGCACAAGCACTACAGGGTATGCTAAAAGCAAATTTGATTACCTTCCGAGATCCTCCTGCAAATCCCAACACTACTTCTCCTCGTTATAATCCCAATGCCAGGTGTGCATATCACTCCGATAGCCCCGGGCATGATACAAACGATTGTTGGTTGTTGAAGAATAAGATTCAGGATATGATCGACGTTGGAGAAATTGAATTTGATCCTCCAGAGACTCCTAATGTCATCACTGCTCCTATGCCTAATCATGACAAGGCTGTTAACTCTGTGGATGACAATTCTCACATTACCAATGTAGCTGACTTAGCATCTCCTCTCCTGACCATCAAGAAGAAGTTGTTGCAAGCTGGTTTATTTCCAGGTTGTGCTGAAGATTGCGATCTCTGTATACCCCGACCCAATGATTGCGTAAAGTTGAGGAATGGTATTCAACGGCTGATGGATGATCGTACAATTCTCTTTGAAAAGATTCCTAAAGTGGAAAACCATGTTGAAGAAATATCTGTGATCGCTAGGTCCAAAGTTCCGGTGAAGATTACCGCTACTAGAGTGCCCGTGAGGATTACTGCTGAGCCCAAGGTAGCTCCCCTAATTATTACTGCACCTGGCCCAGTACCATATTCCTCAAGCAAAGCCATTCCGTGGAATTATGGAGGTGATGTTCACATCCATGGCGTAAAGCAAGTTGATAATTCTGCTAATCCTAATGGCATTGTTGGGACTAGTAAAATTACTCGAAGTGGAAGGATCTTCTCTCCAGAAATCTCACCTCCCGCCCCTAAAACTCGAGGAAAGGAACCAGTCAACCCTTCTCAGTCAAGGGCACCGATCGAAGTTACTACCGAAGATGTTGCCAAACAGGAAATGGAAGAAATGCTGAAAATCATCCGCAAGAGTGATTTTGATGTGGTAGAACAGTTGGGGCATACTCCGTCTAAAATTTCGATGTTATCCTTGTTGTTATCTTTTGAATCTCATGCCAATGCATTGATAAAATTCCTGAAGACCGCTCATGTACCTCAGGAGACATCTGTCGATCAGTTCGAAAACTATGTTGCTAACCTGACTGTTGACAATGGCCTAGGCTTCTCCGATGCTGACCTGACACCAGCAGGAAAGCATCACAAGAAAGCTCTGCATATCTCCATTGAGTGTAAGGGGATCACTTTGTCTCATGTATTAATTGATAATGGCTCTTCTTTGAATGTGCTACCGAAAGCTGTACTCGATAAGCTTGACTGTAAAAGCATTGAACTGAAGCCTAGTGACGTTGTGGTGCGTGCTTACGATGGTGCGAAGAGTGTTGTCCATGGCGAAGTGGTTCTCCCTATCAAGATAGGACCTCAAGTCTTCAACACTACCTTTCACGTAATGAACATTCGTCCTGCCTATTCTTGCTTGCTGGGACGCCCTTGGATTCATGGGGCAAGTGTTGTAGCTTCGTCTCTCCATCAAAAGCTGAGGTATCCAATAGAGGGTAAGATTGTCACTGTGTGTGGAGAAGAAGAGTATATTGTCAGTAGTGTGCATACCTTCAGATACGTCGAGATGGATGGTGAATTCGTTGAGACTCCTTCTCAGTCATTTGAAATAGTTCCTCCGACTAGTCATGTCCTTAAGCCAACTTCCCGTGTGCCCAAGGTTATTCGTGCTCCTCCTGCTATGATTTCTCTGAAAGATGCTCCAGCCGTGGTTGAAGATGGTGGTCGTACTGGATGGAGTCGCCTGATCGATGTACCGTACAAGTCTGATAAATTTGGCCTGGGGTTTAATCCTGAAGAGGCAGTCAAAAATCAAATTAATGTTGTAGAAGATGTTGATAGCGATTGCGACCTGGATAGCTGGATTTTCCCAACAATTGGTGACAGACTCAATAATTGGAAGGCTGAAGACACTATCTCGATGTCCTTTAGTCAGGAGTAATTGTTATTGCTATTTTAGTGTTGCAAATTTTTAATTTTTTGAACTTCTTAAAGCATTGCGCCTATACCCGGGGCACAAATAGCTAATTTGTTAAGGCTTTTGTCATTTTCATAAGCATATTCACATTCAATAAATCAATGGACTTTTCGCATTCAAATATTGCGCTCTTTATCTTTCCTGTCATCTTTCAAACAAGCTATGTTTTCTTACTCACACTCACGTAACAAATTGCAGATCCATATCCACTATGGATCCCGTTGATAATAATTCTGCTACTGTTCATTATGACTTTGAAAATTCGATCTACCAAGCCGAGGATGGAAGGGAGGTAGATTGTGAAGTACCTGGAGAGCTTGCCAGACTGTTACTGCAAGAGGAAAAGACTATACAGCCGCATGAGGAATCAATTGAAACTGTAAATCTGGGTACTGAAGTAGACAAGAAAGAAGTCAAAATAGGAGCAGGCTTAGGAAACAGTGTCAAAGAAAGATTGATTCAGATGTTACATGACTATATAGAGATTTTTGCTTGGTCTTACGAAGACATGCCAGGACTGGATATTGATATAGTAGTGCATCGTTTGCCGATGAAGGAAGATTGTCATCCTGTTAAGCAAAAGGTTCGGCGCATGCGTCCTGAAATGTCTGAGAAAATCAAAGCCGAGGTTATGAAACAATTCGATGCAGGTTTTCTGGCTGTTACTTCTTATCCTCAATGGGTTGCTAATGTATTACCAGTGCCAAAGAAGGATGGTAAGGTGCGAATGTGTGTAGATTACAGAGACTTGAATAAAGCGAGTCCCAAAGATGACTTCCCACTTCCGCACATTGATGTTCTGGTGGATAACACCGCTCAACACAAGGTATTCTCATTCATGGATGGATTCTCAGGTTATAACCAGATTAAGATGGCGCCTGAAGACATGGAGAAAACTACGTTTGTGACGCAATGGGGCACTTTCTGTTACAAAGTAATGCCATTCGGTTTAAAGAATGCAGGGGCAACGTACCAGCGTGCTATGGTGGTTTTGTTCCATGATATGATCCATCATGAAATAGAGGTATACGTGGATGACATGATAGCCAGATCTCATACTGAAGAAGAACATCTCGATCATTTATACAAACTGTTTGAGAGGTTGAAGAAATACAAGTTGAGATTGAACCCGAACAAATGCACCTTTGGAGTAAGATCCGGTAAACTCTTGGGCTTTGTTGTCAGTAGTAAAGGAATTGAGGTTGACCCGGCTAAGGTGAGAGCTATTCAAGAAATGCCAGTTCCTTGTACAGATAAAGAAGTCAGAGGTTTCTTGGGACGTTTGAATTACATTGCCCGATTTATCTCCCATTTGACTGCTACTTGCAAACCCCTCTTCAAATTACTGAGAAAGAATCAAGAGATGATATGGAATGATGAATGTCAAGAAGCTTTTGACAAAATCAAGAAGTATCTCCAAGAACCTCCGATTTTGATGCCCCCAGTTGAAGGAAGACCTCTAATCATGTATTTGACCGTGTTAGAAAGTTCAATGGGGTGTGTGTTGGGGCAACATGACGAGTCTGGTTGAAAAGAGCACGCCATATACTACCTTAGCAAAAAGTTTACCGACTGTGAAACAAGATACTCACTGCTTGAGAAAACTTGTTGTGCTTTGGCTTGGGCTGCTCGCCGACTAAGACAGTATATGTTGAATCATACCACTTTATTAATTTCTAAGATGGATCCTATCAAATATATATTTGAGAAACCTGCCCTCTCCGGAAGAATAGCAAGGTGGCAGATGATTTTAACAGAGTATGATATCCAATACACCACTCAGAAAGCAATCAAAGGAAGCGTGTTAGCTGATCATTTGGCTCATCAAGCAGTTGATGATTACCAATCTATGAATTTTGAGTTCCCAGATGAGGATGTCATGCTTGTTACTGATTATGAAGAACCTGGACCGGATGAAGGACCCGAACTGGGATCCCGATGGGCTATGGTTTTTGACGGATCTTCTAATGCATTGGGCAATGGTCTTGGTGTTGTAATCATTTCCCCCAAGGGTTGCCATACGCCTTTCGCTGCTAGACTATGTTTTGATTGTACCAATAATATGGCTGAGTATGAAGCATGTATTTTGGGACTCAGAGCTGCTATAGACCTAAGAATCAAGTTTTTGAGAGTGTACGGAGACTCAGCCTTAGTAATCAGTTAGATCAAAGGAGAATGGGACACTAAACATCCGAATCTCATCCCTTATCGAGAGCGGGTGTTGACATTAATCCCATACTTTGAAGAGATTACATTCGAACATATCCCACGAGAAGAGAATCAGTTGGCAGACGCATTAGCTACCATGTCATCTATGTTCAGAGTCAGATGGGGCAATGAAGCTCCATGATCACCATTGAACGATTAGATGAACCAGCATATTGTTATGAACTTAACGCTGATAAAGTAGAAGAGAAACCTTGGTTCCACGAAGTAAAAAGATATTTAGAAACTCAGGAATACCCTGAAGGGGCATCCATTAATGACAGAAAATTTCTGAGGAAGTTCTCCGCTAAATTCTTTTTGAGTAATGGAGTATTATACAAACGTAATCATGATTCGACCTTGCTTCGTTGTGTGGATAAAAAGGAAGCGGAAAAGATTATGGAAGACATACATGATGGTATTTTTAGGGCTCATTCTAGTGGATATACGATAGCCAAGAAGATTCTGAGATCAGGGTATTATTGGTCTACCATGGAAGCTGATTGCCACCATCATTCCAGAACTTGTCACAAGTGCCAGATCTATGCGGATAAAGTACATGTGCCTCCTGCTCCATTAAACGTGTTGACAGCCCCTTGGCCCTTTGCAATATGGGGCATTGATATGATTGGAGAGATTAAACCTAATGCTTCTAATGGACATCGTTTCATTCTGGTTGCTATTGATTACTTTACGAAGTGGGTAGAGGCAGCCTCATTTGCTTCTGTCACCAAGAATGTGGTGGCACGGTTCATCAAGAATAGTCTCATTTGTCGGTATGGCATCCCCGAAAGAGTTATCACTGATAATGGTACTAATTTGAACAACAAGATGATTACTGAACTCTGCATGCAGTTCAAAATAAAACACCATAACTCTTCTCCGTAACGGCCAAAGATGAACGGCGCCGTGGAGGCTGCTAATAAGAATATTAAGAAGATCATACAAAAGATGACAGTAACATACAAAGACTGGCATGAGATGTTACCATTTGCTCTTCATGGTTATCGCACTTCAGTGCACACTTCGACAGGGGCAACTCCTTTCTCTTTAGTCTACGGAATGGAAGTCGTCTTACCGGTGGAAGTTCAGATTCCCTCTCTAAGAATCATGAAAGAGGCAGGTTTAGACGAGGATGAATGGATTCAAACTCGACTCGATCAGATAAATTTGATTGACGAGAAGAGACTTGCGGCTGTTTGTCATGGGCAGATATATCAGAGGCGCATGACCCAAGCATTTAATAAAAGAGTCAAGAGACAGGTGTATCAAATTGGCGACTTGGTGATCAAGCGTATCATTCTACCACAAGGTGATCCCAAAGGCAAATGGACTCCCACATACGAAGGGCCATTTGTAGTTAAAAAGGTATTCTCTGGTGGAGCCATGATACTTGCTACAATGGATGGCGAAGACTTCCCACATCCCGTGAACGCAGACATAGTTAAAAGATACTACGCATAAAAGAGACCCGCTAGGTCGACGTATCTAGGCAAAAGTAAGGGCATCCTGGCGAACCAAAAGGGTTCGGGCAAAATTAGGGATTAACATGTAAAAACGTACACCCGGCAAGTCGAAAACCAGAAAAGGCGGCTTTGGCAAAAAAGGGTATCCTGGTGGACTGAAAACCTGAAAAGGCGGTCCAGGCAAAAATTAAGGATAAAAGCGTATGACTATGTCCCGTTCTCAGTCAGCTTCATCCAAGTTCAAAGGACTGAACAAGCCAATCACTTTTATCCGACAGCAGGAGATGAGAGGCTTGAAGACATAATGACAGTAGTGGAATTAAAATCAATAGGACTTTTTCTTCATAGCTTTTTCTTCATTTTCTTGACAATCTCCTCTTACTAGGATTTCTGTCTCCCTGTACACAAATTGCCTGTTTATAGGCCCTCTTTCCAAATCAATATAATTTTATTTCCAAAAAGATGCTTTTGTTTTACTTTCTCTGTTTTGTTTGCCTAAACGTCCATTGATTTGATTCGAATGAGTATATGCGTTTGAACATGATTGATGTTTACCGAAAATACATGCATAAAATAGCAATAGCAGTTACTAAAAGACTTTAGGGTCGAGGATAAGGTCTAACCATGCTTTCCAACAAGTCCGGTTACAAATCCTTTCCCCAGCAAAAACCAGTTATTCCCCAGAGGAAAGCATTACTAGACGGACTGGTCATCTCTTCTATCCCCAGCCAGGCTCTGTTGAATATTTCTATCATCAGACAGAAATCAAGTATTCCCAGCTAAGAAAGGGTCATCAATACAAATATCTCCAACCAGGATATGGGGATTTATTTTCGCCTGGCAAAATTTTCAGACGCATAATTCATTCGTGCATCATCTCACATCATGTACACGCATGCAATGTTCGCATTCATTTTCAAAAGCATAAAACATCTCATGCATCATGACATGGCATGAGGCTAACTTTTTTTTCAGGTTAATTATCCTCCCGATACAGTCAAAATAAAGGTTCATTCAGACAGACACCCTCGGCGGTTACTTTCGAGATTTAGATGCATCTTTCAGATATAATCCATATGAATATTCATCCTGACGAGCATCCTGATATCCTCCTAATGATGGCATCTTTAAGCCCATCCCAGACATTTATTGCAAATACAACATATACAAACATTATCAAATATAGCCTAACATACGGTTCATTCTGGTTCCTTCAACTGCTCCAATACGGTCTGGCGTACGACCCATTTGGATGTTCATCCCCTCAGATACGATCTAGCGTACGATGCATTCTGATCTTTATTCCTCAGATACTACCTAGCGTAAGGTACATTCTGAAATGTAGTCTAGCGTATGACTATCCCTTATCATCAGATACATCCTAATTGACGGCTCATTCTACCACTTAGATACGATCTAGCGTACGATCCATTCTGATCTTTATTCCTCAGATACTACCTAGCGTACGGTACATTCTGAAACGTGGTCTAGCGTATGACTACCCTTTCATCCTCAGATACAACCTAATGGACGGCTCAGTCTGCAACTCAGATACGATCTAGCGTATGATCCACTCTGATCTTTCATCCCCAGTGAAGTCATCAGCCTAACGGACGACTCATTCTGCTACTCAGATATGATCTAGCGTACGATCCATTCTGATCTTTACCTCTCCAGATGCAGCCTAACGGACGGTTCATTCTGCAATTCAGATACGATCTAGCGTATGGTCCATTCTGATCCTTTATCCCCAGCAGCACATGACCCATTCTGATCCTTATCTCATCAGGTTCAGCTCGCCCTAACAACACCTAATGGATGACTCATTATACGGTCTAGTGTACGACCCGGTGTGACACCCATGTCTTCAAATTGGTCTGATGTACGACGCACTCTGAAGCTCTCATCATCAAACTTCCTGGATGGCATCTTTAAGCCCATCTCCATCAAGACTAACTTTTAATTAATAGGTGCAAATTTTCGGGGCATTCTAAGTGTTCAATAGTCTTCCACCTCCAGACCACGAATGGCGTACATACCATTCTAACTCTCTCGGTTCAAGAATATTGAACAGGGGCAGCTGTCATACCCCAAAATTTGCCCGTTAATCTTGCAAGACATCTTTCAAGGCACTCCAACTCATTTTTCAAGGCATGGATCTTAAAGGAACAAAGACCCAGCACACAGGTGGCCAAATCCAGAAAATGACTTAAACTAGCTTGCTCGCTAGGCGAGCAAAATCCTTCGCCAAGCGAACTCTTCGCTACACCACTCGCCTAGCGAAGCTTGCGAATACCAGAAATTTTGGGCTTCATTCTGAGCCCATCAGGTCACAAAATGTATTATAAATAGCAGAGCTTCATTCACAAACGACAGAGGAGAAGACAGACAGAAACCCTAGCAAGGAAACCCTAACAAAAGCAATCGAGCAAACCCTGGAGGTTGACCAAGAGAATTCAGAGCAACCCTAAAGGAAACCCTGAAGTAAACTCATCTGCATAAAGGTTACCTCCGCCCAACTCAATCCGACACCAACCCTAAGAGTGATCTGCCAATCCAACGTTGCAATTCAATTGCAAACAGGTTTGCACTACCGTTACCGCTTTATGCTCCCAACTTACATGTGGCATTATGATTGAATTTATAAATATATCTTAGGTTTGCACGTGGATTAAAGTATGCATGGATGTTTTGAATGTTTAACCATAAAGTTTTTGTAATGGATGCCATAGGGTTTGGAGCTTACTGAAATCGTACTGTTCTTAAATTCAAAACCCGCAGCCGTTCGCTAGCACATCGCTAAGCGAACATGTAGCGAGCGTTCGCCAGGCCCTCGCTAGGCGAGGCAGCAGCGAACATGACAGTCGCTGATTTTCCTGTTCTGATTTTTGCTCATCTGACATGTTTTATTGTAACCATGCATGGTTTACCTGACGCTATTACTGTCGTGATTCCTTTTGTTTAGTGCAACTCTTGATTGCACCCTGATTTGGTATTCTGACCTGTTTGCTGAATTTTGTAAGGATTCACATACTCCCGAAGAGGGTAGCTTGCTAGGTATTCCACTTTATTTGTGGGATACCCCTTGTGGAGATTCATCCTAATTACCTAACTAATTATAAATTGTTGCCTTTGAATATATGATCTTGGCCCTCTAATTGTTGCCTTACGGTATTACGGTCATGTCCCGCGAATGTGGGGATACACTTAGCAAAGACCCTTCGGTTAAATCATCATGTCCCTATAAGATAAATCATAGTCCCTCGGATGTCGCCTACGAATATATGATTTTGTCCCTCGATGACCCTTCGTTGTAGTCTACGAGTTAATGATGATTGTCCCCTCGAATGCTAAGGTATCCTTATAAATGTGGCCTCCAATGACCAATCGATGACCCTACGATGTCCCTTTACATCCAAAGGATAAGACTACTTATTTCTCAATAGTAAGGACAGTCTTACCCTCATAAGGATAGGAAATACCCGTAAAGACCTTGGGTAGGTATAACTCTTAAATGTTGACTCACAACTTAAAATACTCTTCACACCTCACACTTTGCAAAACATCTATTAGAAAATCACCACTTGGTATACATTCATACTAGAATCATTGCCAAGTTATATTTTTCTAAACAGCTTTCAAAATTAAACGAGATAAATACTTTGTATACATTCATACAAGAATCATTACAAAGTTAAACTCTCTTTTCAAAACATTTTCTAAACAATTCTCAAACACTTTTTTTCAGACAAGAAAAAAACATAAGTGATCAAGCAATTAAGAGCCCATGGATAACCATGGATACAAAGGGTGCTAACACCTTCCCTTTGTATAATGTACCTCCCAAACCCAAAATCTAATCAAGGTTTTTCCTGTTCTTTTCCGCCTTTCCTTATTGGATAAAAGAAAAGTCGGTGGCGACTCTTGCTATCCGCGACATTTGCTTTCCAAAGCAAAAACACACAAAGTCAGTTCACCGTATGACACAATGCAATTTCAATCTTACACTAAGATCAGAGTTCCTACTCACTCCCCCTCAATCACCTCAGTGATTACTACCTTTAATCAATATTAAAGACAATTATGAAGTCACACTTCAAACAACTCTTGATTGTGCTTAACAGCTTTAATCAAGATACACAGCACTCACGCTTAAAAGCTTAGAGTGATACAACACTTACAACTCAATGAACACCCTATACCAATGCAATCATCTATGTGATAATAGCTTGGCTTACAAGATATGTCTAACACAAGACTCACAAAAATACAGCAGTGAAGTATGATGAACACACTAAATCTTCACGCCTCAAAATCCCCAGTTCTGAATGAAGGATTGCCATCCTTTTATATTGCAGCACTTGGGTCTTGTACTTGTATTCTCCTGAATTTTAGGTCACGCGAGTTCCTCTAAATTCCATATCTAGGTTACTAACAAATAGGCTATTTGTTAGGTTCATTAAATGTAGCTTGGTTGTTGGTTTCCTGGATTTTCTCTCAGCTGTTGAATCCCTGAAGAATAGCCTGAGAAAAATGCTGAAACAGAAAAACTGAACAACCTACAATATAGCATATGCTGTCAGGAATGAATGTCACAACATTCAGTTTGACATTCAAATCAAGGACCATATGCTAAGTCTGTTTTTCCTAAAAACAGACTGTACAATTTGCTGTACTGTACAGAATCAATCTGTCCATGCTTCAGTATCAGCGTACATTAATAAATGTCAAAACATCCAATTTTGACATTCACACATAGAGACTTACATCAGGTCTGTTATCCTCTTGATAAGCAGACTGACAATAACTACTGAGTTATAATAGAACATCACCTGTTCTATTCCTCAGTATCTGCTGACAGGGATGAATGTCATAACATCCAGTTTGACATTCAATAAATCCTGTATTAGCTAATCCTGCAGTTCACTACTCAGAATGTCATGACATCAGCCAAGACATCAGAGTACAGCTAGATATTCTAACATACAATGCAGTCAAACAAACATCTCCACATCATGTCATGACATCAGTCAAGACATTAGAATCCAGCTAGTGTTTTACCATACAATGCAGCCAATTAAACACCTATAAACTCCCCCTTTGGCAATTTTTTGGCTAAAACACTTTGGTCTCACAACAGAGTCCATAGCAGCAGAAATCTCACATCTAGCAGGAAATTAACCTAGCTAATACACTCAGAGTGGCAGCACACTCACACACATGGAAGTTAAATAAAAACTTCACATATCAGCACACATACAAAAGTTAAATAAAAACTTCTAATTGCAGCACACCCATACATACTCACACTCATTAGAAGTGGAACAACAGCTGCATAGTAGGGGATCTTGAATCTGTCACGAATATCTGTTTTAACAAAATAATCTGTTGTCCTGGGGTTATCACAGGTGTTACTCCCCCTTTTTGTCAAAAATGTTGCCAAAGCAACACTTTAAATTACAGATCCACATAACATAAACAGAATTACATATAAATGACAGAATTACAGACATGATTTATTCACCAGCCTCATCATTAGTGACATCATCAGAACTGGCCTCCTCCTCACCCTCTGAGCTTTGCCTTGCAGCTCCATCTGTATCCTCAGTAGACATCTCCAATTGAAAAATCAGCTTTTCCAAGGCGAGCTTCCTAACCTCCAGCTCTTTGCAAGTCTCTCTGAGCACAGCAATGACAGCAGCTTTATCTGGTTGGTTGCCAACATTGGAGGTTTCTCCAGATGTCATGACAATGTCAGGGACATGCTTACCCAGGAACAGTTTGTAGTTGAAGGTCAATGGACTCTCTCTTCTTTTCACAAAGTCATTTTCTATCAAGATGTTTGGGAATTGATTCAGCACAATGCCACATATGAGAGAAGGAAAGGCTATAGGTCCCTTCACACTGAAACTCCCAGCATGTTTCATGGTCTGATCAAAGATGTAGGTACCATAGTCAAACTTTGCCTTGGTTCCAACAGCATAGATGAACTTTCCAAGCATCACAGACACAGTTGACTTGTGATTTGTGGGCACCCAGTTGGCAGCTCCAACTTTGTGTAGCATGGCATACTTCACACTGAGTTGGCTGGCCACCAGCTTCCCTTTAAGAGGCCACTTCCGGACTTGATTTGCAGTGATGACTTGACAGATTCTGTTGTCAGTCACTTCAAGCTCTGGTTGCACTACATCAGCTCTTCCCAAATACAGATTGATTACTGAAGGGGAGAAGGTCACACACTTGCCACGCACATAGACCTTTCTGAATTCTCTGGACTTCCCATCTGCACATTCCTCAGACACATTGACAATGAACTCCTTCACCAAGGTCTCATAGCACTTTGGGAGTTGAGACACGGTTCTCATTAGCCCTGCCTCTTTAATAAGGTCCACAATCTCCTTACACTCCAAGGCATTCTGAGCCAGTTCCCTCTCCAAGGCCAGCCTCTTGTGATAGACATACTTCCACCTGTTCACACTAGAGGCAAAGTGAAATGACACATTGTCAATAGGTACCTCTAGGACACTAGCAACCAGCTTGCTAGTGGTTGGCTTCTTCTTAGAGAGAGATGTTATGACATCACATGGGACATCTGAATCTGACTCCACCACAACAGCCTTGGTCTTCATTTTCTTGGGCACCTCTTTGCTCCAAGATTTTGCAGGTCCATGTCCTTTCCTTTTGAGGGGACTCTCTGGCACCTTTTGCTTGGGAGAAGTTGTCACATCAACCTCCCTAGTTGGGAACCTCTGCACCACAGTCTTTCTCTCCCTCCTAGTCCTAACCCTTTTTGCTATGCTTGGGACAACTGAGGACAGTAGTTCATTATCAGAGAACTCTTCCAGATTCACTGTGTTGGCATTAGGGTTGTCACTGACATCTTGGGTGACACGGACTTTCTCACCTCCCACATTGTCTAAGGGTTTTTCAATCCTTGAACCCTCATAAGCATCAGGTTGCTCAGCATTGTCAGAACCATTCTTCCTTAAGGCGACTGCGTTTTCTTGACATGCAACTCTATCAGTTATGATAGTGTTCAAGGGAACGGAAACCCCAGGAACATCCTGATCACCAGATAGAATCTTCGTGACAATAGATGCAATGGCATTATGCACATACCTCGAGCCTTCCTTGGTTGGTTCTTCAAGAGCGATTGCTGAGGAGACTCTGGAGACCGTTTCTTTCGGTCTTCTTGCATGAGAAAAGGTTTCAGCGTTAGCAGAAGAGTCCTCCCGGTTAGGGTTGCACGACTCAGTGTTGGGGGAAACGGACAGGGTCGTGTAGGAGGTGGAATCGGATTGATCTACCATGCTGAATATCTCGAAGGAGAGATGAACAGTTTCTTTGGGAGAGGGATTGCAAGACTGAAAGTTGAAGTGTTGGAATAGGAAACGCTTGTTGCACGAGTAATGTCTATTAATTCTTGACCACTCAGAGTGCACTCTTAATTGTTTAATAAGTTGACTTACTAAACAGTAGCTAACTGTCATACGGTGAACTGACTTTAATGTGTTTTTAATCGCAATGTCGCGGTTAGCAAGAGTCGCCACCGACTTTTCTTTTATCCAATAAGGAAAGGTGGAAAAGAACAGGAAAGACCTTAATTTAGATTCTTAGGTTCGGGAGGTACATTATACAAAGGGAAGGTGTTAGCGCCCTTTGTATCCATGGTTATCCATGGGCTCTTAATTGCTCAATCATTTATGTTTTTCTAGTTTGAAAAAGTGTTTGAGAAATGTGTAGGAGATGTTTTGAAAATGGAGAATTTAACTTTGTAATGATTCTCGTATGAATGTATACAAAGTGGTTATCTCGTTTAGTTTTGAAAGTCGTTTAGAAAAATATAACTCGGCAATGATCCTAGTACGAATGTATGCCGAGTGGTGATTTTCTAAAAAGGATGTTTTGAAATGTGTGAAAAGTATTTTAGGTTATGAATGAGCAATTAAGGGTTATACCTGTCCGAGGTCTTTCCGGGCATTTCCTATCCTTATGAGGGTAAAACTGTCCTTACTATTGAGAAGTAAGTAGTTTTATCCTTTGGATGTAAAAGGGTCATCGTAGGGTCATCGATTGGTCATTGAAGGCAACAGTTGTAAGGATACCTTAGCATTCGAAGGGACGATCATCATTTAACCGTAGGCTACACCGAAGGGTCATCGAGGGACGAAATCATATATTCGAAGGCAACATCCGAGGGACTATGATTTATTTTATGATGATTTAATCGAAGGGCCATTGCTAAGTGTATCCCCACATTCGCGGAACATGACCGTGGTACCGTAATATCGTAAGGCCGCAAAGAGAGGTTCAAAATCACATGTTTAAAGGCCATATTTTAAAGTCAATTAGGTGATTAGGATGAATCTCTATATTAAAATCAATACATTAAAATTAATACATTAAAATTAATACATTAAAATTAATTAAGCAATTTAGGGTGGATCTTCATAAGGGTATCCCACAAATAAAGTGGAAGGCCTAAACAACACTCTTTTCCTGGGATATGTGAACCTTTACAAAATTCAGCAAACGGGTTAGAATACCAATCAGGGTGCAATCGAGGATTACACCGCAAAAGAAAACACAGCAGCATGAATGTCAGGCAAAACAGTGCATAATTAACATATAATAGATCAGGTTACGCATAGGACATAACAAATATCAACGGCTGTCCCGTTCGCCTCTGCCTCGCCTAGCGAGGTCCTAGCGAATGCTCGCTACATGCTCGCTTAGCGATGTGCTAGCGAGCGGCTGCGGGTTTTGAATTTCAGAATAGTATGATCTCAGCATGCTGCATGCCTTATTGCATTCAATTACAGAAATAATATGGTCAAACACTCAGGATATTCAGGCGTACTGGAATTCACATGCAAAGTCTAATTACATATCCAAAAATTCAATCATGATGCATTATGTATTTAGAGATTTACAAATTAAAAGCATAAAACAATAGTGATGCGCAAACCTGCTTGCAACTAAGCTGCTATGTTGAAGAGACTGATCGCTTTTGGTATCAGATGGAGTTGGGCGGCGGTAGCTTCGGAGCGGAGGAGCGGCCTTCAGGGTTTCTTCACTCGGAACTCTCTAAAATAGCCTCCAGGGTTTCTGTGCCAGGGTTTCCGTCCGTCTTCCTCCGTTTTTCGTCCTCCCCTTTTCGTTCTGGAGTTGGGGTATTTATAATACTCCTTTGATGACCTAATGGGCTCAGAATGAAGCCCGAAATTTTCTGTTGTCTGTCAGCTTCGCTAGGCGAGCGTGTAGCGAACGTGTAGCGAACGTTCGCTAGGCGAGCGTGTAGCGAACAGGCCAGTTTGGGCCATTTTTTGGATTGGGCCATTCGTGAGCTGGCCCTTTGTTCCTTTAAGATCAGTGTCATAAAAATGAGTCGGAATGCCCTGAAAAATGTCTTAAAATATTAATGGGCAAATTTTGGGGTATGACAGCTGCCCCTGTTCAATATTCTTGAACCGAGAGAGTCAGAATGGTATGTACGCCATTCGTGGTCTGGAGGTGGAAGATTATTGAACACTTAGAATGCCCCCAAAATTTGCACTTGTCAATTAGTTAGTCTGGATGGAGATGGGTTTAAAGATGCCATCTAGGAAGTTTGATGATGAGAGCTTCAAAGTACGTCGTATGTTAGAAGATATCTGAAGTCATGGGTGTCACTGGGTCGTACGCTAGACCGTATAGTGAGTCATTCATTAGGCCGTCGACTTCACTGGGGAGTTAGAATGGGTCATACGCCGCTGGGGATAACAGATCAGAATGGATCCTACGCTAGATCGTATCTGAGTACCAGAGTGAGTTGTTCATTAGGCGGATGACTTTGCTGGGGATGAAAGATCAGAATGGATCGTACGCTAGATCGTCTCTGAGTTGCAGAATAAGCCGTCCGTTAGGCTGTATCTGACGAAAAGTAGTCGTACGCTAGACTACACCTCGGGATGTACCGTACGCTAGGTAGTATCTGAGGAATGAAGATCCGAATGGGTCGTACGCTAGACCGTATTGTTGGAGGAGTAATATGTTGTGCCGAATCAAAATGAGATAAGAATCCGAATGAGTCATACACTGCTGGGGATAAAGGATCAGAATGGATCGTACGCTAGATCGTATCTGAGTTGCGGAATGAGCCGTCCGTTAGGCTGTATCGTTACTGGGGGTGAAGGATCAGAATGGATCGTATGCTAGATCGCATCTGAGTAGCAGAAAGAACCGTCCGTTAGGCTGAATCTGATGATGAAAGGGGTAGCCGTACGCTAGACTACGCTTCAGAAATGTACCATACACTAGGTAGCATCTGAGGACTTGAAGGTCTAACTGGGTCGTACATTAGACTGTATTTGAGCAGAATGAGCCGTCCGTTAGGCTGAATCTGATGATGAAAAGGGGGTAGTCGTACGCTAGACTACACTTCAGAAATGTACCGTACACTAGGTAGCATCTGAGGACTTGAAGGTCTAACTGGGTCGTACATTAGACTGTATTTGAGCAGAATGAGCCGTCCGTTAGGCTGAATCTGATGATGAAAAGGGGGTAGTCGTACGCTAGACTACACTTCAGAAATGTACCGTACACTAGGTAGCATCTGAGGACTTGAAGGTCTAACTGGGTCGTACATTAGACTGTATTTGAGCAGAATGAGCCGTCCGTTAGGCTGAATCTGATGATGAAAAGGGGGTAGTCGTATGCCAGACTACACTTCAGAAATGTACCGTACACTAGGTAGCATCTGAGGAGATGAAGGTCTAACTGGGTCGTACATTAGACCGTCTCTGAGCAGAACGAGTCGTCCGTTAGGCTGGATCTTATTATAAAGGGGGTAGTCGTATGCTAGACTACACTTCAGAAATGTACCGTACACTAGGTAGCATCTGAGGAGATGAAGGTCTAACTGGGTCGTACATTAAACCGTATCTCAGCAGAATGAGCCGTCCGTCAGGCTGAATCTGATAGTATTTGTGTATGCTGTATTTGCGATAAACGTCTGGGATGGGCTTATAGATGCCATCGTTAGGAGGATGTCAGAATGAATGTTGACATGGAGTATATCTGAAAGATGTAGTTGAATCCTGAATGTAATTGATAAAGATGTCCGTCTGAATGGACCTTTGTTTTGATTGTATCAAGAGGATAATTAACCTGAAAAATAAAGTTAGCTTCATGCCATGTCATGATGCATGAGATGCAAATGTTGTATGCATGCGTGTGCTGTGAAATGATGTAATGAATAAATGCGAACATTGTATGCATGTATGTGTTATGAAATGATGAATTATGCGTCAGGGGACTCTACTGGGGAAATAAATCTCAGTCTTCTGGTCGGAGATATTTGTATTGATGACCCTGTCTCAGCTGGGGTATTTGATTTCTGTCTGATGGTAGAAACATTCGACAGAGCCTGGCTGGGGATAGAAGAGATGACCAATTCGTCTAGTGATGCCCATTTCTTCTGGGGAATAACTGGCTTAGCCGGGGAATAGAATTGGCAACAGATTCATTGGAAAGTCTGGTTAGACCTTCTCCTCGATCCTGAAGTCCTTTAGTAATTGTCATTGCTATTTTATGCATGTATTTTGATAAACATTGATCATATTCAAATGCATATATCAATTCAAGTTAAATCAATGGACGTTTACGCAAACAAAACAGAGAAAGTAAAACAAAAGCATCTTTTGGGAAATGAAATTGTATTGATTTTGAAAGAGGGCCTATAAATAGGCAATTTGAGTACAAGGAGACAGAAATCCTAGTAAGAGGAAATTGTCAGGCAAACAAAGAGAAAGCTATGCAGAAAAAGTCCTATCGATTCTAATTCCACCACTGTCATTATGTCTTCAAGCATCTCATCTCCTGCTGTCGGATAGAAGTGATTGGCTTGTTCAGTCCCTTGAACTTGGTTGAAGCAGATAGAGAACGGGGCATAGTCATACGCTTTAATCCCTAATTTTTGCCTGGACCGCCCTTTCAGGTTTTCAGTCCACCGGGATACCCTTTTTTGCTCAAGCCGCCTTTTCAGGTTTTCGACTTGCCGGGTGTATGTCTTTATATGTTTATCCCTAATTTTTGCCCGAACCCTTTTGGTTCGCCGGGATGCCCTTACTTTTGCCTAGGTACGTCGACCTAGCGGGTCTCTTTTATGCGTAGTATTTTTTTACTATGTCCGCGTTCACAGGATGCGGGAACTCTTCGCCATCCATTGTAGTAAGCATCATGGCTCCACCAGAGAATACCTTCTTAACTACAAATGGCCCTTCGTATGTGGGAGTCCATTTGCCTCTGGGATCCCCTTGTGGTATAATGATACGCTTGATCACCAAGTTGCCAATTTGATACACCTGTCTCTTGACTCTTTTGTTAAATGCCTGGGTCATGCGCTTCTGATATATCTGCCCATGACAAACAGCCGCAAGTCTCTTCTCATCAATCAAATTTATTTGATCGAGTCGAGTTTGAATCCATTCATCTTCATCTAAGCCTGCATCTTTCAGAATTCTTAGAGAGGGAATCTGAACTTCCACTGGTAAAACGGCTTCCATTCCATAGACTAAAGAGAAAGGGGTTGCCCCTGTCGAAGTGCGGTAACCATGAAGAGCAAAAGGTAACATCTCATGCCAGTCTTTGTATGTTATTGTTATATTCTTGATATTGTTAGCAGTCTCCACGGCGCCGTTCATCTTTGGCCGGTACGGAGAAGAGTTATGGTGTTTTATTTTGAACTGCGTGCAGAGTTCAGTTTAGTACCATTATCAGTGATTACTCTTTCAGGGAACAGCAGGTTTCTCAAATAGATATTTGATAGAATCCATCTTAGAAGTCAATAAAGTGGTATGATTCAACACATACTGTCTTAGTCGGCGAGCAGCCCAAGCCGAAGCACAACAAGCTTTCTCGAGCTGTGAGTATTTTGTTTCACAGTCGGTACCTTTTGCTAAGGCAGTGTATGACATGCTCTTTTCGACCAGACCCGTCATGTTGCCCCAGCACACCCTATTGAATTTTCTAACACGGTCAAATACATTATTAGCGGTCTTCCTTCAACGGGTAGCATCAGAATTGGAGGTTCTTGGAGATATTTCTTGATTTTGTCATTCATCATTCCATACCATCTCTTGATTTTAGTAATTTGAAGATGAGTTTGCAGGTAGCAGTCAAGCGGGGAATGAATCGGGCAATGTAATTCAAGTGTCCCAAGAAACCTCTGACTTCTTTCTTGTCTATTTCAGTACCCAGATTTGCAATTTCAATTGATTCCTCTTGCGGCTGTATGGTCTTTTCCTTTTGTAGTAACAGTCTGGCAAGTTCTCAGGTACTTTACAATCTTCCTCACCTCCATCCTCGGTTTGGTAGATCGGATTTTCAAAGTCATAATGAACAATAGCAGAGTTATTACCAACAGGATCCAAAGTGGATATGGATCGGCAAATTGTTACGTGAGTGTGTGCAAGAAAACATAGCTTGTTTGAAAAATGACAGGAAAGATAAAGAGCGCAATATTTGAATGCAAAAAGTCCATTGATTTATTGAATATGAATATGCTTATGAAAATGACAAACCCTTAAAATTAGCTATTATGCCCTGGGTATAGACACAATGCTTTTGAAATACTAAAATAGCAATAACAATTACTCCTAACTAAAGGAAATCGGGATAGTGTCTTCAGCCTTCCAATTATTGAGTCCGTCACCAATTGTTGGGAAAATCCAGCTATCCAGGTCGCAATCGTTATCAGTATCTTCCACAGCATTGACAGTCTCGTCATGATTCGGCGGAGGAGCAGTGATGACATCAGGAGTCTCCGGAGGATCAAAGATAGCCACCTGTATCTTTCCACTTCGAATTCCGCTTTCAACATGTTCACCAGTTAATATAAGTTCAATGAAACCCGATGAGGAGCTTCTCAATAGATGGCTGTAGAATGGGCCGGTCAGTGTGCTCATGAACATGTCCACTAATTCTCGATCAGTCATAGGGGGTTTGACTCTTCCCGCCAAATCTCTCCATTTTTGAGCATATTCTTTGAAGCTTTCTTTAGATCCCATAGTCATATTCTGCAACTGTAGCCGAGTATGCGCTAATTCAGAATTATACTGGTAGTGCTTGTAGAAAGCTGTCGCTAAATCAGTCCAGGTGCGGATGTCAGAGCTCTCGAGCTGATAGTACCATTCTAACTGTGTGCCAGACAGACTTTCTTGGAAGAAATGAATCCACAGTTTCCTATCAGTGGTATACGGCTGAATCTTTCTCACATAAGCTCTCAGATGCATCTGAGGACAAGATGCCCCATCATACTTAGTGAAAGCGGGGACCTTGAATTTGCGGGGAACGACCACACCAGAGACCAGACCTAGGCTTTCGAAATCCAGACCGGTCGCCCTCTGACCTTCCATAGCTAGCATACGTTCTTCCAGCAACTTGTACTTGCCATCTCTTGGAGAGTACTGTTCATCTTCATAATCTTCATTGTCGTCCTCAGGGTTGAAGAGATCAACATTCTCATCTTCTGAATCTGTCTCTGTTTCCTCTTCTTGATCCTTCGGAATTCTGATTTTGACTCCCATGGCCTGTCCTTTAAGCCTTCTTCCCGGGTTAATGTAACTCACAGGTTTCTTGTCCTTTTTCTTCTCGAGCAAGAGAGCCTTCAGTTCCTCCTGCCCCTTGGATAAGTTTAGCATCATCTCCTTGAATTGAGCATTCTGAGTCTGGAGATCTTTGACAGTTTGTTCGAGATCCATTTTTCTGTTTGGAGGAAAACCGTGAGAACATTGATCCCTTAGAGTACCTGTTATGCAATGTTATGTCATGCTATGCAATGTATGACATGTTTTCAATGTTTTAAAGTCCTTGAAATGGTTAGTACAATGCCATGATGTCATGATGTTATGATGTTAAGATGTTATGATGTTATGAGGTTAAATAAATAACAAGCACAAGTACGTCACACAACCATCATTCCTAGGTTTTAAGGCTTGCATGAGTTCCATAGGTAAGTACCCTCCCCACTGAAGTTTAGTTGGTTCAACCTGTCCTAGAATAGTAACCGGGTTCTAGAAGGATCTCAAATCACCGACCTTCCTTTAAGTCCACTTCAGTGCAACACCAAGTGGTTGACCGAAGCTTCCCTAAAGTCCAATCTCAAAGAGTGTAGTATCGAGTCTCAACCAACCCCAGTCGGAACCGAAGTCAGTTATCTCACTACTTTCTAATGGCCAGGATGAGTCAATTAGGGTTCTAAAGGTCTGGTTAATGCTTTAATGACACCACGCGGAAGCCAAATTTTTCCTCAAGTGAACATGAGGAACATCAGGACATCCAAAGTGTCACATTAACCGTAGCCATCATTTTAACCATTCCAGTATACGCCGGATAGTCGCGATGATCTATTGCTACTTACCTAAGGTACACTAGATCCGGGTGTAGGATCTTTCACTCAAAAATACCCTTAAAAGAAGGAACGATTTAAAGCATAAATGATTTTTTTAAGGTGACCTCTCTTTGTATTCCCCAGTGGAGTCGCCAGTTCTGTCATACGGTGAACTGACTTTAATGTGTTTTTAATCGCAATGTCGCGGTTAGCAAGAGTCGCCACCGACTTTTCTTTTATCCAATAAGGAAAGGTGGAAAAGAACAGGAAAGACCTTAATTTAGATTCTTAGGTTCGGGAGGTACATTATACAAAGGGAAGGTGTTAGCGCCCTTTGTATCCATGGTTATCCATGGGCTCTTAATTGCTCAATCATTTATGTTTTTCTAGTTTGAAAAAGTGTTTGAGAAATGTGTAGGAGATGTTTTGAAAATGGAGAATTTAACTTTGTAATGATTCTCGTATGAATGTATACAAAGTGGTTATCTCGTTTAGTTTTGAAAGTCGTTTAGAAAAATATAACTCGGCAATGATCCTAGTACGAATGTATGCCGAGTGGTGATTTTCTAAAAAGGATGTTTTGAAATGTGTGAAAAGTATTTTAGGTTATGAATGAGCAATTAAGGGTTATACCTGTCCGAGGTCTTTCCGGGCATTTCCTATCCTTATGAGGGTAAAACTGTCCTTACTATTGAGAAGTAAGTAGTTTTATCCTTTGGATGTAAAAGGGTCATCGTAGGGTCATCGATTGGTCATTGAAGGCAACAGTTGTAAGGATACCTTAGCATTCGAAGGGACGATCATCATTTAACCGTAGGCTACACCGAAGGGTCATCGAGGGACGAAATCATATATTCGAAGGCAACATCCGAGGGACTATGATTTATTTTATGATGATTTAATCGAAGGGCCATTGCTAAGTGTATCCCCACATTCGCGGAACATGACCGTGGTACCGTAATATCGTAAGGCCGCAAAGAGAGGTTCAAAATCACATGTTTAAAGGCCATATTTTAAAGTCAATTAGGTGATTAGGATGAATCTCCATATTAAAATCAATACATTAAAATTAATACATTAAAATTAATACATTAAAATTAATTAAGCAATTTAGGGTGGATCTTCATAAGGGTATCCCACAAATAAAGTGGAAGGCCTAAACAACACTCTTTTCCTGGGATATGTGAACCTTTACAAAATTCAGCAAACGGGTTAGAATACCAATCAGGGTGCAATCGAGGATTACACCGCAAAAGAAAACACAGCAGCATGAATGTCAGGCAAAATAGTGCATAATTAACATAGAATAGATCAGGTTACGCATAGGACATAATAAATATCAACGGCTGTCCCGTTCGCCTCTGCCTCGCCTAGCGAGGTCCTAGCGAATGCTCGCTACATGCTCGCTTAACGATGTGCTAGCGAGCGGCTGCGGGTTTTGAATTTCAGAACAGTATGATCTCAGCATGTTGCATGCCTTATTGCATTCAATTACAGAAATAATATGGTCAAACACTCAGGATATTCAGGCGTACTGGAATTCACATGCAAAGTCTAATTACATATCCAAAAATTCAATCATGATGCATTATGTATTTAGAGATTTACAAATTAAAAGCATAAAACAATAGTGATGCGCAAACCTGCTTGCAACTAAGCTGCTATGTTGAAGAGACTGATCGCTTTTGGTATCGGATGGAGTTGGGCGGCGGTAGCTTCGGAGCGGAGGAGCGGCCTTCAGGGTTTCTTCACTCGGAACTCTCTAAAATAGCCTCCAGGGTTTCTGTGCCAGGGTTTCCGTCCGTCTTCCTCCGTTTTTCGTCCTCCCCTTTTCGTTCTGTAGTTGGGGTATTTATAATACTCCTTTGATGACCTAATGGGCTCAGAATGAAGCCCGAAATTTTCTGTTGTCTGTCAGCTTCGCTAGGCGAGCGTGTAGCGAACGTGTAGCGAACGTTCGCTAGCCGAGCGTGTAGCGAACAGGCCAGTTTGGGCCATTGTCTGGATTGGGCCATTCGTGAGCTGGCCCTTTGTTCCTTTAAGATCAGTGTCATAAAAATGAGTCGGAATGCCCTGAAAAATGTCTTAAAATATTAATGGGCAAATTTTGGGGTATGACACTAACTAACATCATTAGTTGCTATAATTTCTCAAAAGAGCACATTCCCTCTTTGCCCCTACCATTTTCAAACTGAGTGGCATCCAATGTCATGACATTCTGAGTGACATTGTACTCAGTCTGCATCAGGTTCATCCATACAAATGATGTCCACCTGCTACCAGAAGCTAGGCACTTAGTTTCTGCAGATGACAATGATTCACACATCTGTTTACCCCTTGCTACCGCACCATTTGAATGATGACCAATAAGTGACAATGACTCACAGCTTTCAATCAGACATTTTCCACTGTTTGTTCTTTTATCCATAGGCAGATTTGGGATTACTCTACTTGCTCCCTTGGATATGATCTTCTTCATTCCTTTTAAATGAAGTTGTCCAAGTCTTCCATGTCCCAACTTTACTTCCAGCTCTCCCTTGGCTAAGGAGCACTTGGAGGAGTGGAGTGAGTCTCTAGATTCCCATAGATAACAGTTATCTTTAGATCTGGATCCTTTCATTACTTCCTGATTGCAACCATTCAACACCACACATCCTCCCCTAGTGAATTTCACATTGAATCCTTGGTCACATAACTGGCTTATGCTGATGAGATTAGCAGTTAGTCCTTTTACTAACAGCACATTACTCAGTTTTGGAACTCCAGGACAATCCAACTTACCAACACCCTGGACTTCTCCTTTAGCTCCATCACCAAATTTCACATACCTGGTGACATGGGGTTGAAGATCCACCACTAGGTTGCTTATCCCAGTCATATGTCTTGAGCAGCCATTATCAAAGTACCAGTCTTGTCTGGTAGGTGCTCTTGGAGATGTGTGAGCTAGTTTAGCAACACATTGTTGATTCTCACCGGGGAGATTAAGCTTAGATGCCTGCTGCTTAGGTCTGACTTGAGGTGTCTGATTTGCAGCCCATTTTTGTTTCTTAATGGGGGCATTGTGCTTAGAAACCCTTTACTTAGGTCTGACTAGAGTAGCCTGGTTAGGATAACCATGCAGCCTGTAGCAGAAGGGTTTTATGTGACCAAATCTACCACAGTAATGACATCTCCATCTCTGAAATTTCTTCTTCTGATGATTACTCATTCTGGTTCCCTGATGTTGAGACATCGGTTGTGACTTCAGCTTGAATTTTTGAACTTCAGCCTTAGCTCTTTTGAGTTCAGTTGACGATTTCTTAGCAAGGCCTAAACCAGACATGGTTCCTGACTTCTGTCCCACCTTTAGAATCTCTTCCAAGGTGTCAGTTCCTTTATTCATCATTCTGATGGATTTAGTCATTTGTTCTAGCTTAGATGTCAGCAAAGATATTTCACCATTCAGACCCTCTATGACTTTCAGCTGCTTTTGTTTCTCAGCTTCCAGCTCTTTGATGAGTTTCTTCTGCTTTTCTCCTTGGATACACACTTTTGCACTTTTAACACATAGTTCTTTATATGAAGCAGCAAGTTCATCCAAGGTAAGCTCCTCTCCGCTTGAATCATCATCTGAGGCACAGACACTGGTCAGAGCAGTGACATGTTTGGCAGATTCTTCTTCAGATTCTTCTTCAGATTCACTCTCAGAGTCTCCTTCTGACCAGGTGACAGACATCCCTTTCTTTTGCATTTTGAGAAAGGTAGGGCATTCAGCTTTAATATGACCATACCCTTCACATCCATGGCACTGGATTCCCTTGCCTTGAGTGACCTTCTCTTCATATTTTGAATTTCTACTGATGTCATATGAAGAGTTCTTAACATTAGGTCTACCCTGCTGATCAACTTTCTTTATGAACTTGTTGAACTGTCTTCCAAGCATGGCTATGGCTTCTGATATGCTTTCATCACCTTCAGTATATCCTGCTTCTGACTCATCTACAGTATTTGATACAAAAGCTACGCTTTTGTTCTTCTTTTCAACATTCTCACACATGCCCATTTCAAAGGTTTGGAGAGAACCAATGAGCTCATCCACCTTCATATTGCAGATGTCTTGAGCCTCTTCTATGGTTGTGACCTTCATAGAAAATCTCTTAGGTAAAAACCTGAGAATCTTTCTTACAAGTTTCTCTTCCGCCATTTTCTCACCTAGGCCACCAGAGATGTTTGCAATCTCAAGAATATTCATGTGAAAGTCATGAATAGTCTCATCCTCTTTCATCCTCAGATTTTCAAACTTGGTGGTCAGCATCTGAAGTTTGGACATCTTCACCTTGGAGGTACCTTCATGAGTTATCTTGAGGGTATCCCAAACTTCCTTAGCCAGCTCACAGTGGTGCACCAGTCTGAAGATGTTTTTATTGATTCCATTGAACAATGCATTCAAGGCCTTAGAATTTCCAAGGGCTAATGCCTCTTGCTCCTTGTCCCACTCTTCTTCAGGAATCTCCACACTGACTCCATCTTCACCTGTCTTCGTTGGATGTTCCCATCCTTTGTTGACAGCTCTCCAGACTTTGCTATCTAGAGACCTTAAGAAGGCTATCATACGAGGCTTCCAGTCATCATAGTTAGAGCCATCCAACATGGGTGGTCTATTTGAGTGTCTTATATCCTTGTCCATGGTACTAGAAAGTAACTTCCCTAGATCTCACCCAGAAATTAACAGGCAGGGTGCCTGCTCTGATGCCAATTGAAATTCTAGTTATCAGACTTTCGATGTCACACGGGTTGTTATGACATCCAATTCTGCACAGACAAGAATTATGGAGAACTTAAAAGTAAGTGCAGTAAATAACACAAGTAATTGTTTACCCAGTTCAGTCCAACATGACCTACGTCTGGGGGCTACCAAGCCAGGGAGGAAATCCACTATTAGTAGTATTAATTCAAAGCTAAACTCCCCTGTTTACAACTCTTCACTTAATCCCTACCCAATGCAATTTCAATCTTACACTAAGATCAGAGTTCCTACTCACTCCCCCTCAATCACCTCAGTGATTACTACCTTTAATCAATATTAAAGACAATTATGAAGTCACACTTCAAACAACTCTTGATTGTGCTTAACAGCTTTAATCAAGATACACAGCACTCACGCTTAAAAGCTTAGAGTGACACAACACTTACAACTCAATGAACACCCTATACCAATGCAATCATCTATGTGATAATAGCTTGGCTTACAAGATATGTCTAACACAAGACTCACAAAAATACAGCAGTGAAGTATGATGAACACACTAAATCTTCACGCCTCAAAATCCCCAGTTCTGAATGAAGGATTGCCATCCTTTTATATTGCAGCACTTGGGTCTTGTACTTGTATTCTCCTGAATTTTAGGTCACGCGAGTTCCTCTAAATTCCATATCTAGGTTACTAACAAATAGGCTATTTGTTAGGTTCATTAAATGTAGCTTGGTTGTTGGTTTCCTGGATTTTCTCTCAGCTGTTGAATCCCTGAAGAATAGCCTGAGAAAAATGCTGAAACAGAAAAACTAAACAACCTACAATATAGCATATGCTGTCAGGAATGAATGTCACAACATTCAGTTTGACATCCAAATCAAGGACCATATGCTAAGTCTGTTTTTCCTGAAAACAGACTGTACAATTTGCTGTACTGTACAGAATCAATCTGTCCATGCTTCAGTATCAGCGTACATTAATAAATGTCAAAACATCCAATTTTGACATTCACACATAGAGACTTACATCAGGTCTGTTATCCTCTTGATAAGCAGACTGACAATAACTACTGAGTTATAATAGAACATCACCTGTTCTATTCCTCAGTATCTGCTGACAGGGATGAATGTCATAACATCCAGTTTGACATTCAATAAATCCTGTATTAGCTAATCCTGCAGTTCACTACTCAGCATGTCATGACATCAGTCAAGACATTAGAATCTAGCTAGTGTTTTACCATACAATGCAGCCAATTAAACACCTACAGAAGTTTTATTGTTTTTTTTGAAAAATGTGTAATTTGTGGCAGTCCTTATTGATGCCTTTTTGTAATATTTTGGGCTCTTGATGAGTTCCATGGATTTGTTCATTATCTCAGCTATCACAACTGTGTATAATGGTGGTATGTATCTCCTGAACAATTATGTTTTAACATTTTTAATGTTATGACATCTGTGCTGACATTCTCTGCTAGGATAATTGACGTTTATTTTTTCTAATTGGTCACCTTTGGTCAACTTTTGGCTAAAAAGGGGGAGAAGTGTTTATGTGGAGCAGTTAAAGATGTGGAGTTGTGAGGAGATGTATGTGGCTGAACAGATGGGCAACTATTGTTAAACAGAATGTTGTTCTGTTTACAGATGTCAAAGGGGATGTCTGATATGGTGCACAGGTGTTGATGTTGAAGCAGATGTCAGAATGACATTCTGATTGTTACAGGTGTTGTGGTTATAAGTGTTGTTATTATCAAAGGAGATGTTAGTGATGCATAGATTTAGGGGGAGAAGTAGTACCCTTGTGCATTTGTGTGTCTTACTAGTTACATCCATAACTAGAAATTTTGTTTGTGTTGCACATATTTAGGGGGAGGAGAAGTACCCTTGTGCATGTGTGTATTACTAGTAGCTATAACTAGTAATTGTATTTACTTCTGCTGCTATTTAAACTACTGTTATGCTGTTTAACTGCTGATAGTTTTCTTATGAACAAAAAGGACAGATATATGTTTTAGCCAAAATTTGCCGAATGGGGAGTTTGTTGATTCTAAGTGTTGGCAGAAATTTCGGTAAAACAAAGAGTGTTCACAAGATGTTATGTGTGATGTCTTAACATGAGATATCCTATGTACCTGATGGAGTTCAAGAACATGATCATGCAGGATTGTTTCAGAATGACATAAATCTGATGATGTGTACCTGCTGGAGTCCAAATAGAAGACATGATCATGCAGGATTGTTTCAAGATGTCATACACAATGTCATGGCATCTGATATGTATGTACCTGCTGGAAGTTATAAATGGAGTTATGGAATTATGCAGGAATTACTCCAGGATGTCAGACCCGATGTCATGACATCCTGTACACAGAACATTTATAGTGAATGTTATCTATTTTGTGATTGCACAATTAATGGCAATCTATGTATGATTGAAGATCTGATTTGCAGGCGCATTCAATCATGGATTACAACCTGATTTACTTATTTTCCAAGGAGATCTAACCAGCTGTCATGAGAAGATTTGATTGGAAAATAGATTTAGGGTTTTCAAGATGTCCAAGCCCAGTTGATGCTTCTATAAAAAGGGACTTGGAAAACCTGTTTTAACACACAACCAATACTGAGCGAAATATTGAGAGAGAGCTAGGGTTTGTGTCTTGTTTAGTCGTGAGACTTGTAAGCCATTCAAGTCATCCATTGATGGTTCAATTGGTCTGATTTGTGGTTGTAATTTGTCACTCTAAAGCTGTTAAGCAAGAGTGTGTGTCTACTTGATAAAAGCTGTGAAGCAAGATCAAGTGTGTGTCTTCTTGATCAAAGCTGTTAAGCAAGATCAAGAGTGTGTCTTCTTGATTGAAACTGTGAAGTAAAATCAAGAGTGTGTTATTGAAAAGTGTTTTCTTTTCTCAAGGGATTGTTGTTTAAGATCACAGGTGTGATTGTAGGGAAGTGAGTGGGTTCTCATATCTAAGAGTGCTTAGGTAGAAATTGCACGGGTAGAGATTAGGTGAGAAAGACTGTAACTTGTTGAAGTGTACAGAGAGTCTTTGAACTGATTCTATTTTAGTGAATTTCCTTCTTGGCTTGGTAGCCCCCAGATGTAGGTGAGTTGGACCGAACTGGGTTAACAATTGTGTGTGTCTCTTGCATTACTATTCTCTATCTTTATCATGTTTACATTACTCAGATATTAGTGTCGTGACATTACCTTCGACATCTCATATCTGATACCAGAATTTCAGATCTCTCGTTCCTCTTCCTGAGACTTCTTCACCTTCTGAAGAGCCTTTGCGGCCTCATCGGTTCGAGATGTCAGTGTCGTTGTAGTAGTGGTCGCCTCTTCTCGAGACTTTTTCTCTGCTTCTAAGGAGGATTGAAGCTCAACATTCCTAGCACTCGGGAAAGAATGAGTCACATAAACTTTTACTTTTTCTTAAAGATCCAACATTTTCTTCTAGAGTTGGGATCTTTCATTCTTTGACGTATCACATATACCCTTCCAATTATCCATATCCTTTGAAGGGTTGCCCTTAGTCAAAACATCACCTCGACCAGAAGCAGCCATGGAAAACAGAGACGTCGTTTGGTAAGCATCGAATGTCACCTCAAAAAAGAGTTCCATGTTCTCTACTTCAGGGAGATTTTAGATATAGTCAAGATCTTCCTCAAATATGGAAGCAAACACCTTCTCATAAGTACGAGGAACCAAGATGGAAGAGTAGTTGGGAACTTGAGCAAAGGAAAAAATGACTTGGTATTGTCTATAGCAAACATGGTAGAGACATCCCTAGACAGCCGAGTCAGTTTGTTTGAGCTTTCCTCTTGAAGAAGGTTGTGATGCTCAACTCAATCCCTTTTATTATTAACAAGAAGATGTGAAACCTAGTTTTCAACCCCTTTGGTTATAATCCCCGCAGAAGATTAACCTTGACCAGAGGAGACCGGTGGAGTTTAAGTGATGGAAGGGACACCAGATCTAGTCGAATGAGAAGTAGGATCTCGAACCAAAGAAGTTGTAGCGTCGACCCTAACCTCCATTTCTTTTTCCAAATTTCTTAATGAAGCCATATTATCTACAAGTGCAAAAGTAAGTCATGTAAAAAAATGTTGATGGAGTCTGATTCTCTATCCTCGCCAAATATTTATTTTCTTTCAATATTATTGGCCGCTCCTACAATAACACGAGTGTCGATCAACCGCTTTCTCTGCAGGGAGGCCCTTACCTCAAAATGACCAAACTCTTATTCATAGTCAAAACCCTCGTAGAAAGTGTCAAGATATTCCTTCATCATAATCTCTTTGGGGTAAGGAAATCTGAGTAGATAACATATTTATGAGTCTCCCATTTTAAATGAACTTAGGCCCAACACCTTCGAATATTATTTGTACATCTGCTTAGAGGTAAATCCTGGAAGTCGGTAGAAAGAGGTAACTTGTCGGGGACCAAACATAAAGTAGGATGATATTTTAAGGTGTGAGGGTTTACCAGCACGAAGTGATCCCGAAAATCATAGAAGTTCTAGGCAAAAGCGAAAACCAGGGAACATCTTGACACAGTAAGATCAACCTCTGGTCCTAGAGGTTGTCCAATGAGGTATGCACTATGACAAAAAGGTGTAAAAATAGTCGGTAGAAAGACTTTCAAAGTCGATAGTTAGCCTAAAATAAAAACGCCTTTATTAAAGCCTAGACACTAAGGTGAAGTTGTGAACGGGAAATATTTTAGAATAATAGCATTTCTTCTTTGAACCCTGATCCGCTGTCGCACACGGGTCAAAACGAGTAATTAGAAAACTGTAGTTTAGCGGAAGCGACAACTCGAGTATTGTATCGCAAGGATTCTTGTATTATTCTTAACCTAATGAAATCGATTTAGGGGGGTTTATGTTTAGTAGTCGATTTAGAAAACAAAGCAAAAAAATGATTAAAATAAGAGATTATAAAAAAAGCCAATCTACTATTTTCGGTTTCCGGCTAATCACTGGTTTTTACCTACCAATTCCCTAAGCGGCTTCGATCTCTATTCGATTCAAATTCGATTGACAAGCGCAATAGATATATGACAGATTTATATTCCTATATTCCGAATTAAGCAAACGGATAAATACAATCGTGAATTAAGCAAACACTATTTACAAACGCAATTCAACGACAAAGCGACGAAAACGACGATTAATAGTTAGGAATGCAATCATACGAATTTAATCAAAACCATTCCATAAAATACAGATTAAGCAAATGAAATTTCATGGAATAGAATTGAAACAGAATAAAATTAAATTGATAGAATAAAAACCATAAAGCCTTGGAAATTCGGTTACAGCAGATTGACTCTAGAAGATTAGTTCCTCTTCATGATCGCACAAAAGCAAAAAGTTATCGTGAATAATGTGTATTTGCTGTAGTACCGCGACTTCCCTTTTAAGCAGAATAAGGGTTTCACTAATAATTCAAACTGGGCGGAAAACCTAAATTCGGCCCAACAAATGGCCCAAAAGAAAATATTTCCTAAAGTATGAAACTTCAACGAATTAATTGAGACGTCTTCACTCCGAATCAGCTTTTGGCTTCAATGTAAAAGTTGTAGCTCTTTCTCTTAGCTTTCCAACACCTGGTAGCACGCCTCGATCCGATACTCCTAGCTCCAGTTATGAATTTATTCGTGCAGACTGCTAATGCTGAAAATAAACTGCGAAAAACAAATAAGTGTAAAAATAAGATAAATTATAAAAACACATTAAAAGGGAAAAATAGCCAAACTAAAACATGGAAATGCATAAGTTTAAATATAAAAGAATGTGTATCAAAATGAACTGATCAAATTCCCCCACACTTGAATTTTTGCACTCCGAGCAAAATTTAAAATAAAACAAAGAAAACACAAACACATCATTAGTTACTCATCCTAGGCTACAAGTCTTCTTCGGTTAAGTTTGCATCGATAGGTACTAATTTTGCACACTAAGGATATCGTACGAACACTAATCTATAATTGTGCAGTCATAAATCTCCTGAATACACAAATCAACTTGAATCATGTTATTATGTTAAATCCTAACTTACTCATCATTCTTTTTGCTCTTTTTCATTCAGGCGCAATCACATTAAGCCTGTTATCTCCACACACCCATAGCAAGGCGACCGGTTAGTGACTCTGACCTTTTTGCACGGGATTCTAGTACTTACGTGACATAACACTTTGCTTACTCAGTTGTAGTTGCGGGGGATCAAACCGTAATCCGCCCTACCAAGTTCAGCACCAGAAACCGCTGAACCAACTGACAACGAGTCTTATTTTCAATTTTTTTGAAGGTTCTACATCCGTTGGGTTAAGTGACCGGGTGAGGGTCACCAAACTTAGAAGGTGCATTCCCTTTTCTTTCTTTTTTTTTCTTCCGGAACACTCACTTATATTCATCGACTTCCCTGCGTAGAGTGTGTGTGAGATGGTGCTGACTGCTGAAATAAACTACTCAAGAGCTGTCAGAGAATGAGAATTTAAGGCTAAAACATAATAAGAATTCGAATCAAATTCCATATGCAGGAGACTTACGGTGTTAAGACGATACCGATCTTGTGAATTTTTCCCAAGTCTCCGCAAACTAATCTCAAATTAGTCAGTCTATAGCCTAAAACTTTCAAGAAGATGCATTTTTTTTATTTAAGAAAACAAACAAAAACCAAAACAGAGAAAAACTGAAAACAAAACAAAGAAAATAAAATAAATAAATGGTTCTCTCCCCCATACTTAAAACATACATTATCCTCAATGAAAGAGCATAAATATAAAATAAGAGTGAGAGAAAGGAAAGAACACACCCGAGGAGTCAAGGCGGATAAGTGATCGCATAAGCAGCCTTTTCCAAAGAGAGTTCTTTTACAGTCTCTTCTTCCAAAGTCGAGTTCTCATGTAGTAGCTTTGGGTAGTGTCCATGGACCTTGAACTTTTGATTAGTGCATTCGCCTTGTATTCCAGGATCAAAGAAGAATCTTTGATAAGTAAAAGTGTTGAATGAGCGCGTGAAAGTGATCTCCTTTTTCACAATATCAAGAATCAAAGGATTACGGGGCTGCCTCACTACTTTTATTTCATCTTTAAGTGAGATCCTATACATACATATGGAATGGCTAATATCACGAGTGTCAGCCAAGGTCCATCTAATTCCCTTCTTAAGTTTCTTCTTAAGTTGAAGCTTTGATGAATAATATGAATTCTTGGGAAGTGGTTTAGGCTATATAGAATGTGGTTGTTCAATGGACGGTATGTTTGGGGCAGCCGGAATGTCAAGAGCTTCAGTTACATAAACAACTTCATTTACACTGTCACCCTGCAAGACAACATCAATTTCAGCACAAACAACACAAAAGTTAGTGTTAGTACAATCATCACATGAGTAAATATCATCAAAACCAGATAAAGTTAGAAAATCAACTGAAAACAAATCAGAATAAGCTTCATCAACAACTTCAGAAACCAACTCTATTTGAAAAACAGAATGCTTTTCCTCGTCAACCTTCTTATTTTTCAGTACTCCTTGTGGGAAAGGGATTGGTGATACATACTTTTTTTCAACCTCAATAACAATAGAAGGTTCAGGTTTATTTTCAAGTATTACACTAACAATGTTTTTATTTTTTTCTGGGGCTGGTTCTGTAACTTTTTTGGATCTCAAGGAAATTGCACTCAGATTAGAGCCTTTTGGATTAACTACTATTTGGGCATGTAGTTGGTTTGATCCTTGAGCTTTTCGCATAGAACTCACTAAAGTGGCAAGTTGTCCAATTTGTGTTTGCAAAGTCTGAATACTATAATCTGTTCGTTGTTGAAATTGGAGACTATTTACAACCATTTGCTTGATAAGTTCCTCTAGTGAAGGTTCAGAAGGTGAAAAGGTGGTTACTTGTGGAGGGTTATATGGTGGTGGTGGTGGTGGAAGGGGTAACATCAATTGTTTCACTAAAGAGGTAAGTTCATCAATTCTGGTTTCTAGAGCTTTGTTGGAAGAAGAAACCTGAATCTCATTCACATCTTTTGCTTGGACCACAAAATTATCCCTTATTGTGAACTGTTGGGAGTTAAGTGACATCTTCTCAATCAAGGATTTGGCAGCAGCTGTAGTCTTATCAACAAGTGCTTCACCACTAGCAGCATCTAAAATGTTTCTTTCCATTTGTAGTAATCCCTCATGAAAGTATTGTATTAGTAATTGTTTAGAAATATGGTGGTGAGGACAACTCGACACTAACAACTTGAATCTCTCCCAATATTCAGCCAATGATTCCATGTCAACCTGTCTAATACCACATATTTCTTTTCTGATTGAAGAAGCTCTTGAAGTAGGGAAAAATCTTTCTAAGAAGATTTTCTTCATATTATTCCAACTTGTAATAGAATTTGGCTCAAGATAATATAACCAATTTTTTGCAGCACCTTGTAGTGAGAATGGAAATGCTCTAAGATTAACATGATCTTCAGTAATTCCTTGAGGCCTCAATGATGTAGAACACACAATTTGAAATTCTTTTAGATGCCTATGCGGATCCTTACCTGCAAAACCATTAAACCTTGGCAACAAGTGTATTAAACCAGATTTTAATTCAAAAGGAACAACAACAACATCATATTCAATACACAAGCCATTATAATTCACATCAGGTGCAACCAATTGCCTTAAGGTTCTATTGTCAGCCATTTCAAAAACTCAATAGAAAAAAAAACAAAGAATGAGAAAACACAGAACTAATTCAGCAATGCAGCAACAAATAAGAAAATACCGACAATGTCCCAATTAAGAACAAACAATTGAAATACGTAAAAACTATTAAAATAAAAGGGAAAAAAATACAAAAACACAAAAATTAATCTAATAACGTCAATTAAAATTTTTGAGAATTTTTTCGGAAATTTCTGAAACTATCAAAACAGAAAAAAATAATCATAAAAAATAGAAAAATAAGGAATTTCGGGTTTTCAGGATGACCTCCACTATTTAGAGGCTTTTAATCCTTGATTTTTTCCTAGTTAATCGACAAAGAATCAGAATAATTTGAGACGATTTTCTTAAAAAAACAGATTTTTTTTAATCCTAAAACGCAAAAACACCCGAACACAAGAAAGTTAAGGCAAAAAAAAATGTTAAAACACCTATGACTATAATAATAGTTAGACTATAATAATGGTTAAAATCTACAAGAATCCCCGGCAACGGCGCCAATTTGATCCGTTGTCGCACACGGGTCAAAACGAGTAATTAGAAAACTGTAGTTTAGCGGAAGCGACAACTCGAGTATCGTATCACAAGGATTCTTGTATTATTCTTAACATAATGAAATCGATTGAGTGGGGTTTATGTTTAGTAGTCGATTTAGAAAACAAAGCAAAAAAATGATTAAAATAAGAGATTATAAAATAAGTCAATCTACTGTTTTCAGTTTCCGGCTAATCACTGGTTTTTACCTATCAATTTCCTAAGCGACTTCGATCTCTATTTGATTCAAACTCGATTGACAAGCGCAATAGATATATGACAGATTTATATTCCGAATTAAGCAAACGAATAAATACAATCGTGAGTTAAGCAAACACTATTTACAAACGCAATTTAACGACAAAACGACGAAAACGGTGATTAATAGTTAGAAATGCAATCATACGAATTTAATCAAAACCATTCCATAAAATACAAATTAAGCAAATGAAATTTCATAGAATAGAATTGAAAGAGAACGAAATTAAATTGATAGGATAAAAATCTCAAAGCCTTGGAAATTCGGTTACAGCAGATTGACTCTAGGAGATTAGTTCCTCTTAATGGCCGCACAAAAGCAAAAAGTTATCGTGAATAATGTGTATTTTCTACAGTACCGCGACTGCCCTTTTAAACAGAATAAGGGTTTCACTAATAATTCAAACTGGGCCGGAAAACCTAAATTCGGCCCAACAAATGGCCCAAAAGAAAATATTTTATAAAGTACAAAATTTTAACGAATTAATTGAGACATCTTCACTTTGAATCATCTTTTGTCTTCAACATAAAAGTTGTAGCTCTTTCTCTTAGCTTTCCAACACCTGGTAGCATGCCTCGATCCGATACTCCTAGCTCCAGTTATGAATTTATTCGTGCAGACTGCTAATGCTGAAAATAAACTGCGAAAAACAAATAAGTGTAAAAATAAGATAAATTATAAAAACACATTAAAAGGGAAAAATAACCAAACTAAAACATGGAAATACATAAGTATAAATATAGAAGAATGTGCATCAAAATGCACTAATCAAACCCTCTCAGGGGAAGCCACAAGTTTATTAGAATAAACAAGCACTCATAGAAAGGGATAAAGCATTTCCCGAAGCTATTACAAATCATTTTGCTCGGTTCTACAGGAAGAACCAACCAATCAGAAAGATGACCCATTTCTATATTTGCCTCTTTCACGACCGCAGAATTATCCAAAGAGGATGGGTTCCCAATATTGCGGAACTCACCTAGTTATATTTACTAGCATCAGCCGACTCCACAAGACTGGTACTTCTTCGGGGAACCTCGTCGGCCCGACCGATAACTGGTGGCCTGAGCCAAATGATATTAACAAATTGAGTCTCAAGTTTAAGGTGATCCGTAATATCCACGTCGCTTGGATCTCAGGCATGGGCAAACCTATAAGTTTTGATGAAAAGTCGAACTTATTCCTTATTAAAATCAGTAACTTCCTCCTCTGATGGAGCTAGGACAAGAGAAGAGAGTTCTCAACAGACGGCTACTAAGGGAGTAAGTATAGCGTTGAGTACATGATCGCCTCCAACACCTTCGTCGAGGAGATGGACTTCGAAGCACTACCATGAAAAACACATATAATCACGGTTGTGAAAGATCTATAATAATGGTTGAACAACTGTTGTTAGGTAGGACGTAATTGTATGTGGGTTATTTAGAACCACGGTCTAATGCCCGTGGTAAAAAACTTGAAAGCGTGTTGTCTATAACCACGATTGTTTAAACAACCATTGAAAAAAGTGTAAAGGTCCCGGGTTTGATACCAATAATGCATTTTTTGTTGTTTAAACAATCTTTTACTATAATTATATCTTTCAACTGTGGTGATATGTTTTTTTGAGTTTATCATAACATAAATGAAATATTTATTTCATCAATTACTCAGTAAATATATAACCTTTCAATATGATATAGAAATTAATAATTTGACAAATTAATTTATATTAGAATAACAAGTTACAATGGTCAATGTTTTCCTAACTTTTTTCCTTTCATTATATGTATCTCCCTTTCTTTTTTAAGTGTTAGAATTATGTTCAATTCTTGTGACTCTTCAACCAACGCTTCATTCTCTATTAGTTCATTGAAATAGTAGAGAATGAAGTATTGATTGAAGAGTTACAAATATTAAACCAAATTCTTACTCTCAAAGAGGGAGAAAGTTACATAGAATGCAAGGAAGAAAGCTTGAAAAACCTTGATTAATGTATGTTGTTTTCTAAAATAAATAAATTATATATTATAAATTTCTAATTCAATTAGAAATGTTATTTAGTTAGTGACAAGTTGGTAAAACACTCAAACACCATATGACATAATAAACTCATCTAATAGAAGTGTTGGTTTAACGAGGGAAAAGATGCAATATACAATGTATATCATTAAACAAAATACAACAACATATAACATATATCAACAAAAACTCAATCATCAACAACATACAATGTTTATAAAAAACAATATAGTTTAAACAACATACAACATATAACAACAAAAAAGAAATCAACAATAAAATAAAATATAGAAAATTCTTGTGCACGTACTTGAAATATGAAGATGAATGAAGAGAAATGAGTTTTGTGTAACATCTTTCCTATATCATTTCCTTGATCCATAAACGAGATATGGAAAGTTTGAAAAAAAATTAAGAAGAACATAGTCATACTTGAAACATATATTTTAACTACTTTCCCATTTATATTGTCTTTTGATTTGTTAAACACAAATGAGCCATTTCAAAAATAGAGATCCAAGTAGAGACAACAAAAAAAAAATACGAAAATCATGTGAAACAAAAATGAAAAAAAAACGTATTGAGGAATGACGTACCTTATTTTTTTTTCAAAAGTATGAATATTAGTGTCTATACTAAGAAAAATCGTGATAAAATGTTATTACTATTCACAACGGTTTATGGTACTAACTGTGGTGATATGTATTTTAATTTTAATATATTTATAAGAGTATATGGACAAACCCTTTTTGTAACGAAAAAAATGTTAGTGTTGGGATTCGAAGCATGTAATATTTCATCTATCACCATGGTTGTTATTATAAATCGTGATAAAACATATTTTAATAAAATAAAAATAAATCCAGACGTATTAAGATGAATTATTACTACAGTTGCCTAAACGGGCGTAGTAATATGGTGTTATCAAATGTATATTTTATAGTACTGAAAAAAGACTCTTCAAAAAAAGTTTTCTTATCAAGAGAATTGCTAGAAAATCTTTCATAATAATAATTATCAGACATATTTATTATAGATGTAGTAGAAGGACCACTAATCGAAAGGTTGGAGTTAGAACTAGTAGGGGTTTCTGCTTTGACGAAGGGAGAGGAACCACTACTGTTAGAATCACTAGACATACTTACACGGTGATCGTCTACGTGAGCCATGGTAAAAATAAAGACTAGAAATAGAAAAATGGGTTCAAGGTAAAAATGATACTTGTAAAGGATGAGAGAAAGTGAAGAAAGTTCAACCAATGAGGGAGAAGGAATGAGGAAAAATTGATTTTGAGGAAGAATTTTCATGTTTTAGCGTGTTTGAGTCTTAAGATTGTGCTCTTCTTAAGATCTCAGATTCGAATCCCGCTATGTGCAATCAATTCTTATGTTTGACCAAGTTTATACAGAATTTTGCTTTATCTTTAAATGGGGACCACTCCAAATGAATTATAGAATTTGAATATGAGACCAAAATTTCAAAAGAATTTTTTTTACTTATTTATAAGGGAAATGTTAACGAGTGGTCCTAACACTCTTTAAGACCTTAAAATAGTGAGTTTTCTTCAAAATGTGTGTATTTAATATATTGAAAATTTAAATGGTTAACTATAGAATGTTTTCTTTACTTGAAATCCTTAAAGAATGCGCGTAGAGGACTCGTTAGCAAGACTCTATAAATAATTACACACATGTTACTCCTTATTAACTATTCCAATTTAACTTTAAATATTTTAGTGTTGAAGATATTTTACCCTATGTAATAGGAGCAAATTTCGGTTTATTTTTGTAAAAAAATGATCATCCCTTTATAATATTTAAATTATGTTTCTTTAGCTTATTTGATGATATGACAACTATGAAATCTTTATATTTCCTGGCTTGATAAGTTATCCGACATTTTATTTAATTTTTTTTTTAAATCCATGTGGATTTTTTTTAAATGTCTTTTATTATAAAAAAAATTATTAATATTTTATGAGTTAAATATATATATTACTCCTAATGAGTGCGAATTTTAATTTACCTCCTATAATTATCTTCTACTATGCGAGTGAATTTCAATTTCCTCCTATAAAAAATTTTAAATATAAAAAATTAAAAAATAAAATAAAATTCTTTTATACTGTTAATGTATTTCAATTAAATCCTTAACAAATTTGAAGATCATATAATTGACACGTCAACGAAGAAAAAAAAAACAGAATTAAACAATTATAAGGGGTGATTAAAAAAAATTACACGAGGTCAATCAAAATGTGCTCATATCACAAATGCTAAAGTATATTTAACCGAGTATTTTTATTTTATTAATGTTTCATCCAATTTTAAATAGGGTTTAATGGTGATCCAGTGACAGTGTAAAATCCAATAAAAATATATTATTTCGCCATATCAAACTAGTATTTTAAATTTTTTAATCTGATTTGACGGAATATATGATCACCATTGATAGTATAAAATAAATTTACAGAATCCATTTTCTCTTTTAAGTAATCTGCACATAAATTTTTACCATATTCCATATAATGCCACATCATCATTCCACCACATTCAATTAGTCAAAGAAATCTTAAAGTAATTTTACAACATTAAAAAACAAAATCTTCACCTAACTCCACATCCTAGTCACCATATTCATCACCTACTTGTTCAACAAAAACCACCATGTTGTTGCAATTGCATTCACTCACCAACCATCAAACTTCACCCTCCCCTTCATTCCTCCCATTTCCTTCCATTTCCAATTCCAATGGCTTCCACATCCACCCAATTATCTCTATCCCCATCCCTCAAACAACCAATTCACCTCTCCTCTCTTCAAAATCCTAACTTTCTTCACCCCCACTCCTTATTCTCCCACCCCACCAACCATTTCCCAAAAATTTCATCTCTTTCTACACCTCTTAGGTCACCTATATGCGCTAATTCATCTCAACTCATGGACCCCTTTTCAGCAAAAACCCAACCCGGAACTCCCACCACTGTCAACGTTGATTTGGGTGATCGGAGCTACCCCATTTATATCGGATCCGGTTTGCTCAATAAACCCGAGCTTCTCCAGAGGTAATACCAATTCTAATGAAATGGGGCTAAAAAAATCAAATTTTTACAGTTATTACCAAATTTTAATCTTGCAGTTTTAACCTAATTGGTGGTTAGTACTAGTAATAACAGTGGAACCAAAAACTTAATTTTGCTGTTTTGTAACAATAGGCATGTCCATGGAAAGAAGGTCCTTATTGTCACTAACACTACAGTTGCACCTTTGTATCTAGACAAGGTTGTTGAGGCTTTAACAAGTGGAAACCCAAATGTTTCTGTTGAAAGTGTCATTTTACCTGATGGTGAGCAGTACAAGGACATGGTGGGTGTTTTTTTAGTGTTTGAATTGATTTTTGTGTTTGTTGATACTTTGGGTAACGGTGTGTGAAAGTTGATTGCTTGTTTGATTTAATAGGATACTCTTATGAAAGTGTTTGACAAGGCCATTGAGTCTCGATTGGACCGGCGGTGTACTTTTGTTGCTCTTGGAGGTGGTGTGATTGGTGACATGTGTGGCTTTGCTGCCGCTGCGTTCCTAAGGGGTGTTAATTTTATTCAGATTCCAACCACTGTTATGGCACAGGTCTTATGATGCTCTTTTTAAATATCTTTTCATGATGTATGTTGATGAGGTTTATGATGTTGTGTTATGTTGATGTTTATAGTTTATGGTACCTACATTATCCCTTTTCTGTATTCATTGGATTGTATATTATGTTCTTAGGTTGATTCTTCAGTTGGTGGCAAAACTGGGATAAATCATCCCCTTGGGAAGAATCTGATCGGTGCTTTTTACCAACCTCAATGTGTGCTTATAGACACGGACACATTAAATACATTACCAGAGAGGGAACTAGCATCAGGATTTGCAGAGGTTATAAAGTATGGGCTCATTAGGGATGCAGAATTTTTTGAGTGGCAAGAGAAAAATATGCAGGCTTTGATGGCTAGGTAAAACCTTAATTTAAGTAGTGTAATAAGCTTTCATTCTTGCTACTAACTTCTTCCACTTCCCTTGTGAAGTTTGTAATAATTGGTGTAACGTTTCATAGTTCATAAAAGAAGGTCTTCTAGGAAATATACTTTGGCTGGGAAAAACACATCTCTAGCTTGAACTTTTTGACTTTTCGTTACCTGTTAACTATGTTGCATGTACAAATATGAGTGTCTAATTCGATACTATATATCGCTAGTTTAGTTTTCTAAAACAAAATTAAAATAGGGGTACGCGTATGACTACATATATTAAATGAAACTTGCATATTTATTGTATGTTAGGATTAAAGTTGTCTAGATATCATCGTCCTGTCTCAAGTCCATGCGTGCTTCCTCTCTCTAGTCCCTATATAAATTATCTAGGTATTAGTATATGTCATAGCTCAATTTCCATGGGTGCTTTCTCTCTGAAGTCCCTATGTAATAATTAAGGTTGAGAAGTACTTTGTGGCAGTGTTGTTAAATAGCAGCGATAGTGATGCTATATCTCTATAGCATAGCTGAATTTGGACAAACTGCTAGTTTTCCGCGATATGCTATTTAGTTCAAAATGTTGTCAAATAGCTGCTATAGTGGCGCTATAGCACTATTGTGTAGCTGAATTTTAGCATTTTGCTATTGGTGATTGACAACATTGCTTTGAGTGTGACGGATATCCAAAAAAATAAGATGCATTAGAAGTATAAATATAGGTGTATTATTTAGTATCGGATGCAAAGTTGCAAACACAATACCTTTTTTGTAGTATTTGGACATCATTACACATTAGTGTTACATTTCTTGTCCGTCTGTCATTTTTCATCTTAATGTTGTGCAGTTTTTTTTTTTAATTCTCTTCTACTCTTCCAGTTTTTACAAATTATTGTTATCGACTGCAGAGATCCTAATGCCCTGGCATATGCTATAAAGCGGTCGTGTGAAAACAAGGCAGAGGTTGTGTCCTTGGATGAGAGAGAAGGTGGAATCAGAGCAACATTGAACTTGGGTCATACATTTGGCCATGTGAGTATCTTTTACTGTTTATTGTATTATTTTCAGATGCAAAACTTTGAAATATTTGCTGTGAAGACCATCCTTGGTTTTCTTGATGTATGAAATCTTTATAACTTAGGTTATAAATTTCTAAGTCATCATTATCAAGTATAAAATTGTCAATATAATGAAAAAGAATTTGTGTATACGTGGAAGATATGAATTATTTGAGAAAAATTTAGTACTTCGTGTACAATCTTATTTTTACCTTATTGAAATCAATAAATCAATTTAACTGAAATGTGGAATTTAAGTTTCTACAGAAGATTGAATAAAGAGAATGTTAAGAATAACTTTTAGTTATTTATTACTGTTTTGATTAATTAATCACTCAAGCCGCATTTCATATTATATTGCTTTGACTTATTCTAAAGACTTCATGAATCTTTCCGATCTCATAATTTCCTAGACCACTTCGGTTTAAAAAATATATTGATGAAAAATCTAAGAATACGCCTTGATTTGCGGTGCAAGTTATTTTCATCAAAATAATCACAAAAATTTGTTTCTGCGTTATCCTTATCAGTAAATTTCCTTCTCTGATTTTAATGCTCTTTGTCATGGCACCCTTTTTAGGCAATAGAAACTAGCGTTGGCTATGGGAAGTGGCTTCATGGAGAGGCCGTTGCTGCTGGCACGGTATAAATATATATATTTTTACAATAAAACCAAGAACTATACTGACATTTGTTTCAATTCTGAGGGAAACTGTATGCCAATGTACACAGGTAATGGCTGTTGACATGTCATATCGCCTAGGATGGATTGATGATTCTATTGTGAAGCGAGTCAATGACATTTTGAAACAGGCTAAGTTACCTATTGTGCCTCCCGAAATTGTGACTGTGGACATGTTTAAATCTGTAATGGCGGTAAGGGATGATACTTCAGTTTCAATACTATTACTAATGCTCAATTTGCTTTTCCTGTGACTAAACCTTCATTTATATTGGTATTATCAGGTTGATAAGAAGGTAGCAGATGGACTGCTGAGACTTATCCTTCTAAAGGGTTCTCTAGGAAGTTGCGTTTTCACAGGGGATTATGACAGGAAGGCTCTAGATGACACACTTCATGCGTTCTGTAAATCTTGATCTTCCGGCTCGATGTTTCTTTTGTAGTGAATGCTTGTAATTCTTTGTAATTTATAGTGATGAATGTTTGTATGTTGTGATAACCTCACCTGTAATTTTCCAGTGTACTTGGGATGCCACCCATGGTCCCAATTATATAGGCAAGAGAGTATTACAAAGTTGTATTGTTATAAGTTGAGCCATGATCAATAAATGGTTAAGTCATTAACCTAAACTAATCTCTTGTTCTAAAGTAACAGTTTAGAGAATTCGATGGCATGAAGAACTACACGATTCTTGTGATTCTAAATCTTATCTATTTCCTGATGAACCAAAAAATTACATGTTAAAAATACAAAATGTGGTATTAACAAATCCAATTAAAGCCTACTCATATTAATAAACATCTACGAAGTGCCAAAAATACAGTCTAAAATGCCTAAAATGACAGCAGTTGCCACAGTATGATGTCTGTTCACATTCACAGGTTAGACTCTAACATGCCTCTCATATGTGATCTCACATTCTTATGACCACAGTGCACTTGAATGGATAGAGTCTTTGGAATTCCAGGACAAGTGTTTCCATCCTTATCAAAAATATTCTTGTCTACAGGCACTGTACACTCTGTCTTTCCCAAACAGTACTGTTCAATGAGAATAAAACGGTTACATGTAGGAACAGACATATAATATAGCAGCATACCTATGTGTAAGAAGAAAAACAAAAGAATGAAATAAAATCGGTGTTAACCTGTTCCACAATGTTTTGGCTATTTGGTGCGTTGCATTTTCCAAGAAGGAAATGTCCACAGCTTCCCGTTGGATCACCATAACTTGCAAAATTCACTTCAGTAATTGTTTTGTTGTCCGAACACACCAAGTGTGCTGTTGGTTTTGGAGTTTCCACAATGCTCTTTATCACACCATTTTCTCTGCTCCATGTCCCTACATTTGGAGGATAATCTTCCCCTATTGTGCTGCAAATTGTATCTCTATTAACAGTTAGGATCTGTATACCATCTATGTTCCCTCCCATTTCTTCCAATAAAACCAGAAGATTCTTCTTCGGCTGCAAGAACGCCCTTGGAATGTGATACCTGTCAAAACAAAACATGGAAGCAAGGTTTTAGATAATTTTTTTACTAATTCATCTCAACCCTCCCGTTTTCCGGGAAATTAAACTATGTTAATTCGCAGTTCAGGAAAAAAGTAAGTAAAGTCTGACTAAGAATCGTTCTAGCCAAGATTCGAATGCAATCAAAGCATGCACACTACTTACACTGGCTGAGAAGGCTTTCCTAGAGGAGAAAGGAAAGATGACCAGTATCGGCCAATACTTTTCCCATTCACCCAAACCATTCCTTTGGACATAGTTTCCATTTGAATGGCAACAGGATTATTTCCTTCTGGAGCATCAAAGTTGGTCTGTCATTGATGAAAATATGTAATTATTATTGAAAGAAAGTATTGGATATTTTGCTCTTTACACACCCATTCACTTTCAAAACCTACTTGCCATGTTGTTGTGTAAATGTTTTAAGAAACAGAAGTACCTTGTACCATGTTAAAGCAGGAGATGGTCCCTTGTTAACTTTGGCCCATTCAAACTTGTGGGAATCTTGCTCTGTGAAAATGTTGAGTTTTTCACCATCTAAACCTACCTGCAGCATAGTCATAAGTTAAATACATAGTCATTATATATGTGATGCTCTCATACCAGTGTTGTTAAATAACAACTATAGTGTTACATCATAGCGAAATTTGAAAAAATCGCTATTGTTCCATAATACACTGTTCAATACAAAATATTGTCAAATAACAGCTAAACTATAACATTGCTGCGCAGTGGAATTTAAATAAACGACTATTTTTTTAAAAATATTTTTTGCGATCCACGGTTGATAACAATGTTTCCGTCTTACCTTATGCCACCATCCGTTGTATGTCAGTTCACGGGTACCACTGTTAAGGCCAAGCAGCCGCACTGCACGGACCCCGGCGAGCCTGTGTTCCAAGTAAGATCCACTATCCTAAATTGATTGAAAAAAAACACATTTATAAATATGCTGCTTGAGAAAATAGACTGACTAATGAAATAGTAAAGTATAAGTTTTGATATCATTACAGGGAATCCAACAGTTGCACCCAAGATTGATATGAAATTATCTCCTAGCTTCAAGGATATTTCTTTTTTGAAGTTAAAACTCTTTGCTATGTTGTTTCCATTTGCAGATCCTTTTTTTTTTTGTTGCAAATTTGAGAGATTAATCAAATGCACAATTAGAAGCACCTTATATGTTCATCATTGACAAATATTGTGATGAAAATATTATGATCAGAGAGAACATTACCTATATATTCACCATTGACAAATGCATGCAAAAGATGACCGAGAGACGCGACTTCGAGAATCGGACTTATAGTTTTATTCAAGGGTAAGTCATCTTGATCCACTTTTATACTGAGGAAAAGACAACACCAGCAGACTTAAAACATGTTGATACTGTGGTAATGGTAAGGATTAAAAAGCCATTTTACCCTGTCATAAACCAGAGATAGTCACTGTTATCCTTGGTTGTGCTGAAGTGCTCTGAAGGCTCCATTGTTTTAATTTGAGAAGCATCAGGAGTAGGAATCATCTCTTTAAACATTGTCCATTGAAGTTTATTAGCAAACATTGATTTTTTGTAGTTCCTTTCACTGAATTGTGAAACAATCTATGTGAAGAAACATTGCAATGAAATTAACTAACTAAACATTAGTTTTTGACACAGAACTGAAAGGAAAAAAATATTAGATTGAGAATTTCTAAACTACCATTTTTGTATTGTATACAACTGTTTTGCAGTCAGGAAGTATGCTTATAGAACGTGGAGGAATGAGATACTTAGCCCCTCTGAATTCCACAGTTGCTGCCAAACTGGTGTCGTTGTTGGATAAGAAAGCAGCACATTCAACACCTCCTTTCCCTTCAAAAGTTATACCCTGCAAACAAAAACATTGTAGCGTATGAATATGAACACTATCCTAGTTTGGATTGACTTATTCGAGCGTATTTACCCATATAAATATCAGTGAAACTATTATTTCTCTACCTCTAAATCTTTACCCAACTTTTGCAGTGATGGAGTTCCCCATAGTAAATCTTTCTGGCAAAGTTTTAAAGCAGAATGCAAGTCTCTAAGGTGACCATATTTCGGATCCCTTGGCAGTCCTAAGAATATCACAAACAAAAGGGTATAAGGCTGGACATCAAGAAAATTGAATGGTGTACTATAGTTTTCAAAAAGGGTCAAGCCCAACGTGCCTAACCATATTCGTCAATAGGAGCTTCATCATAGTACTGAGTTGTCACAAAAGAAGATGATGTTCTTCCAAAATTTGTTCCACCATAATACTTCAAAACATATATCATGTCATTAGAGTGATGTAACTCGGTTTTTTTGTACAAAGTTTAACACCAAAGCTTGGAAATCCATGCTGTTTACCATGTAATAGTTAGTAAGCGTGCCTTTCTTTGAGAAGAAACGAGTAACGGCAAATGCAATGTCCTCGGCTGATCTTATAGATGGCGGGTCTCCAAATGTTCGGTATCTGAAATGTCGTAAGTGTATGTTTAGATGACCATTTTACCAAACACGATTTCAAACATTATTTTTTTTTATAACGTCTAATTAAATTGACGAAATCAATTCTAATACAAAGTAACCTGACAAACCATAATCATATTTATGCACCCAAACATGCACTGATATACCATTTTGGTGTGATGAAAAGATTAGAACACTTACTGTGCTGTCCAATTCTCAGTCCATAAAGTAGGTTTATTTGGAGTATTAGGGCCAGTAAAAGTATCTCCACAGTACCTTCCATTGCAAGTATTTATCTGCATACTTATTGTGCTCTTTCTATCAATTTTCATCGACAAGAAAATGAAAGAAAAAAAAAATTCCAAGAGAAATTGAATGAACCTACCACTGGTTCTGGTGCATTCAGTTGCTTGCACATGATCCATGGAACTCCAGTATCTAGTCCTATAGCCATGTTTCCTGCCCATTGAATATACCGAGTGCCGTTTTCTTTGTATGCCTGTTGAACAGATGTGTATTCATTTTCAATCTGACAAATCAACAATGATGAAAAAGTAAATCTTATGCAGTCAACAAAGATATAAATGACTTTCACATACTTTTCTTAAACTGCTTTTTAATCTTCAATTGTTAACCTGTGACAGAATAATTGGACCTCCTTGAGATGAAAAAAGCCGCTCATCCCTCATCTTCTTTATGATCATTTGGGTGAATCTTTGCATATGGTTCTGCATATGTATATACAAATAGCATCAAAATGGCACTAATGCTTTTTGAGTAAGAGATTGTGAAACTGATATGTGATCATGAGGTAGAACAATCACCATGAAAGATGGATTATCTGATCTGAATACAATGTTTGGAACTTCTCTTAGCCATATTGGTAATCCTCTGAAAAAGTTACGAATAAAACAAGATTTAGCAAAGATCCATGCATGTAACCGCGTTTCACCAATTGACTCAACCGTCGCTAATATTTAGATAGAAATTTGAATCAACAAAGAATACTGTCTTACCCATAATTCCATTCTGCTTCAATGAATGGTCCAACTCTAAGTGTTACATACAGACCATGATTCCCAATCATCTTAATAAATTTTATTAAATCATAATTTCCTTCAAAATTGAACTGTACATAATAACAAACACAAAAAGTTTAGCAACAGTTTATTAAAATATATACTTAAATTTGGTCTTAAAACATATGCAGACATTACTTGGCCTTGCACAGGTTCATGAATGTTCCAAAAAACATAAGTTTGAATCACATTGAGCCCTCCTTGTTTGGCTTTCTTCAAAATGTCTGGCCACATCTAACCAAAAGAGATCAATGTATAAAATGAAGCAAATGATAAATCTAAGACTTTGATAACCAACAATGTTAATAAGCACTTACAGATAAGTGCTTATTGCATACGCACTTAAATAAGTTGTTCATTCAAACATAAATACAAACACGTTGTTGACAAAAATTCATGTGTACCTCAGGAGGACTACGCGGATAATGAACCGATCCAGAGAAAAGAAGCATCCTTTGACCATTGATGATGAGTGACCTATCATCATAAGTCACACCCTTTTCTACACAATGGACAACTTCTGAAAGAGTTAACAACACTGCAACAAAAGTGGTTACCAAAAGGCCTAATCTGCTCTTAGTCAACATCATGATTTTTGGTTGACAAAACCAAAAAAATGGATTGAAAATTCACACAGATATTTTGTTAAACTCAATATTTGGTTTCTTCCAAGTTATGAACACGTGCATGTGGTGTTGCTTGGTGCACAAGCATTATGAACAAGGTGTTTGCATTATGTGATTCAGGAGAAAACTTCGGTACAAGGTTCCACTGATTTTCTTTCTTTTTTTGGAAAATTAATAATTTCTTTCTCTCACTCACACTTGCTATATTTGGGGAGAGGATAAGAAATGTTGGAGGGTTTGTGAATGTGACTTGGTCACTTAACAGAAACTCGAAAATGGTGGAGAATTTTTTTGTATTACACCACACATGACACACATAATTGAAACCTTTGCATGGTGATTTCAAGTCAAACAATGTGCTTTTATTAGTCTTATGTTTTTTTGGTTTAATTACTAAGTAGTTTCTCAAATATTTGAGGATTTTTAAATGTGACATTTGGAGTATGAATTTCTTATTAATTTACTATTGGACCCTTAAATTAAAAAGTTTTTAGTTGGATCTTTAAAATGTTAAATTATTTGTAATTTGGTCCTTGATTTAGGGGCTGCGTATAAATTATTTCAAAATTTAGGGATCGATTTAATATTATTTCAAAGTTTAAGAAGATTTAATTGTTGGATTAAAACTAATGTAACTAGTTGCCTTATAGTTCAAGCAACTAGTGAAAGAGAGAGAAGGATTATGGTAATTGTGTATTGAATTAGTGAGTAGCAAATGCATGAAAGGGATCACCTTCTAATTGGTTTAGCAAGTAAACAAGTAACTACCTTCACAAAAGTTATTTAAATGCTAACTAACTCTTAACAAAAAAAAGTTTGTTAGTCTAGCTACTCTAAGTAATTTGATTTGTTCTAGGATTACAACTTTGACACTCCTCAATTTAAAAATAATCAAAGGTTACAATTTCAATTTCTAAACATGTTACAATATTTGTCCCGTTTTGTGGTTCTACGTTTAAACATATTTTGATGATAGACTCGACAAGATCGTATATTCTGAATATCATCAAAGAATGAATCCAAATAAAAAAGCATGACATGAAATTTATGGTGATTGACTGAACAAGATCAAATATTATACATCATCAAAGGAATGGACCTGAACTTGAAAGCACGTTGTTGATTCGAAGTTTAAGTGATTTTATTTTATTAGGGTTGTGTTATAAAATAGTGTGTAGCTCTTTAATGCTAAAATATATACATTACAAAAATTATTTTCCAAACATCCCATTTCAAAAACCATTTTAGAAAACTTCTTTGGAATATTAAAAATAACTTTTAAACTTGCACAATCGATTCTGGACATGTATATAATCGATTATGAAGTGCATTTATGCTTTTAATTGATGATGCTTGTTGTATAATCAATTATGAGTCGTGTCTCATTGAGTAATCAATTATAAAATATGAATAATCGATGATGGTACGAATCTGAGCAACTTTTTCTTAAAAGTCTTTAGCACAATCGATTATGGAGAAATTTTGAATTTTTTTCATTGTTCCTTTTTATGTGAATCTTTCTACTATATAAAGGGGTCTGATACACATTTGAAAACACACTAACAATATGAAAAACTTGCAAAATTATTTTCTTCTTCTCTCACTCTATTTTATAATTTTCATACACTTTAGATATATACTTTAGTGTTCAGAAAGAAATCACTATATAAAATATTGTGTAACCACCACTGTTATTTTGATATTATTGTAAAATCAAGAGTGACTTTTCTTTTTAAACATTGTAAGATATAAATATTGTAAGTTGAACCTGTGATAAAAGATTGGCGTAAAAGCTGCAAGATAGATCCGTGATAAAATTTTGGTGTAAGGGATGCGAACTGAACCTATGTTAAAATCGTAGTTGATATTGGAAAATATCAAGGTAGAATTTGTGATTTTAGGCCGAACCATGATAATTCTGGCGTGTGCTTTCTTTTATTCCTAATCTCTTTTATTTTATTTATTGATTATTTGTCATCTTCTTCTTCATCTACGTTCTTATTAAAAATTGAATTTCAAATATATTTTTGTCTTTATACTTTCAAAAACTTTTTAATTCACAATTCACATCGTCTCTTATGTTTGAAGTCACTTGGTTAACATGTGTTTCCATCCATACTAGTTAGAGTTAGACACACCATTTTTCTTTTAATCACATGTTTGTTCTTCCATCACCTTAACATATATGTTGATCCCAATATTTTTCAATACAAGATTATGCAATATTAATTCATTAGTCATATGATAGTCAACCAAAATTATTGTTTCCCTTCTATCTCCTAGCTTCGTTATTCTTGCATCAAGAATATACTTGAAACATAATGACCAAAACACTCTCAAGTGAGTCACAATTGATTTTCTTTTTAACCAAACTTTCTAAGGTTCCTTGTCTTTCAATATTTTTACATAGCGCAGGTTCAAGATATAAGTATTTATGGTTAATACATTCCCCATATAACATGTTGTAGCCTTTTATGATTTATTGTGCTTCTTTCCATTTTTAGTACACTTTTTTCTCTCTTTTCGTCTAGGTCGTTATGGTACGGAGTGTATAGTGTTGCAACTTCATAAATAATATTATGTTTGATGCAATAAGGTTCAAATTCTTTGAATGTATATTCTCCTCCTTCAGTTTGTCTACAAGATCTTTAACATTTTTTCACTTTGTTTTTCTACTTGCCTCTTGAATATTTTGAACACGTCAAAAATATCACCTTATAGCCTTGATCAAATATAGCCACAATATTCTTGAAAATTCATCTATAAAAGTGATGAAGTATTTGTTGCAACCAAAGGACAACACGTCAAAAAGGACACAAATGTATGAATGGACTATATTTATCACTTCAATTTATCTCATTGGCCAGTTACTAATGAATTATGATATTGCATGCTTTCCTACCAAATATATTGTGAAAGAGCTCTCACGAGTTGTAATTCTAGGTATGCTTAGCACAAAATTCTTTGATTTAAAGTGGCTCAATCTTTTAAAATTTAATGGACATACCTCTTATGCCATAAGATGTTCTCCTTATCTTGAATCATAATTGCAAATAAGTCAAACTCCACAACATTGATTATGGTATTGAATGTTCTATTTTCCCAATATTGATTTCAAGTTCATCATCATATAGTTTTAGTGAATCATATTCCATGATTATTGAATGTCCTTTCTCCACTAGTTGACCAAAATTCATCAAATATCACTTACTACCAGGGACATATATTACCTTCTCTATCACCTTATTCTTGTCATCTTGTAGATGCACAGGTATATTTCATATGCCTTCTACTTCCATTGAGTCATTTCCATCCATATTCACTTTGATTATTTTGCATGAAACAAATTCGGCTATTAACTTCCTATTTCCTATCATATGATTTAAGCATCCTATCTGAATGTATGAATTCATATGATCCATTGTATCTTTAGTTGTTGTTATAATCAACATCATTGGTTCAAAGTCAGAATCTGATCTTTCTTCTTCTTCTTCTTCTTCTTCTTCTTCAAAGTTTTGAGGTTTCTTACCTTCTCCAGACCAACATTCATCAATATAATATCTAATTGTTTCAAATATTATCACCCCTCTCCCAATCATCACCTCATTTTTCATGACATCTCCATAATTTTTCATTTGTTTGATGAGGGTCACCAACCTTGTGATGTAATCAACAACCTTCTTATCATTCTTCTTCCCCATTCTTATGACATTTCTTTTGTGCCTTTGGTGTATTTTCATGTAATAGTTATGAATATGTACTTTAACTAGAAATTTTTGATGATCTACAAAGAAAGAATTACTATATGTAAATAGTAGAAAACTTTCAATAATAAAATATACACATACACAAAATATTTTTTAAACATTTTAAATGTTAAAACTAATTTAAAATAAAACAAAAAAATTTACGAGGGAGAAAATGTTTAAAAAGTACGTATAATCGATTAAGGTTATAATAATTGATTAGGAGTGTAAAAACCTCATATGTGTTTGTCAACAATTTCCACAATCGATCATAGTCTCATCATAATCAATTATGTTCCATATTTTAGTCGAATAATCGATTATGACCCTTGTATAATTGATTATACTTCATATTAGATTTAACATTTTCTAAATTACTTTAAATAATCAATTATGGGAGTCCAGTAATCCATTATGGACACTCTTACAAATCAAAATCATGATTACCATTTTATTGACCAATCATGATTACCTTGAAAATGTTTCAAACCACACAATTAAGTGTAATCATCTCTCACGGACACCGACAGACATTGAGGTTGCTATGCACACCATGTCTCTCCACACTCTTGACAATCAGTGATACATGTATACTGGTGCAACATCTCACACTACAACATCAATAGGTAATCTCTCGTCTTATTCTCCTTTAAGTAATTCAAATTAGGAAGTTATTATTGGCGGTGATCACGAAATTCCAATTAACGGCACATGACACACATAAATAGCCACCTATCACCAACCCATTCACTTAAACCATGTTTTGCATGCCCTAAAAATTATTTAAAATATTTCACATTGTGATTTATGGACGTCTCAAATTTTAAGTTCCGCTGGTCATAAATATTATGTAATATTTTTGGATGATTTTACAAATTTCTTGTGGACCTTTCCTATTAGTAGAAAATCTCTAGTATTTGAAACGTTCAAGTCACTTACAAAACTTATTCAAACACAATTTTTGTAAACTGTTAAATATTTTCAATGTGACAATGAAATTAATATAATAATGAACTATTTTAAAAATATTGCACTAATCATGGCCTTACTTTTTCGATTCTCTTGTCCCCACACATCCTCATAAAATGGGAAAGTGAAACACAATATAAGAACCATTAACAATATTATACACACTATGTTAACTCATTATTCCGTTCCCACATCGTTTTAGTGTCATGCTCTCCACATGGAAACTTATCTTTTAAACATTCTTCCCTATAAAACACTTCAAAATCAGTCACCAACACACCTCTTATCATCACCAAAATCCCACCTACACATACCTACGAGTTTTTAGTTGTCTATGTTATCCTTTATTCCCATCCTATAATATTCATAAGTTACAACCTCGTGCTACTTTATGTGTCTTCTTGGGTTATCCATAAAATTAATAATTTTTAGGCATTTTATCTTTGATGAAATCCAATTTTCCTTCACCAATATACATTGTCCTTACTCTCACTCTTATAACTTCCTAAATGATGAACTACACCCTTACCTGGTACATCAGTGGCAAAATCAAATATCACCACCAGCTGCACAAACCAAACAAACACCAGCAACAAAAACTGGCCAACCACCCTCACCCAGAAACCTACAATCACTATCTCATAACTCCCGATTAACTCGCCCAATACAACCTCTTATCCATCATTGTCACCAACCCAACCATATTCACTCCCACCTACACAAACCATCATCACTTGTAGCATGAAAGACGTTGTTAAACCCCACAAGATATTTACCCTATCAGTCTGTCATCATGACCAAACCATCTCTCCCATACTTAAAAACCCAAAATTAGCCTTATTCGACCCGAATTGGAAATTCACAATGCAATCTCAATTTGATGCTCTTATTAGAACTAAGACGTGGGATTTAGTTTCTCGTCCTTGTGATATAATCTTATTCGATCTATGTGAATTTTTAGGTATAAGAAAAATTATGATGACTTCTTTAAGCATTATAAGGCTCATCTTATAGGTGGTGGCAAGTCACAGGTTGTAGGTGTGGACTATGATGAAATTGTTTGCCTCCATGGTGAAACCAGCTACCATCCGCATAGTTCTCATCATTTCTCTATCAAAATACTAGCCCATTCATCAATTGGATATACATAATGCATTTTTACATGGTTATCTCGATGAAATTATTTACAAGCATTAGCCATTGGGTTTCTACGACCCACATTATCTAGATTATGTTTATCGTCTAAAGAAATCATTTTATGGTCTCAAGCAAGTGCCTAGAGCATGGTTCCAATGCTCGTTGATTATGTCACCATCATTGGTTTCCACCATAGCACATCAGACCAATCCCTCTTCATATATCGACAAAATTCTGACATGACCTGCATTCTTCTTTATATAGATGTCATCATCCTTATCACTTATACTTATTCCCTTCGCAAATCAATTATATCACTCTTAGCATATGAGTTTGTGATGAAGGATTTGGATCCCCTGCGTTATTTATTTTTTGGTATTATTGTATCACGTCATCCTAGTGACATCTTTCTCAGTCAAATCACTTATGCCTCAAAGATCATCTTCCCTGAATTAATTTACTATAATTAAAATATTTTGTAAGATAATCTCTCCTTAGTGTGATCTATCATCTAAATTTAATTTGGTTTATTTAATTAACAAAATTTAAATTAATAATACTAATGTGTTTATTTATTGTCTTGTGGTGATCAATTATGGCCTTAGTTTTCCTTTATTTTGTTTTTGGGATTTTAAAATACGGTCTGCGTGTCGTGCCTCTCTTTTAATCTCTTAATGTAACTTCTTTTCTCATATCACTCCCTCGTATGTAAAACGAGTTTCTTTTATGTAATATAATATTATGAATAAAGAGAAGAATACAATATCAAAAGAGGACAACCTTGAAGATCTTGCTTGGAGAAGCTTAGATTGTTATTAGGTTAGCTTAGGTTCTCTCATTGGTTTGGGAGAACAATTGTGTTAGGGGTCATAACTGTTTCATTTTGTATGTATGTTGATGCATGTGAATGCATATTGATGAATGTGAGAGACGATTTATATGATAAATAAGCTGATGAGATCAAAATAATTGCAAATTCCCTCAAATTAAATATTAAGTTTATATTTTCCAAGCTTTAACACTCACTAAGACTAGTATCGAATAATGTAGGTTTCGCCTATGCGAGGTGCATGTTCTATATTAGTAAGGTGCGATGGAATAATTGTAATATCCAATTGCTAAAATAATGGGTCAAACTTAATTGAGCAAATTATAATAAGATTATATATGTTTAGAAGCAAGAGTTGGAAATGATCCATATGATGGATTGGAATAAGTAGTTATTCACCCAACTAAAATTTTCGAGAGTTGTATTAGATACAATTGGAAGGAGTTCCTACCTAAATAACCTAGTTTTGTGTAATCCACCTACGTGGAATTAAAACAAAGTGAAATGTGGATCTCGACCCACTAGAAAATCTTCCAACGGGATTTTCCGAATCAAATGGTGAGGGTCATTTGTTTTGAGTAAAATAGTGGGAGCATATTTAATTAAAGGCCTAATTAAATATGTTATTTTAGTGATACTTATATTTTCATATTTTTCATGTAGATTACCATGACAACAAACACCTCTAACAACATTTTGCGATCAATCCTTGATAAGGAAAAATTGTCTGGGACAAATTTTCTGGATTGACACCGAAATCTGAGGATTATCCTCAAGCATGATAGAAAGTTGTATGTCTTGGAGAAACCTGTTCCTGAAGAGGAACCTCCTAATTCTGCACCTAAGGCACAAAGATATGCTTATAATAAGTATGTCGATGATGCCAATGAAACTGCTTGCCTCATGCTAGCTACCATGAACTCAGAGTTACAAAAGCAACTTGAGAACATGGCAGAGTTCGATATGATCGGACACCTGAAGATGCTCTATAAAAAGCAATCAATGCATGAAAGGTTTGAAGTTTAAAAAGCCTTTTTTCAAGGCAAGTTAGCTAAGGGATCCCCTGTAGGTCCCCATGTACTCAAGATGATTGGGTATGTGGAGAACCTTGAGAGGTTGGGTTTTCCCCTCGGAAATGAACTTGCGACTGATTTGATCTTGCAATCTTTCCAGATAGCTTCATTCAATTTGTCCTTAATTTCAACATGAATGATATGGACACAACTCTTCCTGAACTGCTAGGCATATTAAGAACTGCTAAGTAGAATCTGAAGTCAAAAGGGAAGTCCATTCTGATGATCGGAAATGGAAAAAGACAAAACAAAAGGCCCACCAAGCAGGGTAGTAAAGGGAAAGACAAGGAAATTGCCAAACTCAAACCCATTGCTCCTGCTTTGAATCTTAGTGGAGGCATAGCAAAGGAAGGCGCATGCTTCCATTGAGGTAAGAACAGACACTAGAAGAGAAACTGCCCAAAGTACCTGGAAGATAAGAAGAATGGAGTAAAGACTTCAACTTCAGGTATTTTTGTTATTGAAATTAATCTATCTACTTATGCATCATGGGTATTAAATATTGGATGCGGTTCACATTTGTACCAATGTGCAGGGGCTAAAAAGGAGTAGAGATTTGACAAAAGGTGAAGTTGACCTACGAGTTGACAATAGAGAAAAGGTTGCTACTTTAGCCATAGGAACTTATGTATTGACTTTACCTAGTGGTTTAATAATTCAGTTAGATAACTGTTATTATGTACCTGCAATTAGCAGGAATATTATTTCTGTTTCTTGTTTGGACAAGTTTGATTTTTCATTCATAATAAAGAACAATTGTTGCTCCATTTATTTGAACAATGGCCTATATGTCCTTGATCTTGAAATGCCTATTTATAACATTAATACTAAAAGGATAAAACCTAATGAATTAAATCCAACTTACCTTTGGCATTGTCGATTAGGCCACATAAATGAGAAACACATTTCTAAACTCCATAAAGATGGACTCTTTGACTCTTTTAATTATGAATCATATGAGACATGCAAATCTTGTTTAATTGGAAAGATGACAAAGTCTCCATTCACAGGAAAAGGTGAAAGAGCTAATGATCTTTTGGCCCTCATACATACTAATGTATGTGGACCATTGGACGTACCTGTCAGAGAAGGTTTTCAGTACTATATCATATTTACTGATGATTTCAATAGATATGGTTATGTGTATTTAATGAAACACAAATCAGAGTCCTTTGAAAATTTCAAGGAATTCAAGAATGAAGTACAAAACCAACTAGGTAAGAATATTAAAACTCTTCGATCAGATTGAGGTGATGAATATTTAAGCCTAGAGTTTGATGACCATCTAGAAGAGTGTGGGATTCTATCCCAACTTACTCCTCCTGGAACACCCCAATGGAATGGTGTATCTGAGAGAAGAAATCGAACCTTGTTAGACATGGTCCGATCTATGATGAGTCACGCCGATCTTCCAAACTCCTTTTGGGGACACACACTATTGACAATAGCTTACACACTTAACTGTGTTCCATCTAAAAAGGTTGAGAAGACACCATATGAGATATGGAGTGGTAAGAAACCACATATGTCTTATATGAAGATTTGCGGTTGCGAAGTTTATGTGAAACGACAAATTTCAACTAAGCTTGAGCCCAAATATGACAAATGCTTATTTATGGGGTATCCTAAAGAAACAAGAAGGTATTACTTATACAATCGTTATAAGGGCAAAATGTTTATCGCTCGAACTGGAGTCTTCCTAGAAATGGATTTTATTTCTAAAGGAATCAGTGGGAGGAAATTAGAGCTTGAAGAAATTCAAGAATCACAAAGCATTGATACATCTATGGAGGAATTAGAGCAGGAAACACAAGTAGTTGTGGAAGAGCAACATGCTCAAGTAGAACAAGACCAACGTAGGTCAAGTAGGATATGTCACCTACCTGAGAGATATGGATATCTCATAATTGATCAAGGTGATGTATTACTCATGGATCAAGATGAGCCTGTGACCTACCAAGAGGCCATAATTGGTCCTGAGTTTGAGAAGTGGCTAGAAGCCATGAAATCTAAAATGGATTCCATGTACACAAACCAGGTTTGGACCTTGGTAGAGCCTCCTGTAGGAGTTAACCTTATAGGATGCAAGTGGGTCTTTAAAAAGAAGACTGACATGGATGGTAAGGTACATACCTATAAGGCAAGACTGGTTGCAAAAGGATATAAACAAATTCACGGGGTTGGCTATGATGAAACCTTTTCACCAGTTGCAATGCTTAAATCTGTTCGAATTTTACTTGTTATTGCTGCATATCATGATTATGAAATATGGCAGATGGATGTCAAAACTTCTTTCCTTAATGGGAATCTTCTTGAGGATGTGTACATGAAACAACCTAAAGGATTTGACATACCAGAAGAATCCCCAAAAGATATGCAAGTTACAGAGATCAATCTATGGATTGAAGCAAGCTTCCAGAAGCTGGAATCTTCATTTTGATGAAACAGTAAAACAATATGAATTCATAAAGAATGAAGATGAGCCTTGTGTCTACAAGAAGGTTAGTGGGAGCATGATCATCTTTCTAGTATTATATGTAGATGACATATTACTCATTGGAAACGCTGTCCCTACCCTGTACCAAGTAAAGACTTGGTTAGGGAAATGCTTTTCTATGAAGGACCTAAGTGAAACATCCTGTATATTAGCAATCAGGATCTATAGAGATAGATCACAAAAACTGCTTGGCCTAAGTCAGAGTACATACATAGACAAAGTACCGAGACACTTTAATATGCATGATTCCAAGAAAGGATTCATACTTATGCAACATGGCATGTGTCTATCAAAAACATAATCCCCTTCAACTAAGGAAGAAAGGGATCACATGAATAAGATTTCATATGCATCTGCAATATGATCTATCATGTATGCCATGTTATGTACTCGACCAGATGTCTTGTATGCTTTAAGTGCAACGAGTAGGTACCAATCTAATGTCGGTGATGCTCATTGGGTAGCTGTAAAGAATATCCTTAAGTATTTGAGAAGGACTAAGGACTCATTCTTGATATATGGAGGTCAGGAAGAGCTTATTGTAATTGGATACACTGATGCTAGCTTCTAGACAGATAAGGATGACTTTAGATCACAATTTGGTTATGTGTTATGCTTAAACGGTGGCGCTGTGAGTTGGAAAAGTTCAAAGCAAGATACAGTTGCTGATTCTACAACTGAGGCCGAGTATATTGCTGCCTCAAGTGCAGTAAAGGAAGTTGCTTGGATCAAAAAGTTTATTAGTGAACTTGGCATAGTTCCTAGTATTATGGATCCCATTGATCTCTATTGTGATAACAATGGTGTTATCGCACAAGCTAAGGAGCCTAGATCTCACCAACGATCCAAACATATACTTAGGCGTTATCACCTCATTCGAGAGATAATAGATAAAGGAGATGTGAAAATATGCAGAGTATATACACTTGACGTATTGTTGACCCACTGACAAAGCCTCTTGTGTAGCAGAAGCATGATGGCCATACTAGATCTATGGGTATTAGGGGTATGCATGATTGGCTTTAGTGCTAGTGGAAGATTGTTGGTGTAAGCCCTATAGGCCAATACTTTTGGTACTTGTTTCGAATTATTTATTAATAATAAAAAAATGGTTTTTTCTTTATTATGTTTGTTTAATAAAGTCCCTAGAATAGCTAGTCCGTTTAATGTATCAAGTATGACTTAATCATAAGATATCATTAAACATAAGTATCTGTAGTCGAGCTTTGTTGTGAAGTGGGATAATATTAAAGCATTAAGACTATTATGTATATAAACTGATGATCATATCTCATGAATCATGGATAAGGAGTTATCAAGTCTTAAACATAGGTATGAATATTAGGAGTAATATTTATACTAGATTGATCCGCTATGAGAATACTATATAGAATGTTATGCAAAGTATCATAAGTTATTCTCATGGTCATAGTGGTGTATACCACCCTTCGACCTGAAACCACTATGGACCCTAGATGTATAGTATAGTGCTTTATTGTTGATCAAACATTATTTGTAACTGGATGACCATAAAGACAGTTGATGGGTACTCCACGAAGCATGCTGAGGGACATGAGTGACCTAAATGGAATTTGCCCATCCTGCATAATAGGATAAATGTCTAAGGGCCCAATTTTGAACTGGACAAGGATGATACGGTCTATGCCTTGTGTTCAATATAGACATAAGGGCAAAAGGGTAATTGTACACACAAGTATTATCATAAAAAGGGATTTGTCAGATCACATGACATTTTAGTGCCTTGAATAGCAGTGATGTGTTGCTAGATACCGCTCACTGTTTATTATGTTAAATATGTGATTTAATTTAATTGCCATTGTCACGAAAAACCTACAGGGTCACACACAAAAGGACAGATTGATGAGAGATAGAGTAAATAAGGAACACCGTAAGGTACCGTGCACTTAGGTGAATTGTGGAACATCATAAGGTACGGTGCACTTAAGTAGAATACGAAATATGGTAAGGTACCACGCGCTTAAGTGATTTTTTGGTATACCATAAGATATGAGCCACATACACTTAAGAGGGCTTTTTAGCCTGCAGCCCACACAAGTGGTTTTATAAATAGAACCCTTGTGCAGAAACATTTCATTAGATGAAGTTTCATTTCTCTTTCTTTCTTTCTCTCTCTCTCTCTCTCTCTCACACACACACACACACACAACACACTCAAAGCCTTCATTCATAACAACTAGCACTGAGACTGAAGGAATCCGTTCGTGTGGACTGAGTAGAGGCGATGTCACCATTCAACATTCGTGATCACTCCTTAGATCTGCATCAAAGGTTTCAATCGCTACAAGAGGTAACGATTTCTATCATTGATCATGCCTATTCATAAGGATCACTAAAGGAGATAATTTTAATTTCCACTGTATTTTGGATCGCCATTCTCCTTCAATACAGGCACAGAGGCATATCCCATGGTGGCGGAGGATGATACAGTCTATGCCTTGTGTTTAATATAGACATAAGGGCAAAAGGGTAATTGTACACACAAGTATTATCATAAAAAGGGATTTGTCAGATCACATGACATTTTAGTGCCTTGAATAGCAGTGATGTGTTGCTAGATACCGCTCACTGTTTATTATGTTAAATATGTGATTTAATTTAATTGCCATTGTCACGAAAAACCTACAGGGTCACACACAAAAGGACAGATTGATGAGAGATAGAGTAAATAAGGAACACCGTAGGGTACCGTGCACTTAGGTGAATTGTGGAACATCATAAGATACGGTGCACTTAAGTAGAATACGAAATATGGTAAGGTACCACGCACTTAAGTGATTTTTTGGTATACCATAAGATATGAGCCACATACACTTAAGAGGGCTTTTTAGCCTGCAACCCACACAAGTGGTTTTATAAATAGAACCCTTGTGCAGAAACATTTCATTAGATGAAGTTTCATTTCTCTTTCTTTCTTTCTCTCTCTCTCTCTCTCTCTCTCTCTCTCTCTCACACACACACACACACGCACACACACGCACACACACACACACACACACTCAAAGCCTTCATTCATAACAACTAGCACTGAGACTGAAGGAATCCGTTCGTGTGGACTGAGTAGAGGCGATGTCACCATTCAACATTCGTGATCACTCCTTAGATCTGCATCAAAGGTTTCAATCGCCACAAGAGGTAACGATTTCTATCATTGATCATGGCTATTCGTAAGGATCACTAAAGGAGAAAATTTTAATTTCCACTGTATTTTGGATCGCCATTATCCTTCAATACGGGCACAGAGGCATATCCCATGGTGGCGGAGGATGATACAGTCTATGCCTTTTGTTCAATATAGACATAAGGGCAAAAAGGTAATTGTACACAGAAGTATTATCATAAAAAGGGATTTGTCAGATCACATGACATTTTAGTGCCTTGAATAGCAGTGATGTGTTGCTAGATACCGCTCACTGTTTATTATGTTAAATATGTGATTTAATTTAATTGCCATTGTCACGAAAAACCTACAGGGTCACACACAAAAGGACAGATTGATGAGAGATAGAGTAAATAAGGAACACCGTAAGGTACCGTGCACTTAGGTGAATTGTGGAACATCATAAGGTACGGTGCACTTAAGTAGAATACGAAATATGGTAAGGTACCACGCGCTTAAGTGATTTTTTGGTATACCATAAGATATGAGCCACATACACTTAAGAGGGCTTTTTAGCCTGCAGCCCACACAAGTGGTTTTATAAATAGAACCCTTGTGCAGAAACATTTCATTAGATGAAGTTTCATTTCTCTTTCTTTCTCTCTCTCTCTCTCTCTCTCTCTCACACACACACACACACACACACACACACACACACACTCAAAGCCTTCATTCATAACAACTAGCACTGAGACTGAAGGAATCCGTTCGTGTGGACTGAGTAGAGGCGATGTCACCATTCAACATTCGTGATCACTCCTTAGATCTGCATCAAAGGTTTCAATCGCCACAAGAGGTAACGATTTCTATCATTGGTCATGCCTATTCGTAAGGATCACTAAAGGAGAAAAATTTAATTTCCACTGTATTTTGGATCGCCATTCTCCTTCAATACGGGCACAGAGGCATATCCCATGGTGGCGGAGGATGATACAGTCTATGCCTTGTGTTCAATATAGACATAAGGGCAAAAGGGTAATTATACACACAAGTATTATCATAAAAAGGGATTTGTCAGATCACATGACATTTTAGTGCCTTGAATAGCAGTGATGTGTTGCTAGATACCGCTCACTGTTTATTATGTTAAATATGTGATTTAATTTAATTGCCATTGTCACAAAAAACCTACAGGGTCACACACAAAAGGACAGATTGATGAGAGATAGAGTAAATAAGGAACACCGTGAGGTACCGTGCACTTAGGTGAATTGTGGAACATCATAAGGTACGGTGCACTTAAGTAGAATACGAAATATGGTAAGGTACCACGTGCTTAAGTGATTTTTTGGTATACCATAAAATATGAGCCACATACACTTAAGAAGGCTTTTTAGCCTGCAACCCACACAAGTGGTTTTATAAATAGAACCCTTGTGCAGAAACATTTCATTAGATGAAGTTTCATTTCTCTTTCTTTCTTTCTCTCTCTCTCTCTCTCTCTCTCTCTCTCACACACACACACACACATACACACACACACACACACACTCAAAGCCTTCATTCATAACAACTAGCACTGAGACTGAAGGAATCCATTCGTGTGGATTGAGTAGAGGCGATGTCACCATTCAACATTCGTGATCACTCCTTAGATCTGCATCAAAGGTTTCAATCGCCACAAGAGGTAACGATTTCTATCATTAATCATGCCTATTCGTAAGGATCACTAAAGGAGAAAATTTTAATTTCCACTGTATTTTGGATCGCCATTCTCCTTCAATACGGGCATAGAGGCATATCCCATGGTGGCGGAGTCCAACCTCATGGTTGCTAGACTGAGTACTGTTGTTGTTGCAAGGGAGGAGATGACCATGGTGAAGGGGCACTATGAGCTCCAGGATGAGGACCATGATGGTTACCACGCCCCCTCCTTAACCTTGGTTGCCACGAGTGTAACACCCCAAATTTTGGTTTATTTTATTTTATGATGCTCAGTGAATTTTTCACGTTTTGTTATATATTAAAATTATGTGATTATTGATGAATGTGTGAATTATTGGAATAAATGTGGATTTATTGAGTTTATCGGGATTTAGAATAATTTTATTTGATTTAAATAATAGGATAATAGTTAAATGATGAGAACATAGGAGATTGGATGGAAAATAAATTTATTATTAGTATGAGTTTAATAATTCAATCAGAAAAATAGAATAATGAGAGTTTGGGGTGATAATGTGAATTAAAAATGTTGGGAGTTAACAAGGTAATTAAAATGGATTGTGTAGAAAACCCTATGTATATATTCTAAAAGATGAGGGAGAGTCAGGTGGTATCCAATTCTTAGAGAACCTAAGAAAGAGGAAAGAGGAGAATCCTAGAGCTAGCAGTGGAGAGGAAAACCATTTGAGAAGAATTTGCTTGCTGAAAATCTAAGGTAATGGGGAGATTGCTCTTGTATGAGTGTATTGCATGATGGGGTAGAAAGGGATCCTCACCTTCCCCTATGTTTTCTTTCTCCATTGTTGTGCTTGAGAAACTTGGTTATGATTGTGAATGTTTGGTGATTCTTGTTGTGAATTGATTGTGTGTTGTTATTACTGAGTATATGTTGTGGAATTAATGAATTCTGGGTGAATAATTCTGATCAAAAGATTGATGATTTGATGTGTGACAATGGTGATGAACATGATATAACTCTCTTGGTAAATTATTGTTGATGCAGAGAGTGGTGAAGATTGCATGTTATTTGGTGTATAAGATATGGTAATAGTAGATAATTAGTGTATAAAATTAGATTTTTTGAAATAAGTTATTTAGGTATGTTAGGGCATGTTTGGGTGGGGTTTAAAAGTAATTAAAATTGCTAAAACATGAGAATTCTAGAAAAATTACAGTAAGCAATATATTGTATATGGGAAGCAATCGATTGGTCCCTTTTAAAACAACAAAAATTTGGTCAGAGACAATGGAGCAATCGATTGTTTCCTTCATAAAACGTGAAAAATTGGAAGCATCGTTAACATCATTTGATTGGTGCCCATTGTGTAAATGATTGTTCCTTTAGAAAATTGGAAAAAATGAAGGTAGAGAGTTAAGGACAATCGATTGGACCTCTGTGTCAATCGATTGGTTTCTACAACAATTGATGGTTCACTTGTTGTTTTAACCGTAACTTGGGCTACATGACTCCAAATGAGGCGTGATTTGAAGCGTTGGAAAGCTAACACGTAGTACTACCCTATGGTGAGGTCTTATGAGGATAATCATATACACATGATTAGTAATGGGGAATTTATTAATTATGATATAAATTAATTCTTGTTGAGGTGTTGATTATTTAATCTATGTATTGTGGGTGTATGATATTGGTGTGGACATGATATGTACTTATGAATGGTGGTAATTTGGTGATATTACGTGTTTGAATGTATGCCTATTGGAAATTTTGAATTAACATTAGTGGTGGTGTGCACGGTCAGATGGAGGGCCACTTGTACATATGTTTATTTACATGTCATTGTTGAAAGTCATGCATCATGGTGTACGGAAGTCGGTTCAGTTTTTGTGTGATATGGTATGATAGTGTGGATTCAGGAGTGAGTAGCCAATTATAATGAGGAATTAGTGAAGCGTTACTATATGGTGATTAGTAGCAATTTTTGTGTGCTCTGCTCTGATGGTGTGGATTCAGGAACGAGTAGCTAATTTCAATGAAGAATTAGTGAAGCATTACTATATGGTGATTAATAGCGATTTTGGTGTGTTCTGGTCCTGTGGTGGAGATTCAGGAGCGAGATGAACCTGTGTTATCCATTAATGGTATCACATGTATAATGAGTCACTTGTGGAGTACATTGCATACATGTTTGCATATGTAACTGATTGTTCATGATGTTGTTGATTGGTTGTGAATACTTGATGTGATTAATGAATTATTGTGATTAACGTGTATACCTGATGATTATATGTAAACATGTTTATTTGTGGTGTTGTTTGTGCTCCTACTTAGGTACCTCATTATATGTCCTTCCGATGAGCACATACGCAACCACTACGCCAAATAAGGGAAAAGAGGGCGCTTTTTTTGGCCTATAACAGCGCTTTAAAGCGCCCTCTAATCTGGCGCTGTCATAGGTAAAGACAACGCTTTTTTTCCTGGTGAAAGCGCTCTCTAAAGTGGCTCTTTAAGCCCTTTAAGGGCCACTTTAGAGGGCGCTTTTTAAAGAAAGCGCCCTCTAAAGTGGAAACTTTTAAGGGTTTAGAGGGCGTTTTTACTGGAAAGCGCCCTCTAAAGTGGAAACCTTTAAGGGTTTAGAGGGCGCTTTTACTGGAAAGCGCCCTCTAAAGTGGAAATTTAGAGGGTTTAGAGGACACTTATTTTGGAAAGCGCCCTCTAAAGTGGGTGGTTATTTAACATTTACATGCATCACAAGTCTCTGTGACCATATTCTCATTTCAGGTTATGTTGCAGCCACAAGAGGTAACCAGAAGAAAATGGCATACAGTTGCTTGTTATAATTCACAAGAGCAACTAAAGGTTCTTTTTATGCTTTTATAATATTAAAATACAAATACTGATATATGCTTATTGTTTATATGATCCTCTTGCTATTTGAAATGTCATGAACCGAAACCACTGCTACTCTAATTGAAATGTATAATAACCACTCTCTTTCATTTATTTGTTTATAATCAATCAATTACAACAAAAATGCAAGTATGCTGCTAGATTAGAAAATCACACTGCTTTGGTATTTTTCATATTTAACAAGACCAAAGAGCACAAAAATGAATTGAGTTGATTCAGAAAAAAAAATATGAATGTGAATACATGAGTGAACACTAGCTGAAGTGCTACTCGAAAGGAAACTTCATCTGAAAAACTGTTGTATTTCTTCAAGAGTTTTTCCCTTTGTCTCGGGGACCCAAATGGCAACAAATCCTGCTGTGAAAACACACACTGCAGTATATATTGTGAAGGTTCCTGATAAAAACATAGGAAGCTTCTGGTTAGAAACAATAGATATTTATAGAAAATTAACATAGGCAATGCACACAAACCTCCCGAACTCCAATCCAAGAGCAAATTTGCTGTTAATGTAACCAACCAGGAAAAGAACCAATTGGCAAGTGTTGCAAAACTTCCAGCTAGGCCTTTGATGTTAATCGGAAGAATCTATTATGTAAAATATATTCAACACATCAACTATCACATTATATTACAACAAAGGTTTGTTCATATAGGATTGTCATGCATATTATTATTGAAGAAAATTGTACCTCAGACATTATAATCCATGGCATTGCTCCTAATCCCAGAGAGAATGCAATAACCATGACCTGAAAGAAATTGAAAGTTTATAATAATGAAGTTAGGGAAACAAACAATATAAACCATCATTTGTGTAATAAAGTTGTATTTACACACCACAACTCCAGCCACCGATACGAGGCTCAGTGTCGCATATAAATCAGAATCTGGTGATATATATTCCTGAGAGCAAATTCAACATAAAATATATTATCCATATAAAAAACCAAAAATATAAAGAAGAATTTACTGATATATAATCCTGTGAATCTGTGTTACAAATTTCTGAACATTTATGCATGAATGCATGTGTAATATCTAGTTAATGTATTATGTATATATAAAAATAAACAAAACAAAAATGTTCAAAAAATATAACAAACAAAAAAATTATTATTACCTTCAAGTAGAATGATATTGAAACAACCAAAAGACTCAAAGCCATTGCAGATAAAGAAACCTGCAATAGGAGATTTTGATTAATCTCTTATTACCCTCCATTACTAGCATTGCAACACAATAATTATTATTGAGAATACTCAATAAATGTATGAACCAAGAAAAATGAAACCAAAAATGAACAATAGCGAACGTCAGAAGAGAAACCAAGTAATATGAAGATTAGAAAAATACCTATGGTGTCAAAATCGAACAGCTAACAACGAATTAATAGAAGGAGGAAACGTCGTAGATCTAACAGAGGTGGAAGGAGAACGCCTTAGAAGTAGCGAAAATCGTAGCAGTGAGAACCCTAACGTGAAAAAGAACGAAAATAACAGAGAGTGAAATAACAAAACGCGCAGTATGTTATAATTTTAATGTTTACTAAAGGGGACCTTAGAGGGCGCTTGTGGAAAAAAAGCGCCCTCTAAAGGGGGCCTAAGAGGGTGCTTATGAAAGCGCTCTCTAAGGCTTTCCAAAAGCGCTTTATAAACTGGAAATGCACATGGACTTATAGAGCGCTTTTTTAAAAGCGCCCTCTAAGGGTAACCTTAGAGGGCGCTTTCTAAAAAGCGCCCTGTATTGTTGTCCCTCTGTCTCCTCCTTATTTTTTCGCTTCACCTCAGAGGGCGCTTTATTACAAAAGCGCCCTCTAAAGTGCGCTGTCTATTCCAGTTGTTCGCTCCTTATTTTTTCGCTTCACTTTAGAGTGCGCTTTTGTAATAAAGCGCCCTCTAAGGTACGCTGTCTATTCCAGTTTTTGGCGTAGTGAACAACACAAAAGGGGGTGAGAATACATTCAAATAATAAACAGTGCACGAAACAATCAAGATAGATTCACCCAATACAAAGTCATGCACATATAAAATATGCACCTCAACATCATGTATTCACATCTCACCCACACCACATTCAAACTCACACAAGTCATACAAGATTACTCATCATTACACAAACATTTATCATCATGTAATTGGATGCAACATCGACTCAACTCATGCTCGTCACAATCCTCACTCTGAACTGGACTCACAACTCAACTTTATATGCATGTGGTACCGACTCAACATCTGGTTCTTCATACTGTCATACCCCAAAATTTGCCCATTAATCTTGTAAAATATTTCTTGAAGCACTCCGACTTATTCTGCAAGGCACTGACCTTAAAGGAACAAAAGCCCAGCTCACAACAGACCCAATCCAGAAAAAGGCCCAAACTAGCTTGCTCGCTAGGCGAGCAACTCCTTCGCCTAGCGAAGCTTGCGAATACCATAATTATTGGGCTTCATTCTGAGCCCATTAGGTCACAGATGGCCTGCTCGCTAGGCGAGCATATCCTTCGCCTAGCGAACCCTTCGCTACACGCTCGCCTAGCGAAGTTTGCGAATATCAGAATTTTTGGGCTTCATTCTGAGCCCATTAGGTCTCCACAATCACTATAAATACCGACACTTCAGTCACGAAAAGGGAGAGAGGAAGACGGACAGAAACCCTGGCATAGAAACCCTGGAGACTAACTCAGAGAATTCCGAGTAAAGAAACCCTGAAGGCCGCTCATCCGCACCAAGGTTGCCTCCGCCCAATTCGACCCGATTGGCCAATCCAAAGCTGCAATTCCATTGCAAACAGGTTTGCGCATCACTACTGTTTTATGCTTTTAATCGGTAATCTCTACATACATAATGCATCATGATTAAATTTTCAGATATGTAATTTGATTTCACATGTGAATTTAAGTATGCCTGAATATCCTGAATGTTTGTCCATGCTATTCCTGTAATTAAATGCCATAAAGTTCAGGGTGCCGGAGATCATGCTGCTATCAAACTCAAAACCCGTAGCAGCTCGCTAGCACATCGCTAAGCGAGCCTGTAGCGAGCACTCGCTAAGCCTTCGCTAGGCGAAGCAGGAGCGAACGGGACAGTGGCTGTTTTGTTTCTTTTCTGTTCTGCCTTATGTTTATCTAATCAAGATTTATTATAATTCTGCATTATTTGGCCTGACTTTATGACTGTTGTGTTTATTTTGTGGTGCAATTTTCAATTGTACTTTATCTCGATGTTCTAACCCGTGTGCTGAATTATGTAAAGGCTTACATATTCCCGAGGAAACGGCCGGTTAGGTATTCCACTTTATATGTGGGATACCCTTATGGAGATGGATTCTGAATTACTTAATTTTAATGTGGAGATTCATCCTAAATTACCTAGTTGATTTTAATGTATTGATTTCGTCGATTTTAATGTGGACCTAATTACTTAATCGATTACGACTATCTAATTAATTGTAAAACTTTGCCTTTAAATATGCGTCTTGGACCTCTCTTTGTTACCCTACGATATTACGGTATTATAGTCATGTCCCGCGGATGTGGGGATACACTTAGCAAAGACCCTTCGATTAAATCATCATGTCCCTCTAAAATAAATCATAGCCCCTCGGATGTTGCCTTCGAATATATGATTTTGTCCCCCGATGACCCTTCGGTGTAGCCTACGGTTAAATGATGATAGTCCCTTCGAATGCTAAGGTATCCTTACAACCATTGCTTTCGACGACCAATCGATGACCCTACGATGTCCCTTTTGCATCCAAAGGATAAAACTACTTACTCCTCAATAGTAAGGACAGTTTTACCCCTCATAAGGATAGGAAATACTTATAAAGACCTTGGGTAGGTATAACTCTTAATTGCTGATTCACCACCTAAAACATTTTTCACACCCCACACCTTTCAAAACATCTTTAGAAAATCACCACTTGGTATACATTCATACTAGAATCATTACCGAGTTATATTTTTCTAAATAACTTTCAAAACTAAACGAGATAACCACTTTGTATACATTCATACAAGAATCATTACAAAGTTAAATTCTCTTCTCAAAACATTTTTTTAAGCAATTCACAACCACTTTTCCAGACAAACATAAGTGATCAAGCAATTAAGAGCCCATGGATAACCATGGATACAAAGGGTGCTAATACCTTCCCTTTGTATAATGTACCTCCCGAACCCAAAATCAAATTAAGGTCTTTCCTGTTCTTTTCCACCTTTCCTTATTGGATAAAAGAAAAGTCGGTGGCGACTCTTGCTAACCGCGACATTTGCTTTCCAAAGCAAAACACAAAAAGTCAGTTCACCGTATGACAGAACTGACGACTCTGCTGGGGATAATAGAGAGGTTACCTTAAAAACAAGATCACTTATTTAAATTGTCTGATTTACTTTTAAGGGATTGCTTGGGTATGTTATGCTTGAGTGAAAGATCCTACACCCGGATCTAGTGTACCTTAGGTAAGTAGCAATAGATCATCGCGACTATCCGACGTATACTGGAATGGTTAAAATGATGGCTACGGTTAATGTGACACTTTAGATGTCCTGATGTTCCTCATGTTTACTTGAGGAAAATTTTGGCTTCCGCGTGGTGTCATCAAAGCATTAACCAGACCTTTAGAACCCTAATTGACTCATCCTAGCCATTAGAAAGTAGTGAGATAACTGACTTCGGTTCCGACTGAGGTTGGTTGAGACTCGATACTACACTCTTTGAGATTGGACTTTAGGGAAGCTTCGGTCAACCACTTGGTGTTGCACTGAAGTGGACTTAAAGGAAGGTCAATGATTGGAGATCCTTCTAGAACCCGGTTACTATTCTAGGACAGGTTAAACCAACCAAACTTCAGTGGGGAGGGTACTTACCTATGGAACTCATGCAGGCCTTAAAACCTAAGAATGATTGTTGTGTGACTTGGTTGTGTTTGTTACTTATTTAACATCATAACATCATAACATCATAACATCATGGCATTGTACTAACCATTTCGAGGACTTAGGGATTTAACTTTGCTTTGTTTTGTAAAAAAAAAAAAAAAAAACAACAAAAGTTTCCTTTTTTGGTAGTTTACGCAAAGTTAAATTCCAAAAGTCCCTGAAAACATTTCATACATTGCATGGCATAACATAACATTGCATAACAGGTACTCTAAAGGGATCAATGTTCTCACGGTTTTCCTCCAAACAGAAAAATGGACCTCGAACAAACTGTCAAAGATCTCCATGCTCAGAATGCTCAACTCCAGGAGATGATGCTGAGCTTATCCAAGGGGCAGGAGGAACTGAAGGCTCTCTTGCTCGAGAAGAAAAAGGACAAGAAACCTGTGAGTTACATTAACCCGGGAAGAAGGCTTAAGGGACAGGCTGCAGGAGTCAAGATTAGAATTCCGAAGGATCAAGAAGAGGAGACAGAGAATGATTCGGAGGAGAAGAATGTTGATCTCTTCAACCATGAGGACGGTGATGAAGATTATGAAAATGAACAGTACTCTCCAAAAGATGATAAGTATAACTTGCTGGAAGAACGCATGCTAGCTATGGAGGGTCAAAAGGCGCCCGGTCTGGATTTCGAAAGCTTGGGACTGGTCTCTAATGTGGTCATTCCTCGCAAATTCAAGATCCCCACTTTCACTATATACGATGGGGCATCTTGTCCTCAGATGCATCTGAGAGCTTATGTGAGAAAGATTCAGCCGTATACCACTAATAGGAAACTATGGATCCATTTCTTCTAAGAGAGTCTGTCTGGCACACAGTTAGAATGGTACTATCAGCTCGAGAGCTCTGACATCCACACCTGGACTGACTTAGCGACAGCTTTCTACAAGCATTACCAGTATAATTCTGAATTAGCACCTACTCGGTTACAGTTGCAGAATATGACTATGGGATCTAAAGAAAGCTTCAAAGAATATGCTCAAAAATGGAGAGATTTGGCTGGCAGAGTCAAACCTCCTCTGACTGACAGAGAGTTAGTGGACATGTTCATGAGCACACTGACTGGCCCATTCTACAGCCATCTATTGAGGAGTTCCTCATTGGGTTTCACTGAGCTTATATTAACAGGTGAACATGTTGAAAGCGGCGTTCGAAGTGGAAAGATACAGGCGGCTACCTCTGATCCTCCGGAGACTCCTAATGTCATCATTGCTCCTCTGCCTAATCATGACGAGACTGTCAATGCTGTGGAAGATACTGATAACGATTATGACTTGGATAGCTGGATTTTCCCAACAATTGGTGACGGACTCCAATTGGAAGGCTGAAGACACTATCCCGATTTCCTTTAGTCAGGAGTAATTGTTATTGCTTATTTTAATGTATTAAATTTTGTTAAAGGTTTTGTCATTTTTATAAGCATATTCACATTCAATAAATCAATGGACCTTTTTGCATTCAAATATTGCGCTCTTTATCTTTCTTGTCATTTTTCTAACAAGTTATGCTTTCTTGCACACACTCACGTAACAATTCGCAGACCCATATCCACTCTGGATCCTGTTGATAATAATTTTACTACTGTTCATTATGACTTTGAAAATCCGATCTACCAAGCCGAGGATGGAAGGGAGGAAGATTGTGAAGTACCTGGAAAGCTTGCCAGACTACTGCAAGAAGAAAAGATTATTCAGCCGCATGGGGCATCGATCGAAATCATAAATCTGGACCGCGTCGCCCGATTTAGCTCCCATTTGACCGCTACTTGCAAATCCGTCCCCAAATTACTGAGACAAAATCAAGAAGTATCTCCAAGAACCTTCAATTCTGACGCCACCAGTTGAAGGGGGACCTCTAATCATGTACTTGACCGTGTTAGACAATTCAATGGGGTGTGTGCTGGGGCAACATGACGAGTCTGGTCGAAAAGAGCATGCAATATACTACCTTAGCAAAAGGTACCGACTGTGAAACAAGATACTCACGACTCGAGAAAGCTTGCTGTGCTTTGGCTTGGGCTGCTCGCCGACTAAGACAGTATATGTTGAATCACACCGCTTTATTGATTTCTAAGATGGATCTTATCAAATACACATTTGAGAAACCTGCTGTCTCCTGAAAGAGCTATCACTAATAATGGTGCTAATTTGAACAGCAAGATGATTACTGAACTCTGCACGCAGTTCAAAATAAAACACCATAATTCCGAAGTGGCGACTTGGTAATAAAGCGTATCATTCTACCACAAGGTGATTCTAGAGGCAAATGGACTCCCACATACGAAGGGCCATTTGTAGTTAAGAAGGTATTCTCTGGTGGAGCCATGATGCTTGCTACAGTGGATGACGAAGAGTCCCCGCATCCCGTGAACACAGACATAGTAAAAAAAATACTACGCATGTACACCCGGCAAGTCGAAAACCTGAAAAGGCGGCTTTGGCAAAAAAAGGGTATCCTGGTGGACTGAAAACCTGAAAAGGCGGTCTAGGCAAAAATTAGGGATTAAAGCGTATGACTATGTCCCGTTCTTGGTCAGCTTCACCCAAGTTCAAGGGACTTGACAAGCCAATCACTTCTATCCGACAGCAGAAGATGAGAGGCTTGAAGACATAATGACAGTAGTGGAATTAAAATCAATAAGACTTTTTCTGCATAGCTTTTTCTTTGTTTTCTTGACAATCTCCTCTTACTAGGATTTCTGTCTCCTTGTACACAAATTGCCTATTTATAGGCCCTCTTTCAAAATCAATACAATTTTATTTCCTAAAAGATGATTTTGTTTTTACTTTTTCTGTTTTGTTTGCATAAACGTCCATTGATTTAATTTGAATTGATATATGCATTTGAATATGATTGATGTTTACCGAAAAAAACATGCATGAAATAGCAATAACAGTTACTGAAAGACTTTAGGGTCGAAGATAAGGTCTAACCATGCTTTCCAACAAGTCCGGTTACAAATCCTGTTCCCCAACAAAAACTGGCTATTTCCAGAAGAGGTCGGCATCACCAGACAGACTGGTCATCTCTTCTATCCCCAGCCGGGCTCCATTGAGTATTTCCACCATCAGACAGAAATCAAGTACCCCTAACTGAGAAAGGGTCATCGATACAAATATCTCCAACCAGAATATGGGGATTTATTTTTCCCCGGCAAAAGTTTCAGACACATAATCCATTCATGCATCATTTCGCATCATATACATGCATAGAATGTTCGCATTTATTTCAGACGCATGATTCATTCATTACATCATTTCACAACATACACATGCATACCTTGTTCGCATTCAGTTTCAGAAGCATAAAACATCTCATGCATCATGACATGGCATGAAGCTAACATTATTTTTCAGGTTAATTATCCTCTTGATACAGTCAAAACAAAGATCCATTCAGACGGACATCTTTATCAATTACATTCAGGATTCAACTACATCTTTCAGATATACTCCATGTCAACATTCATTCTGACATCCTCCTAACGATGGCATCTATAAGCCCTTCCCAGACATTTATTGCAAATACAACATATACAAATATCATCGGATATAGCCTAACGTACGGTCCATTCTGATTCAACCCAACATATTATTTCTTCAACTATTAAGAAACAGCCTAACGGACGGCTCGTTCTGCTGCTCAGAGACGGTCTAACGTACGACCCATTTGGACGTTCATCCCCTCAGATGCTACCTAGCATACGGTACATTTCCGAAGTGTAGTCTAGCTTACGACTACCCCTTTCATCACCAGATTCAGCCTAACGGACGACTCATTCTGCTCAGAGACGGTCTAATGTACGACCCAGTTAGACCTTCAAGTCCTCAGATGCTACCTAGTGTACGGTACATTTCTGAAGTGTAGTCTAGCGTACGACTACCCCTTTCATCATCAGATTCAGCCTAACGGGCGGCTCATTCTGCTCAGAGACGGTCTAATGTACGACCCAGTTAGACCTTCAAGTCCTCAGATGCTACCTAGCGTGCGGTACATTTCTGAAGCGTAGTCTAGCGTACGACTATCCCTTTCATCATCAGATTCAGCCTAACGGACGACCCTTCTGCTACTCAGACACGATCTAGCATACGATCCGGTCTAATCTTCCATCCCCAGTGAAGTCACCCGCTTAATGGATAACTCACTCTGCTATTCTGATAGGGTCTAGCGTATGATCTATTCTGATCCCTTATCCCCAGCAGCGTATAACACACTCATACTCCCCAGCGAAGTCGACAAGGGAGGACTCACGATACAGTCTAGCGAATGACCCGGTATGACACCCATGTCTTCAGATATCGTCTAACGTACGACACAATCTGAAGCTCTCATCATCAAACTTCCTGGATGGCATCTTTAAGCCCATCTCCATCAAGACTAATTGACAAGTGCAAATTTTTGGGGCATTCTAGTGTTCAATAATCTTCCACCTTCAGACCACGAATGGCATACTTGCCATCCTAACTCTCTCGGTTCAAGAATATTGAACAGGGGCAGCTGTCATACCCCAAAATTTGCCCATTAATCTTGCAAAATATTTCTCGAAGCACTCCGACTTATTCTGCAAGGCACTGACCTTAAAGGAACAAAAGCCCAACTCACAACAGACCCAATCCAGAAAAAGGCCCAAACTAGCTTGCTCGCTAGGCGAGCAACTCCTTCGCCTAGCGAAGCTTGCGAATACCAGAATTATTGGGCTTCATTCTGAGCCCATTAGGTCACAGATGGCCTGCTCGCTAGGCGAGCATATCCTTCGCCTAGCGAACCCTTCGCTACACGCTCGCCTAGCGAAGTTTGCGAATATCAGAATTTTTGGGCTTCATTCTGAGCCCATTAGGTCTCCACAATCACTATAAATACCGACACTTCAATCACGAAAAGGGAGAGAGGAAGACGGACAGAAACCCTGGCATAGAAACCCTGGAGACTAACTCAGAGAATTCCGAGTAAAGAAACCCTGAAGGCCACTCATCCGCACCAAGGTTGCCTCCGCCCAATTCGACCCGATTGGCCAATCCAAAGCTGCAATTCCATTGCAAACAGGTTTGCGCATCACTACTGTTTTATGCTTTTAATCGGTAATCTCTACATACATAATGCATCATGATTAAATTTTCGGATATGTAATTTGATTTCACATGTGAATTTAAGTATGCCTGAATATCCTGAATGTTTGTCCATGCTATTCCTGTAATTAAATGCCATAAAGTTCAGGGTGCCGGAGATCATGCTGCTATCAAACTCAAAACCCGTAGCAGCTCGCTAGCACATCGCTAAGCGAGCCTGTAGCGAGCACTCGCTAAGCCTTCGCTAGGCGAAGCAGGAGCGAACGGGACAGTGGCTGTTTTGTTTCTTTTCTGTTCTGCCTTATGTTTATCTAATCAAGATTTATTATAATTCTGCATTATTTGGCCTGACTTTATGACTGTTGTGTTTATTTTGTGGTGCAATTTTCAATTGTACTTTATCTCGATGTTCTAACCCGTGTGCTGAATTATGTAAAGGCTTACATATTCCCGAGGAAACGGCCGGTTAGGTATTCCACTTTATATGTGGGATACCCTTATGGAGATGGATTCTGAATTACTTAATTTTAATGTGGAGATTCATCCTAAATTACCTAATTGATTTTAATGTATTGATTTCATCGATTTTAATGTGGACCTAATTACTTAATCGATTACGACTATCTAATTAATTGTAAAACTTTGCCTTTAAATATGCGATCTTGGACCTCTCTTTGTTACCCTACGATATTACGGTATTACAGTCATGTCCCGCGGATGTGGGGATACACTTAGCAAAGACCCTTCGATTAAATCATCATGTCCCTCTAAAATAAATCATAGCCCCTCGGATGTTGCCTTCGAATATATGATTTTGTCCCCCGATGACCCTTCGGTGTAGCCTACGGTTAAATGATGATAGTCCCTTCGAATGCTAAGGTATCCTTACAACCGTTGCTTTCGACGACCAATCGATGACCCTACGATGTCCCTTTTGCATCCAAAGGATAAAACTACTTACTCCTCAATAGTAAGGACAGTTTTACCCCTCATAAGGATAGGAAATACTTATAAAGACCTTGGGTAGGTATAACTCTTAATTGCTGATTCACCACCTAAAACATTTTTCACACCCCACACCTTTCAAAACATCTTTAGAAAATCACCACTTGGTATACATTCATACTAGAATCATTACCGAGTTATATTTTTCTAAATAACTTTCAAAACTAAACGAGATAACCACTTTGTATACATTCATACAAGAATCATTACAAAGTTAAATTCTCTTCTCAAAACATTTTTTTAAGCAATTCACAACCACTTTTCCAGACAAACATAAGTGATCAAGCAATTAAGAGCCCATGGATAACCATGGATACAAAGGGTGCTAATACCTTCCCTTTGTATAATGTACCTCCCGAACCCAAAATCAAATTAAGGTCTTTCCTGTTCTTTTCCACCTTTCCTTATTGGATAAAAGAAAAGTCGGTGGCGACTCTTGCTAACCGCGACATTTGCTTTCCAAAGCAAAACACAAAAAGTCAGTTCACCGTATGACACATACGAACCGGGTTCCAATCAACTACGAACCCCGAGCCCCCATATTGAGTTTCAAGCCCTGAGCTTGAGACAAGTCACTAGTCTCCACTCTGAACTAGCAAACATGCCTTTTTCACAATAATAATGCCATATGATGCATGGAATTTAATCACGTAATAATAACAACACAATTGAATACAACCCCACTCTGACTATAAACAACCAGACAACAATAACATGTAAAATATTACAGCCTCACTCTGACTATATCAATCACGCACTCAACATATTACGAGTAGTTCTCACTCCGAACCACTCGTCTCAACAAACATGTATAATAATTCACACATAATATATATATATATATATATATATATATATATATATATATATATATATATATATATATAATTCACAACAGATTTTCACATAATGAACATGCATCAACACACCAACTATCTCAGAAGATATTACTATGCGGTAGCTCTGCGTGTTAGCTCTCTAACGCCTCAGACGAAACTTCATTTGGACCTATGAAACTAAATTTATGGCAAAAATCGTCGGGTAAATAAACATGTTTCAATTTTAGAATTTTTCAAAAATTGCTCAACATCAATCGACTGACATGGATGTCAATTGATTGACATCAAAATCATTTGTTCAATGCCTTTCCAAAATTCTCTTAAAAACTGCATACAATCGATTAACATCTCCAATTAATCGTTTTACATTAATTTTTTTCCCTAAAAATACACGCATGCAATCGATTGATACAAGACGTCAATCGATTGACATATTTCAAATTTAAAAAAAAAAACAAGCATGCAATCGATTGACATAAGGTATCAATCGATTGACATCATACAAAATCCCAAAAATCCTAGTTTTCACAATGTCATTCATCTCCCTCATCACTTGCTGTAACACCTCAAAATTTACCCTCCTCTCTTGGGACTAGCTTAGCATATTGCATTTCATTTTTAGGTCATTAGGCATTGCATCTTTGCATATCATGTGGCTACATTGAGCAAGTCATCCTCCTAAGTCTTGATCAGAAGGTAAAGAGGTTAAGATATTCAAGCCTGAGGGTTTCATTGATTGGATTGATCATTAGCCATCTGAGGGTTGGTGCTTCAAATTAGGGTTTCTTGGTTCTCAAGAGGATTGAGCTTCATCTTGGTTAAAATGGTACATCATCATCATCATGGTCTTGTCATCACCAAGAGATTCATTGAGCTTGATCAGATGCCTTGAGATTAGGGTTTTGACCTCTGGTCAACCCTAATCATTTGCATTGTGCCAATCAGGGCTTGTTAAGGAGATGGGGTCTATATTGAGATGGGAGATCATCATATGATTATATTGAGCTTATGGAAGCTAGGGTTTCATCATTGAGCCATTTCATCAGGAGTTTGAAGCTCAAGTGCATCTATGCATGGCCAATTCATCTATCAGTCAGAAAAGTCAACCAAAGGTCAACTGGTGGATTTGGAGGTGGGAGAGGGTTAGAGACACTTCATTCATGTCCAAACAAGTTTCATTTGACATTTCAAACATCAAGAATGAAGAAAATAAAGTCAGATGAAAACTTTCCAAAAATAGAAAGTGACTTGTAATTCAAAATTGCCAAAAATGGAAAGGTTTTCTCCTTGAAATTACATGTCCAAAAATGCTTCAAATGAAATTTTGTCCAACATGAAAGTTGTAGATCTTGCTCTCACCTTTCCAAAAAGTCCAAGAACATCCATTTCTCATGTGTGGTTGGCAAGTTATGGATTGATCATTGTCAAAAAAAGTTGAACTTCAACAAGGCATAACTTTTGATTCACAAGGCCAAATGGAGTGAGACCTTTTTGAGCAAATTTCTTTTGATCCCCCCTATCCAAAACAAGCATTACATTTCATGAATTTTGCTCACACAAAAAGTGCATTTTTCAAGTGAACCAATTTTGAAAAGTGGAGGGAAAAAGGTCATTTTGCAAAATATTCATTGTTTTCACTCCATTCCACTTGCATTAGCTTAGAAACATCATTTGAAACTTGCTCCAAACCAGAAATTTTACTGTTACATTGCATTGCACAAGTGAGGGTGGATTGGTCAATTACCATTTAGCATGAAACTTGCATTTTCACTAATCCTTTGCATTTACACTAATTACGATTAACAGCATCATTAACATCACATATATAAACTAAATCCTAACTGTTTTCTGATTAACGATAACAGAATTGCAATCTAGATCTGAAAATCACAAAAAACTCTTCACTTCTTCTCTCAACTTTTCTTCATATTTCTTCATAAACCGTGCCAAGATCTTCATTAATCCATGATCCATGTGCATTATTGAAGCTGTTGGAAGCAAGATCTCATCATTTCCAAGCCAATTCAAGGACTGTTAAAGTGAGCTTCAACAATGGCAATTTGGATTTTCATCAAGATCGTGCATAATTAACACACAAACCTTGCTCCATTCAATCATTCAAGCATCATAGAAGTTCTGTTTTGCACTTACAAGGCTTGATACGCGCGATTTCACCACTGCCAATTCTTGAAGGTGAGTTTTCAACTTTGATAATTCATAAAATTAATGCATGCTTCTTGTAGATCTCTCTTAGGAGGTAATTCTGCACTTTGAACCATTGGATTTGGTTGAGAAATGAGAGAGTTATGTGAATTAGAAGTTTTGTGCATGATTATGTTTTCTATCGAATCTCTTTAATTAGGATGAATTAGGTCAAAATGATGTTAGATTGTTGATGTACGTTGAGAGACCTTTCCAGTGATATAGATTTTGTTGATTTTGGTGGAAATTTGTTCATGCGCTGGGATTTGATGAAGAACATTGGATGAATGTGATGAAATTTTCCAGAAACACACTTTGATCCTTATTTCCGTGTTTTGAATGGTGTTTAGTGTTTTCGGACTGGTGATTGGACCACGTGTCCAGGTATAGGCATAAGCGCGCGCTACTTTTTGAAATTGGACCTGCTTCGATCCTCCACTAGGACAATTCTCATTTTTGCTTTAGAATTTATTTCCATATGTTACCATATTTCACATGCCTTCATTTCACTTTTTTTTTTTATTTTTTCCATTACTTCCAAAATTCATATCTCATGAAATAATTGTCCAAATTGACTGAAATTTTTTGTGCCATGATCCTTGTAATCTCTACAATTTAATGAATATTTTTGAAAAAATTGTGCACCTGTGGAATTAAAAATGGCCTAGGGTTTGTTCATATGTGTTCTTTCATGCACCTTGCTTGATGTTTTGATCATGAAATGATGATGCTTAATTGGATGGAGCTGAAATTTTGCATGTGTAATCTAGACATCTCAATGAACACTTTGGTATAGAATTTGTGATTTTTGCTTTCCTTGATTGTGAGATATGATCATTTGAATCTAGGTGTGACAATTTGTGTCACACCATTTCTTGTCTAACTTCTTGATTTTATTTGCCATGCCATATGAACTTGGAATGAGCTGAATTTTTGCATGATGATGCTTAGGGGTGTTAGGTTAACTTGTGAATTTTATGGAATTTTCGGATGCATTTCCAATTTGTTTGAGAATTTCCTTTCTGTTTGACCAATTGTGGACTTTTTGTGAGTCATGATTTTAGATGTTTTGTGAAATTCTTGATATGTATTGTATGGACTTGAAATTTTGTGGAGTGATTATAGACACATTGAAGTTTGTCATGGTTTTGGTTTGGTGCATTTATCATGTTCCTACTCTGTTTTATGCTTGCTTGAAGTTGATGCATGATTTTGTGCCTTGTATGAGCTTGTTTGAACATGCCTTGACTTAGGGATTTTATTTGACTTGCTTCCAGTTGTCCAAATGACCTGAAATTTGGTGTGATTGACATGTTATGAATGCTGTTTAGCCATGATTTTTCTTTGGATTTATTGAATTATTTTGGATTGAGTTTGGATTGATTCATTCTGTTTGGTCCAATGAGATTTGAAATGACATGCTTTGCTTTAGATACTTCATGAAATGAAATTGGTGTGTGATATGAACATGAGACCAGTTGGACATTGTTCTAATTTGATTGAACTTGATTTTTGATAATTTTCATGTTCTGTTTTGAAATATTTCTTCCCCTTTGACCCTAGGCTTTGTCCTAGGGGTTTGCTTCTCATGATTGAGTTGTGTTTTCAGGACAAAAGGCATATGGCATGGAGGAATTAATTCACTTGGCTTGAGTTGCTTGTTTTGATTGATGTTGGTTAACATTAAGTTTGTTTTGTAGGTGGCTTCTAAGTCATTTGTGTTGAGCATTGGCTTATGCTTTGCTTGATGCATTGCTTGTGTACAGTTAACTGTTGACTTTTAGTTTGTCTGTTTGACTGTTTGAGCTGTGTACTGACTGGATTAGATTGATTTCAGGTACCTTAGTTGCTATAGTTCATTGTGAACTTGCTTTTTGCTGTTGCTTGGTTGCTTAACCAATTAAGGTATAGCATCACTAACTCCATGTAGTCTGGAAGACCTGACCTGTTACTTGGCCAGGCACCTGTCTGAAGTCCTCCTTAAGAGGCAATGTTTGTGCTTGTTTATCTTTGTCCCCAAGCAGGAAAAGACCTTGAATAAGGCAATTGGCAGACACAAGAGATGTGCAATCCATCTCCCGCTCTTCTGTTGAGTCATCCCTTGGCTCACATTACACGTTGATGCCTTGAGGATAGAAACCCAAGATCCTTGTACAGTTGTACAGTTGAGTCAGTGTCATAAGTGTAGAAGGGTTCCCACTTTCTGAACCCACACTTCCTTTGTCTGAAGCTCTCCCTGGCCAGGGATAAGAGCTGTGAGGCACACCCCTCACTTCCTATTTCATCAGCTTCACCCTGACTCTCAATGTCAGGGTTAAGAGCTAACATCACCCTGATACAGTTGGCTTGCTCTTGCAGCCTAACCCTTGTTTGAGCCACCTTTGTCTGTATATAGTGTGTGCTAATTGTGAATGTTTGCTTTGTTTTGATTGTGCTTGCATGCTTTGCTTTGCCTGGTTAGGATTAGCTTGCTGCTTGTGCAAGTAGATAGAAAACTCAACCTAGGACCATTGTGGAATACATGATAACTATTAGGCTCGAGTCAGTCTCCCTTCTAGTTGGTCATTTCCCGGTCTCTGGTTAGGAGAAAGTTTCTCCCCTGTTAAGGGGAACTATGTTGCCCTGATCCTCATACCAGATGAGGTACGTAGGCAGGAGGTCGCACGAGATCTCTCCGGGCACCCTTTTTGTTTTTCACCCTTTTTCTTTTTGTGTGTGTTTGCTTGACAATTGCTAGGCTCGAGTTCCCGACTCCTTAGTAACTTGTTGTTTGTTTCTTCTTGTGTGTGTAGGAGATGGATGTAAGCCCAGCGATTGGCATTCCGTATCCTCTTGTTGTGTGCTTGGAGTCCGGTATAAGTCCATCAAGTGGCATCTGGTTTCCAGTGTGGGTTTGTTTGGTTCGGAAGTTGATGTAAGTCCAGCAATTGGCGTTCGGGTTCCATGTCTGCCTGTTTTGCGTGTGTTTTGTTTCGGCGTGCGTGAGCCGAACTACGGTAGCTCTGATTCTCATTCCAGATGAGATACATAGGCATAGGATGCGACATCCTAGCGAGCCCTCTTCCCCCTTTTCCCACCTGTGTTGTCTTCAGTGTGTGTGTGTGATGTTTGTTTTAGCAACCTTTTCCTATCTTTTGAGCGTGGATCCCGTCGAGTACGACGGACGTGAGGGGTGCTAATACCTTCCCCTTGCGTAACCGACTCCCGATCCCATTCTCTTTGGTCGCGAGACCATGCTTTTCCCAGGTTTACTTCGAGCGTTTCCTTTCCCTCTTTTGGGATAAATAACGCACGGTGGCGGCTCTGTGTTGTTTTGTTTTAGCCCGCCGGTTGTTTTTCGCGGATGCGTCACTTGCCTCTCATACCTCAAACCACTTCCCATTATATCATTCAAAAACATACAAATGCACATTCTATCATGATCAAACATGTCAAGTATTCACTATTTAACACAAATTTGTCAATTTCATCATGGATGATTTAATTAGATTCATACCCTAAAACACTGAATTTCACATCAAGTTCATCATTGAATCAATTTGTTCATGAAACACATAACATCAAAACACAATTGTACATCAACTCATGACATAAAAAATAGAATTATACTCATCATCTATCAGATTATCATCAATCAAATAGAAAATAAAACCCTATTGGAGGTTACAGGAAACCTTTTTACCCTTTCATGATTTAGGCAACCTTAAATGAATAATCTTCAATTACCTTGTAATTCCAGCAAAACCAACAACAGCAACCTTATTAGTGATCTCCTTTCCAAAGCCATATCTCTCCCTTCCAATGCTCTTATTCTCTATTCTCCTCTTTTTCACATACTAACAAAAATGTTCCCCAACCCTATTTTCTCTACTTCTCTAATTATATAACATTCTAATTATCTTCTCATAATTATAACTTTTGCCGAACTAAAACTCAACATCTCTCCACTTACCACATACTCCTCTTAATTCACAAAATAATCCAACTCCTAATATTCTACTAATTTCTATTAATTTAATTAATTAAATCTCACTAAAATCAATTAATCAAGCATAATTTCCCGAAAATACTACACACCGGCCAAACCATCCAAAATCACACAAAATAATCATTTAAATAAGTCGCTCAAATAAATCAAATAAAAAATTAAATAAAAGACTAATTAAGTCAGGGTGTTACAATGTGCATGGCATAATGAGAATCAGTGCAAGTCATTTTAGCCATACCATCTTCTTTCAAAGCGAGCACGAGGTTTGATAGAAGGCGAGAAAAGGATTACTTTAGTGAATTAAGATAACGACATTGCGGTAAGCTTCTGGAAGACCAGATATCAATTGAAGAACTCGACGATGGTTGTTTACAGGAGAGTCGACATTCCTCAACTGGCCAGAGAGCATCTTAAGATGTTGACAATAAGCATACACATTGGGAAAGCCTCTATACGAATGTTAGAGAACTCTTGCTCGAGAGTGACATCACAAGCATTCTGATTGTCTTGAAAAATGTCAGTTAAATGATTCCAGGTTTCTATATTAGTGGAGTCTGCTTCCATGATGGTGGTCAGTAGGTCAATGGAAATTGTGGAATATATCCATTGAAGAACGATAAAGACAAGAGTAGTCAACTGTTCATACTCGACATTAGAGTTATCTGCCGATGGTTTCTTTCCCATGGAAGGAACAATATTATGTAGAACCTGATGAGAGTGGGCATGGATGCGGAAGAGCTCAACCCATGCCCCGTGTTGATCTTTCTCCATCTCAAGAATAATAGGAATGTGATTCTTGATGTTTGAAACAACGAGAACATGGTGAAACTCCATCTTTGAGACTGTCGATGAAGGTAAAGAGGTTGTCTCCTTGCCGGTACCATGACTACAAGGAGAGATGGGTCACTCATTTTTCCCCTCCTAATGTTTTAAAAATCAGACCGGTCATCAAATTTATGAGTGTGGATCCCTGATTTATTGCTCGAATTATTGGATCATCAGTCAAACTACATGACTAAACTGAATTAAATAAGATAATTTTGTTGAATAAATCGTATAATTCAATTGATTAATCCGGTCTCTATAACAAAATTAAATAGTTATTAAATCGGTCGAACTAGATGCCTCGATCTCGAAAAGATCACGACACCTATCAAATTTTAAAATTTCAAATATTATAATTTTACAAGTTCATTATTCAAATTCAAATTTTAAACATAATCATCACACATAATAAAATAAAACAAAATACAAGTCAAATAAATTTTGAACACAATCTAATTGTTAATATAAATTAAATAATAAAATAAGTGCAGTGTCTAATAAATTTAATTACAAATAAAAAAAGTTATTTCAAATAAGTTAAAAAATATACTTGTATTTTAATTTTAATTTTTTTAAATTATCACAACGGTGTTATTTTTTTAAGGAAAAAAATAAGCATTTAATCTATCAATTTTCTAAAATCGTCGGTTCGTCAGTTTTTATTAGTATTGGCCGGTTATGACCGTCTCTCATTGGTTTAATAGCTTATATGATTCATTAATCAAATTAGATTGATTACTTTTTCGATTCTCGATTCAATTGGTCAATCCAATCTGATTTTTAAAACACTGGTACCACCTTTCAAGTCTCTATCACTTTTATATTTACCAATCCCTCATATTTGACAAACGATTTTCATTATAAATATATTATTTTAACCAATATTAATTTTTATTTTTAATATAATTTAATTTATAATTTATTTCAAATGTAAGGTCTGGATCCAATCATGAGTAGTTATCATTTCACAATAATCCATAATTTTTTTCTTTAATTTTAAAATTTTTATATTATGTTTTTGTGATTATCTTCTTTACTTTTTTTATATTGATTTTCAGCAACATATTTAATATTAATTATAAATTATTTGAAAATTCAGAGGATAAATTGAAAAAAAATAGCACATAGATCTAATTAATTTTTTTTAACAAATCCAATGACTTGATTACAATATTTTACAATCAATAATCTGTTTAAAAATCTTTATAAATATTTTATATAAATTAAGTATCCTTGTATAGACTGATTTATAGAGTATAACATCACATCAACAATTCATTGTGAAATATAAATGTAATTATCTAAACTATCAAACTCAATTAATTGAAGAGGTTTTAGCATGCAATTCAATCATTCTTCATCATACTAATTATACATTTGCTTTATTCTTAATTATAATAAAAATGAGTAAAAAGAAAGCAGATATATTTGATCTAACTATATCTATTTCATTAGATAAGGCTTAACATAAAAAATCTGAAAATTTGTAAGAAAGTTTTAAATCAATGAATTAATATAATGGTAAAGACAGAGTTTGTTGGTTGACATTTCATAATCTTCCTACATCCTTAATTAATCTATGATGTTTGCTTTAGATCTGTATTTGTGGCCTGTGCCACAACATGCCATGTCTTACCATAAAATAGATAGATACACTCATATTATTTCAATTATTGTAAAAGAAGGTGGAAGAAACTATTGTAACATCCTTTAACTTTGATCAACTAATTCAACATAACCTTAGTTTTACCATAAAAATTGAACCACTATTATTTTAAATCTTTTAAAAGAAACATCGACAATATGAAGAAAAAAAAGGCAATCCACTTTAACATATTCTCTCCGTTTTAAATTATAAGCTATTTTTAAAAAAAAATGTTTTTCTATTATACTAATAATAATTATTATTATTATTAACAACGTTTAAACGAATATAAAGTGTTTGTTTGTCCGTTTTTTTATTAAACACAAATAAGACTTCTTTTTAATAGACTGCAACAATAAAATATAAAAATTAATTTTTATTTATTTTATTATTTAATTTTTTAATACACAATGTTTCCTTATAAAATTATAATTGTTCGATGAATAGTTAAATAAAATTAATATAGTGGTACAAATTTTCGATGCGATGGTGAGGAGATTGATTTATAAGATTAATATTTCAACATTCAAGTTAATAGTTAATGAGAGTCTCTTGGACCTTATCTACAACCATAATATATACTTCAATTAAAATACCCTTATCTACAACCATAATATATACTTCAATTAAAATACACTATTTTATAGACAGAGATTGAATCTTAGATTAAGAATCTACATCAATTTTTTCATTTTAGAGTAACACCTTTGTGAGAGACATAACACATATTTATCTAAAATCTTAAGGTAATAGATAAATGAGTTCTCTCACTTATAAATGCTCAAGTGTCCACATTTTCAACTAATGTGGGACTATTACCCACACTATTAACACTTAATACATTTTCAATTTTGATCCTTTTATTTTAAAATTTAAAATTTTGCTTTCCATATTTTCATTTCATTTTATTTTTTATTTTTGATCCTTCTATTTTAAAATTTAAAATTTTGCTTTCTATATCTTCATTTTTTACTTCTAATCTCTAAAAATTAGTTCCAAATCAGAAAGAGACTAAAATTTAAAACGGAAAAAAAATGAAAAAACAGGGGGAAAAAATTCCAAATTTTAAAATAGAGAAATAAAAAATATAAAAAAATGAAAATAAGGGATCAAAGTTTCGGATTTTAAAATAAAAAGATCAAAATTAAATTAAATAAAATCAAAAGAATTAAAATTACAATTAAGCTTTTTGTTTATTAAACTATTAAACTAATTCTTTTTCCATGATGTGCCTCTTTTAAAAAAATAGTTTTTTTTTTTCAAAAATATAAAAAACTAAATACACTCATAATATTTCTCCCATATATGATAATATTCTCCAACTTTAATGTGTTAAATTCTATTCATTAAACCACTAGACTTAAAAAAGGATTTCATGATGTGTCTCCTTCTAAAAATAAAAATAAAGATGATTGTTTTATCATTTTTCAATGTAAATATACAATTATTACATTTTTATAATAATCTAAAAAGTGTAATGATAAATGATAATGTCCAAAGAAATTTCCACAAATAATTAATTAGATTCTGTCGATTTTCCTTTGACGAATGAACAAGTGTTAAGAGTAGGAAAAGAAAGAGAAAAAAAGAAAAAAGAAAATGTCCGTGACCACAAATTAATTTGGGATCCGAATTTCAATGCAAGAAATTCGTGAAATGAATAAAGACATTACACATTTCAAATTTCTCAAAATAAAATAAAAAATAATCACAGGAGCTACGAATTTGTTGGGAGTTTGTATGAACGAACGATTGAACGCCAAATTCTCGCCCCCCCAAGGTTCTTTCTTTCTCTCTTTCTTCTCTCAATTTCCCTTCAGTTAGGTTAGGGTTTCCTCATTTCCCCCAATTTCTCAATTTTCTCTCAATTAGGGTTCATTCTTGTTCTTGTTCTTTTAGATGTCTACTTGAAACTGAACCAACTGGAGGAGAGGGTCCTCAGGTGAAGATCTGAGGCTTTTTTTGAGTTTTCCTTTTCGAGAAATAGTTTAAAAGATGAGCGCTTCTAGGTTTATCAAATGTGTTACTGTTGGTGATGGAGCTGTCGGCAAAACTTGTTTGCTTATTTCATACACCAGCAATACTTTCCCCACGGTTTGTTCTTTCTTTTTCATTTTTGGCTGTTTGGATTGTGTTTTGTATGGGGACTGTGCATGTAAATTATGATTTGAAGTGGTGCATTGAAATGGATATAATGTGAGATTTTGGCTCTCAGTGTTTGTTTTGATTATGATATTGATGTGTGAATTTTTTGGGTTGGAAACAGGATTATGTGCCGACAGTTTTTGACAATTTCAGTGCGAATGTGGTTGTTAATGGGAGCATTGTTAATCTGGGTTTGTGGGATACTGCTGGTAATGTTTTGTAATTTGATTTGTATTTCTGGGGTTCTACTCTATGGTTTGGAGGTTCTTTTTGGATTATTGTTTTTATTTGTGGAACAGGACAAGAGGATTATAACAGATTAAGACCATTGAGTTACCGTGGTGCCGATGTTTTCATATTGGCTTTCTCTCTCATAAGCAAGGCTAGTTATGAAAATGTCTCCAAAAAGGTGCTTGCTTGCTCCCATTTTGATATGGTGTTCCTTGTCGAATGTTTACTCTATGAAAACTTGCTAATATGTTTCATGTGTTTGTTTCATTTTCAGTGGATTCCAGAGTTGAAGCATTATGCACCTGGTGTCCCCATAATTCTGGTTGGGACAAAGCTTGGTATGTTTGTTGCTGCATAATGTGATATTCATATGCGGATGCCGTTTTCTCTATATTTATATATGGTATTAGTCACGGTTTATGTTTAGGTGAAATCATATAGGCCCATGCATTTTATGATCAACAAATATTGACGTTTTAAATATCCTTGGCAGTTTCTATGTGTTGAACTGGTTAACTACTGAACCAGTTCGCTGTGTTTGCTAAGGGAGAGGGTGGGATTTCTGGTGCATTTTATTCTATTTTTCTGTAGTTTTTCATCTCCATTGTTTTTCCAGTGGTATCTGATACTTTAGTTGTGGTCAATGTTTTGGTGTTTCTGCTTTTCTGGTTTGTTTTAGTTTTATTCATAAAAAGTTATATATGCAGTTAGGATTTCCCTGTTTCCAAATCTGTATATATATTTTCAAATAGTCTCCGAATGAGTTGTGTTAGCTTCTAGTTTACACGAATGGCTGTGTTAGTTTCCTGGTAGATGGATTTCTTGACAGAAGAGTTGGTTTCTTATTATATTTTGCCATTTGTATGAGATAGACCTTCGAGATGATAAGCAGTTCTGCATAGACCATCCTGGTGCCGTTCCCATTACCACAGCTCAGGTGATTTTTGCTTCTGGTGCTCTGCGATCTTGTTTAGTTATTTCACATCTTAACTATTAAACCCGAAATATGTGTTGTGTATTAAAGGGAGAAGAGCTGAGGAAGCTGATTAATGCACCAGCTTACATTGAATGCAGTTCAAAAACACAGGAGGTACACAGTTTTCTGATTATTTTTTTCTTCTTCTTCTCTTCTAATTCAAAATGGATAATTTAATATGTAGTTTAAGTTTGTTGTTGGTATTTATTGCAGAACGTGAAGGCAGTGTTTGACGCAGCCATAAGAGTTGTTCTTCAACCACCAAAACAGAAGAAAAAGAAGGGTAAAGCACAAAAGGCCTGTTCAATATTGTAATTCACTAGGTTTAAACATTTGATTGCCCTTTGTTCTACCTGTATTCCCCTCCCCTTCTTTCTTTTCATAATTTCTTTGCTAGTAAAGAAGTTGGAGAGTCTGTGTGGGTGTTCTTTCAGACAAATACTCTAGATCTCCTTGAAGCATAAGGTGGTTTTAATGCTTTGCTTTCTTTGAATTATTATTGTCAACTCTAATAGTCAAATTCGCATTTCATGCTTCCCATCTTTTTTTTCCCTATCCCTCTGCATGTAGTATTAAACTGGAATATACCAGTTAGGATAACCATCTTTTGTTACTTTTTGTATTACTGATTTAGTATTTTACTATACAAACACTTGTGTCCACAACTTTATAGTTAATTTATATTCTTAGTTAAAATTGTAGTACAACTGATACCTTGATAACACAAACCTGAACTCAGTTTTTTAATAACTACAATGAGATTTTTCTTAATAAACTGTACTATGAGATGGAAGTAAAAGTTTTTAGCTCAAGCTGTTCCAAAATTCTCTTGGCAATAAAAAAATGTTTATTGACTAATTGGAACCCAATGACTGATTCTTCTTCTCCAATTCCAAAACTTTAAACTCAAGCTTCTTCTTTTCCATTAATAAAAATCTAAAATCTCTAATTTCTTAACCTCTCAGTTTCTTCAATTTTAAATTGTAAAGATAAAAATGAAGATGGGGGCTCTCACTTTACAAAGTTGGGAGAAAATACTCAAAGTAATAGTTTATCTCCAAGCTCAATGAAATTGCAGGATCAAGGAGATTGCCTTTTTGTATGAGTTAGAGAAGTTGAAGTACTAAATTTTTTAAAGATTAATGGAAGTAACAAGGAGTTGAAGGCTTGATGTATGAAGTATAATCTTTAGAAAATGAGTTGAGAATGTTGAAATATTTTACAAATAGAATTTGTTTACAGTTTATGTTCATAAATCCATGACTCTAATCACACGTGGTGAGATAGAAGATGAAGTATCTTAAATGTTTTCAATAGAGTCTGTGAGGTATTGCCAAAAATGTCTTTCCGTACATATAAAAAATTAAACGCTATAAAAAATGAGGTATTACCATAATTAACTGTAAAACTGTTGTGAGTTAGTGTTATCAAATGTATATTTTGTAGTAGTGATGAAGCTACCGGTGGTGTTTGGAACAAGGAAAGAGAGAAGAATTATCAGGGTCATATTCCTAGTCTTTGAGATCAAATTCGCTTACAACTTTATCTTTGGAAGACCAACGTTAGTAGCATTGTACGTGATATCTTCAACTATCCATTTGAAGTTAAAGTTTCACACCAACTTAAAGGCGTCTCATGTTAGAAGAAGATTTGGTTCTGCATCTGACCTTTAGTTTTGATGATAACAATGCATGGTTTTTTGGAGAACAATTTGGTACACTAATGGTTTTTATCTAGTGCGTAGTTTTGCTAACAAGTTATGACTCTGAAGCAATGACGTGTGATGTCATCATATTCTGGAATTAACACACTCTGACTCTGAGGAGATTCAAGTATTTTACAAGATGTTGTCAAGTTCTAGAAAGCTCTTAGACAACGGTTCTGAGGAACGTTCGTGTTAAAGCTTCTGACTGCGACTCTGATTGAAGAGCCTCTGAAGGTTTGTCTTTCTTCATGATTTTGCGCTCAAGTTCTGAAGATTCTGAAGAACAAGCTCTAAATACTCTGAAGACCAGGTTCTGAGGAACTGTATCAAGACTCTGAAGACCAAGGTTCTGAAGATTATGATAACTTGTCTCTTGATCTTTCTAACATGTTTCAACATTATTTCATCAGAAGCCTCTAAAGATTAGAAGATAAGATCAAAAGGTTTTGCGTCAAGAGTACAAGATCACCATTTTCTCCACTACCCCGATTTTGTGGGCTAAGGACAGTACTATTGTACCGTTTTGCCTCCCATATGTAAACCTTTATGAAAGAGATTGTTGCAATTCAATATTTCAATTCTACCCTCCAACGGTTATTTTATATGACTATATAAAGGAGACTTGAAGATTGGAAGAAGTTACTAATTCATTACGTTTATAACTACGCTACTACACACGCTCTTGCTGAAATCATATTATTTATGTGTATAGTTTTGTAAACACACAAGAGTTTTTTCTCGTTACTGTGTGAGATATATTCATTGTATTAACTTATGTTAATCTTCTTTCTTAGAAGCATTCTTTGTAAACACAACTTGTAAATCTCAAATCTGTTTGAGTGGTTTCCTTGAGTGACTAGGTTTTAGTCAGATAGACTCAAGAAGACAAGGACAATTTGTCTGTGTGGTGTCTGAAATTAGGTTTTGATTATAGTGGATTAAGTCATTCACGGGAAGGCGAAATCACCTTTGTAGGATGGACTAGAGGTAGCTTCGTTAACAGCGAACCAGTATAAAAATAACTTTGTTATTTTTCTTATTCGTATTATTTCTTTGTTGAGTTAGTTTTGAAAAAGCTTTTTTTTAGAAATCCAATTCAAACCCCCTTTTGTGTTTCTTGCCACCTTCATATCACACATATTTTTTAGCCCCGGTGACAAAGTATCATTCGTCCAATGAGATCAAGATCGTTGAACATGTGTCTATGGGACCACTAGAGATAAATGTCTAATTAGAGAAGAAAACCCTTAAATAGGACTAAGATTATGATGAATCACTTCCTTTTGAGGCAAGGAGAAATATTGAGGGGGTTTGAACCCAATGGAGACTTCATTGAGGTTGTTGTGAAGAGAGACCCCACGAAGATCATCTAGATTGAGGTTTACTTACCTAAATCCGTAGAAGACCAACTTATCAAATTCCTATAGAAAAAAAAAGTTCTCCTTGTCCGCTAGAGAAATTTCAAGCATATGCCAAAGGTTGCATGGCACTTATTGGTTTATGGAAAAATGTTTTGTATTTGACCCAACGTCGGTGAAAGCAATCACCCGAGAAGGCTGAAGCAACCAAAAGGCCATTTAGGATCTCTTGAAAAATGGGCTTATAACCCAACACAAATACACTATCTGATTATTTGGACCTAAATCAGATGTGTCATAAGGGCGCATACCTCTACCAAACAAAGAAAAATTGTCGGATAACTCATCGGGATTCAAACTCTCATCGTTCATGGATTCATATTTAAGTTACAACCATATCCCAATGGATCCAAATGATTATATAAAAACAACATTCATGACAAAAGCATAAAACTTCTTCTACAAGGTGATGCCCTTCGGTCTCAAGAAATCAAGAGTGGTATACTAGAGGATGATAAAAAAGATCTTTAAAGACCAGATAGGTGACATGATAGAATTAGACATGGACTATATGATTGTAAAGTCTAACGAGGAATCAAATCATACACTCCATATTGAGGTCCTCTTAAGGGAGACCATGAGGCACAACATGCACTTGAACCTATACAAGTTTAAATTTAGTGTAAAGTTTGGGAAGTTATTTAGTTACAACCTCACTGAGAGGGGAATAAAAGTAAATCAAAATAGGTGTTAGGTCGTAATCGATATTATGGTACCAAATACAAAGTTGGGGATTTAATGACTAAACAAGATGTTAATTTCCTTGTCAAATTTATTCTTCGGGTCCTCTCATCACACTTCCACTCTATAAAAACTAATAAAGAAAGATACCTTTGAATGGAATATAGAGTGTGAGGTCCTTCTCTAAATTCAAAGAGGTATCATCTCAACCTCATATCCTAATCCGGCCTAAGGAGAGTGAAATTATTTTTGTTTAATTATACGTGTTGAAGGAGGCCATCAGACCGTCTTGGTACAAGAAGATGAGGTTTCCCTAAACGTAGCATACTTCATTTCAAAAGTATTATAAGAATCGAAGGTACATTGTTAAAATATAGAAAATATCATGTTATCCCTTGTGACCATAATTATCAACAAAAATAGATAGATGCATATTCGGGTTTTCCGAAAGTAACCTTGAGAATTGGTCCTATTGAACCGTGCTTATCAATGATGGTTTGAGTTCAAAATTATTTACCGCTATGGGAAGATGCACAATGCTACTATGAGGTTCCTCATCAGTATGAATCACATAGTCCTTGAGAGGCTTAGCGTCAACTATTGGTTCAACCATCTTTTGATGTCTTAGATTTCAGCGTCTCTCGTGCAAGAAACACTCGATTTTGTTTGCATGATCGACTAAATTATCAGCAAAATGAGTTCTTTGCATACAAGGGTAGCGAGAGAACTATAGCAACAGAAAAATAAAAATGTGATATAATCTCTACGATAATAAATAAAATAATCAATATCAAACACAGTTGGTCCCCGACAACAGCGCTAAAAACTTGACACGCTGCAAGTGTACGACAATGTGAAGTAGTATAAGAAATAGGTTATTGAACCACATAGACCAAATGTTGAATATTGAATCCTATTCTATATGTGTAAATCTAGGGCGAGTGAAAATTGGTTTTTATATTAAATTAAAATGAGATAAAAATTATAAGACAAACAAGACCTATGGTTCATGATTCCTGCTTAGACATATCATTATGTTCCTTAATTTCAATTACCATAAATTTTGTATGATTATAGAAAAATAGATAAATATGGAGAACACCTACTTTCGTCAGTGTGTTTTCTTGTCTAAGATAAATAATTGGTCTGCTCTTGCTAGCCCGAATCATTCATCAAAGTTCCTTTTTCGCATGGATATAAAAATTGGAACTTTTCTCAACTGAGTCTGAACACTTTCATGACTCGTACTCAACTGTTTAATAATCTGCTTTCGATTACTAAAACATACCCTTTCAGTATATGATTAGTATCCGGGTAATCCTTACTTTTGTAAAAGATATAGTTTTAAAAATCAAATTTTAAAATAACATGTAAACAAATTTCTCGTAATCTATTTGTAAGAGTTCTCATGGATATGTCATGAGACAAGTCCCATGATCCTTAGTCCCTAAAAGACTATTCACTCATAGTGAGAAACATCACAAACAAAACATATATCAAATTGGCAATCCTAATTAACAGTAAAAATTGATCTATAACAATGGAGTAAATAAGACCTGGTGAAAAACAAAGTAACTTGAATAATAATAATGAGATGCTTCAAGGAGACTTAAGTACAATAATTGCAATGACCGAAAATAATACGTAAAACAAAAAAATAATAGCTCCCCTAAACTCATGCAAACCATGAGTTTATATAGAAAATTCTAAATGAGGAATGCCTTAGTTCGTGTTCAATGCCCACCAAAAGAGTTTATTAAATATCATATACAACAGAAATTCCAAAACAACAGAAAGAGATCCGAAAAAGGAAAGAAAAATCGGGGAGATGCACACACCTGCTACGGCCCATAACATCCGCTACGGTCGCCCGTGGCAAGCCTCTAGGAAATACTATGGCAATGGTGTTGGTGTACAAGTTGAAGAAGATGAAGATGGAAGAAGACATAGAAGAGATAATAACAAACTTCCGCTACTCTGCTAAAACGGTTACAGCAAAATGGCTGCACTTACATTGCTCTACTGTGTACAGACTGTTATGTTACTTAATGGATAAGCATATTACTACTTATATACATAAAACAATAATGTCACGTAGGCAAAATACTAAAATATTGAATCACCATTCAACACCATCTCTTAATTCAGGATTTAACTAATCAAAACTAATAACACCAATTTCATCCCTCAAGTGGAGAAATTGATCAGTCTTGATCGCTTTCGTCAGAACATCTTTCAGATGCTTCTGGGTGCTACAGTGAATAACTTCTAGCACTCCATTATGAACCTGACTTCTCAGAAAATGATACTTAGTCTCAATATGCTTGCTTCTCCCATGCAGCATTGGGTTCTTAGCAAGATTGATTGCATGCTTGTTATTAATCATTAGCTTCAGAGGCTTGTTTACCTTGATCTTCAGATCCTGCAGTAAAATCAGAAGCCAAGCAGCTTGATATGCAGCCACAATACCAGCAATATATTATGCTTCATAGGTTGACAAAGCAACAACTAGTTGCTTCTTGGAACACCGAGAATTAGGACTTCTCAGATACTTAAACAAATATTCATAAGTACTTCTTTTGTCAACTCTGTCTCCATACCAATCAGATTTTGAGTAACACGTCAGCTCTGAATTAGCCTGAAAACATCTTGGTAATGAGACCACTTAGGTTTACTCATGAACCTACTAACCATTTCAATTATATAGTAAATGTCAGGTTTGGTATTACACAAATACCTAAGAGATCCAACTAACTGCTTGAAAGTTGTAGCATCTACATCATCACCTTCAGAATTAGAATCCAATTTGTAATTTGTTTCTGCAGGTGTGACATCAACCTTACAATTCAACAGCTCGAATCTCTTCAGAAGCTCAATTTCATATTTCAGTTGATGCAAAATGATACCCTTCTCATAGTACATAAACTTCATCCTAGGAAATATGTCATCTTTCCTAGATCAGTTATCTCAAACTCATTCATTTGCACCTTCTTGAAGCTATCTCATATTCACAACTCTCTGTTAGAAATATGTCATCAACATAGAGACACACCAGAATCAAATCTCCTTTAGGAGTATGTCGAACATAAATTCCATACTCCATCTCACACTTTCTAAATCCTTGGAGCTTGAAAAATGAATCAATATTCAAATTCCAAGCTCTAGGAGATTGTTTTAGTCCATACAACGTTTTATGTAACCTGTACACCATCCCTTCCCGATTCTTTTTCTCAAATCTAGAAGGTTGTGAGACGTATACCTCTTCCTGTAATGGATCGTTCAGAAATGCAGATTTCACATCTAAATGCATCATAGGCCAATTTTTGTTAGCAGCTATCACAATTACCAATCTGATTGTCTCATGTCTCGCTACAGGAGAAAACACCTAAAAGTAGTCTAACCCATGGTTCTATAGAAAACCTCTTGCCACTAACCTTGCTTTGTGTTTTCCGATTGATCCGCCTAGCTTCATATTCTCCTTGAAAACCCATCTAACGTTGATGGCTTTCTTGTCCTTTGGAAGCTTAGTCAACTCCCAAGTCTTGTTTCTTTCTATAGCCTTAAGTTATTCTTCCATGGACTTCAGCCACACTTTCTTCTTGAGCGCTTATTTTGTACTCATTGGTTCAGAGTCTACTAACATGGAACACTAAATGAATTCTCCTTCAGAGACTACTTTAGTATCATGTATCATGTCAAACTCTGCAAACCTTCTTGGTATTCGTATGATTCTTTGTGGCCTCTAAACATGTTCAGAATATCCTTCGGACACTAGAGAAGTATTAGATCCTAGAACCTCAGAAGTACCACCTTCATAGTCTGAAATATTCCCAGAATTCGGATCTCCACTAGAGTCTGAATCATTATCAGAATTTGGATCAGAATCAGATTCACCTTCAGAGTTAGACTCTCCTTCAGAGTCACCTTCAGAATCATCTTATGATTATGACTCATCTTCAGAACATTCAGATTCTGAAGTATCTTCAGAGGTAAATTCTACACCAGAGTTGGATTGAGATTTACTCCAATCCTATGTTTTTTATTCTTTCACAATAACATCTCTGCTGAATTAAACCTTGTTAGTGATAGGACAGTAAAGCTTATAAGCACATGTATTATGGTACCATATAAGCAACATAAATATGCTTTTGTCATCCAACTTCCTTCTCTTAGCATCTGGAACATGTTTGTACAAACAGAACCAAACACCTTCATATGGCTCACGCTTTGCTTATCTCCAGTCCACTTCTCTAAAGGAATAATTTCCTTAGCTTCTTGGTTGGAGACTTGTTGAACACATATGTTGAGGTGGCAACAGCTTCTCCCCATAAGGTGTGAGGTAGTTTCTTCTCTTTCAGCATGCTCCTTGTTATATCAAGCAAAGTTTGATTTCTTCTTTCAGCAAGACTATTATGTTAAGGAGTGTATGAAGCATACACCACATACTCAATTAAATTCTCCTCACATAACTTTCTGAACTCTGTAAAGTTATATTCACCTCCACCAAGTTCTGAGAACTTCCAGCTTCTGACCACTTTGGTTCTCAGCCTTGATTCTGAATTTCTTGAACTCAGTAAACACCTCGTGTTTAAAATTTATAAGGGATACCCATGTCATTCTTGTGAACTAATCAACAAATTACATAAAGTATTTATTCCCTCAAAGTGAAGATACTGGAAATTGTCCACACACATCAGAATGCACCACACCCAGAGCATGCTTTGCTCTTGGATACATTTCATATGCAAATGGCAATCTTGGTTTCTTCTCTCTCGTGCACACATTGGATGACTTCTCTGGCTTCTTAATCGTATGAGTTCCATGTACCATCTTCTTTGAATTCATATGTCCTAAGCTTCTGAAGTTCAGATGACCAAATCTTTTGTTCCACATCTCACTTTCCTTCACAACACTTATTGCACTAAGGCATTCAGAGTCTGCACTTTTAACATCCATTTTAAATGTTCTATTCCTTCCATATTCCGAATTCATAATCATCTTTTGATTACAGTCATACAACTTTAAAAGATTGTCCTTCATAGTAACTGAAAAACCTTTCTCAATTAATTGACCTACACTCATCATATTGCTTTTCATGTCAGGAACATACCACACATTCTGAATCGATGTTGTTTTACCATTATTCAGAATTACTCTGACATTTCTCATACCTTCAACATTGAGGTATTTATCATCAGCACATCTGATCTTTGTCCTCTTACCAGAGTCAAAGTCAATCAGCTATTTCTTATTTCCAAAAAGATGATTTGAGCAGCCAGTGCTCATGTACCACCAGTCTATCAAATACGCATCATCAGATTCAGAAGTTATTAATAGCACAGATACATCATCAGAATTTCCTCTGGATATATTTGCTTCTTCTGACTTCCTTTCCTTGTTTGACTAACAATCAACAGCGGGGTGGCTAAACTTCTTACAACAGTAGTACTAAACTTTTCTCTTGTCATACATCTCCTTCCCCTTTTGAGTACTCTTTTTCCTTCCAGAAGTTGAGGTTTCTGACTTCTGAATACCATCATATCTCTTCCTGGATTCTGACCAATATTGTTTCTGATATTTCTTACCAGAAGTTGCTTTCAGAGCCTGCTGCTCTACCTCCATTTCAGAGTTTCTCTCAGTCAGACGTAACTCTTGTACCTCTAGACTACTTTGCAGCTCTTCAATTCTCATGGTTCTAAGATCCTTAGAATTTTAATTGCTACCACAATGTAATCAAACTGAGGAGTAATAGATCTAAGTACCTTCTCAATAATACTTTCTTCAGAGAGAGTTTCTCCATACGACTTCATCTCATTTGTGATCAGAATCACTCTAGAGATGTAGTTAGGTACCTACTCATTGTTCTTCATATTGAGATTCTCATTCTGCTTACATAGAGACTGAAGCTTTACATTTTTCACTGATGCATCACCGCCATAGCACCGTACCTGTGTGTCCCACACAACCTTCATCGTCGTTGAATCAGTGATTTCTCAAACATGTTCACATCCACACACTGATGGATGTAGAACAACGCCTTTTGGTCCTTCTTCCTCATATCATGTTGAGCATTCCTCTGTGCATCCATTGCATTTTTTGGAAGTGCAATCAAAACATAACCGTCATTGACGAGATCAAGAACATCTTGAGTGTCAAACAACACATGCATTTGAATCATCCAATAATTCCAGTTCTTACCATCGAACACTAGAAGCTTAGTACTCATATTACCGTTTATGTTCATCTTCAACCTTGTGCAAATCACTCATATCTCACCAAACACTAATATATCTCAATCCCGCAAAATCAAAAAATGTGATTTTGTTACAATTTTGATTCAGAAATTCAACATGAATTCAAGAAACGAAATCAATCATCCAATGTCTCACCGTCCACTCGTGTTTCCCTGTGAATCCGAACCGGGGCTCTAGATACGAATTATTGGTCCACAAGATGAAGAAGATGAAGATGGAAGAAAAGAGAGAAGAGAGAATAACAAATTTCCCTTACTCTGCTAAAACAATTACAGCAAAATGGTTGCACTCACATTGCTCTGCTGTGTACATACAGTTATGTTACTTAATAGCTAAGCACACTACTACTTATATACACAAAGAATAATGACACGTAGACAAAATACTAAAATACTGAATTACCCTTCAACAAATGGAATCTTGGCTGCTACAACCCGTAGCAGCTGTTACGACCGCCCATAACAGCTCTCTAAAAAATGTATGAGAAAAATTGGAACTATGTTGTTTTCCTGTATTTTGCTTCTTTCAATTCCTCTTTTACCTGTGATACTTGTTCAGACTTGAAAATACCAAGAAAACAGACTACCCAACATAAAAGATGATACAAGCAAAAATAAATCGGACAAAAACAAGAAAATAACATAGGAAAATAACTAACATAAACGATGTGAAAACCATTTATCAGTCATCATCAACCTTCTACAAGCTCTAAACCACATGTGTCTCCTAACTATGTATTATGGATAGATCTTCAATCCTTAAAACTTGTTGAAATTAAATTGTTATCCTCAATCCTTAAAACTTGTTGAAATTAAATTGATTCATGAAATCAAGGGCATGGAACATGAAGCTGTCAAATAAGTCATTGATGACATTTCTCAAGTAACAATTTTTCATGAAATTATGTTCCCATTGGCTTCATCTCTAAATACTAAAAGAGATAGAGAAAATCCTCATGAATTATCAAAGAAGAAATTTAAGAAGTCTTCAAGGATATCCATATCGAAAGTTCTTGATCTATTTGTTGCTACCAATACTCGTACATACCAACTCATTTTAGAAATATCTTCTCATCATATAAGATATGCATTGTTTTATCTATTTTGTTATTTCATTGATTTTCACACATATTTTTATCCTTAGTTTATTTTTGAACCTTATCAGTGTAATATATTTTTTCTCTGATATTGTTTTATCTCTATCGCTTTGTTTTTTTTTAAACCTTACTTAAACGTAAATTATCCAAATAACTTTATTAAATATAAAAATATACTTTATTTGATAACAAAAGGGGAGAAGAATATTTGATGAAAAAGGTAAGATAATTTATTCTAAGTAAATTGTTAAATGTATTTTTAACTGTTCATATTTCAAACATATTTTTTTTAAGAGATTGTCACTAATTACTAATATTAAAAAATGTTATTATAACATAGTATTTTATTTTTAATTAATTTCATGGGGAGTTTGTTGGCCTGATCCTTTGTGATAATTTTATCATCTTTTGAAAAGATAAAAAATTTCAATAAAAATATAATCATTTGTTTTGATGATAACACAATATTATATTTTGAAGAATAATGCTCTTTGATTTAGTTTTGATGATAACACAATATTAGTTACAAATATACAATGCTTTTAAGATCCATTCTAGTATATTTTCGGAAGAGAGTAATGAGTTTCTACAAATGACTATATGGTGTAATAGATGAATCAAGAAGATTTCATCTAAGATAATTATCACAAGTATCTTAGTACCATATTGTTTAAGTTTTTTGAGATGCACGCTATAGAGACGCAATCTATTATATGCTAGTATAAATTATCGATGTTATCCTCTTAGTCACAAGTACTCAAACAATGTCGAGTTTCTCTAGTTAACTTCAAGCTTTAAAATCAACATATTTCTCTCATAAATTAAATTCTCACAAAATATACTCTAAACGTGTAAGAGTATAAGATTTAAAAAAATAATTGAATCTTTAAGTTTTAACGTTGAAGAGACTAGTTTTTCTTGCTCAATCATACCCCATATGTTTGGTGGAGAAGTATTTAACTTTTAGAAGGATAAAATGTATAGGTTCTTCACCTCCAATGATTTAGAATTATGGAGCTTATTTAAGAAATGATGCATAAACCTAAAGATGACTAGAGAAATGAACTTGATCCATTCGCTATGGATGTTGAACAAAGAAAGCCTAAAATCTACATCATAAAGCCATATTTTTTCTTATAAATGTTATTTCCTTTAACAAGAATGTGTTAAAATCACCTACAATGAATAGAAAAATTATATTTGACTCTTTGTGCCTTAATTATGAAGTAAATAAGCAAGTAAAATATCTTAAAGAGAATGTATTGATAAAACAACACGAGTTCTTCATAATGAATAAAGATGAAGATGTGGAAACCATGTTTTCTAAATTTTAAGCTTTAGTTTTTGGACTTAAAGTCTTGAAGAAAAAAATTTACTGCTTAAATCATATAAAGAAAATTCTTAGGAGTTTGTCAAAGAAATGAAGATAAAAGGTAACTAATAATCAAGAATAAAAATATTTGGATATCTTAGCTCTTGAAAAAATCATTATCTCTCTCTAAAGTCATGGGATAGATCTAAATGAAGGTGAACCTCAGAGAAAGCTAAAGTATATTTATTCGAAGTCTAAAAGAAAGAAGTCTGAGGCCAAAGAATTTTATGATGAAGATATTTAAGAAATATTTGATGATGATAACCTTTCTTTCATCTCAATAAGAATACAATGTTTATGGAGCATAAGAAAGAATAAATTCATAAGATATTTATGTGCATTTGTTTATGTGCATTTAGTTAAAGGACTAATGCATAACCTATTAAATATAAATCAATTAAGTTATAGTGGTTATAACTACAGCGTATGGGCATGGGTAAAATTTATAAGATATAAGGGTGAGTCTCATTCTGGGTTTTGAGCATTCAACAAAATTAAGCTATTATGATTATCTATCTCATAAGATCATGATTTGTCATTTTTAATAACTACTGCAATGAACATGAGTAAAATTTGTAAGACATAAGGATGAGTCTCATTTTTTGTTTTGAGTATTTAGCAAACAAGTGCAAATTGGAAAAGAATTGAAAATTGAAACTATTAGAAGTGATCACGATGAGGAATTTTAAATCAAAATACTTGTGAAGAAAATAAAATTTGTCGTTATTTCTCATGTCCTAGAACTTCACAATAAAATGGAACCGTTGAAAGGAAAAATAGATCGCTTCAAGAGATGGTCAAAACCATGACCAGTGAGAAATATGTTAGGGATTTCTCGGAAAAAGTTGTAATTACAATATGTTATATTCAAAATAGGATTTATATTAGACTTATATTGAATAAGAATCCTTATGAATTGTGGAAAGGTAAAAAAAAAATCTAACGTTTCTTATTTCTATCAATTTGGTTGTACTTGCTATGTGCTAAAAAGTAAAGAACATTTTAACAAGTTGACTCAAAGGCACAATTGTGTATATTGTTAGAATATTTTTATCGCTATAGAGTCTAGAGGATGTATAACAAAGAAAATTTAATTATTAAAGAATTAATCCATGTAATATTTAATGATAAAGAGTTTGACTATGATACGTCAAAACTATTTAAGAAATTTGCAAATATCAAAGATTGGAGAAGTAAAAATCAAAATCCTCTAGAGAAAATAAATGTGGCAACAACGCATCTAGTTTAGAAGATTATGGTGATGCAATGAAGTTTGAACAAGAAGCCTTTGTTGAACAAGATGATTTTAGTGGCTCTAGATCTAATAATCATTGGAAGCACAAGCCTTTACATCCAAAATATATTATTTTGAGAAGCAAGGAACATCCTTTGTATCTCTTATTGAATTATATTTTGAGAAGCAAGGAACATCCTTTGTATCTCTTATTGAGAAGCAAGGAACATCCAAAAACTATTATATTACTTTTATTTTATGTTGTTAATCATGATATCACTCTTTTTTAAATAGATGTCAAAAGTACATTCTAAAATTGTGTAAACAACCTTAAGAATTTGAAGACTCTAAGAAATTGTAACATATTTTTAAATTAAAGAAATCATTTTATGGTCTGAAACAAATTCAGAGGACTTAGTGTGATCATTTAAATAATTTTCTTTTTGAAAATGATTTTGAGAGAGGTCATATTGATAGGACATTCTTTAAAAAAATGACTAGGGATGGGAATTTTGATTGTTCAAGTTTAAGTGACTGATGTTATATTTGGTTTTATTAATTATGTTTTTAATCAAGAATTTTCTAAGATAATGCACAAGAAATTGAAATGAGCATGATGGAAGAATTGAAATTCTTTCTTGAAACTCAAAGCAACCAATGTTCTGGTGGATTTTATAGACATCAAAGTATATATACAAAATAACTCTAGAAGAAATCAGAGCTTGAAGAATGTCATTCAATCCAAATACATATGCATCATACCTATAATTTTCGAAAAAGATATGACAAGCTTAAAGGCATATAAAAAGATATGCAAACTGATGATAAGACATCTTCTTTATCTTTGAGTTTGTTTTCAATCATATCCTAGATAAATTCACTTAACATGTGTTAAGAGTGTTATGAAAAATGACAATTCAAGTTAGTGTATTCGATTACACACAGGGTGTAATAGATTACCACCCCCTTCAGTAACAGTCGGAATCAAACGAAATTGATGTGTAATCAATTACACTCAAGGTGTAACCAATTACCACCTTTCTAGTTTACAGATTTTTGTTAGACATTAGCATATTATAATCAATTATACCAAATGTATAATTGATTACATGTCTAGGAAGTTTGTTTTTTAATGATTGGTTAGCTACGTTATTTTGTATTGTTGATAAATACAATTGTTGGGTTATTAATGAAAAAGAACCATATTTTCACCCTAATACTCTCTAATTCTCTCACTCTCTCCATTATTCTTTGGTTCATCATTTTATCGAGTGATTTGGTTTTCCCAACATTTGGCTCAAATCATGGTTTTTGATCGAACGCTTAGTGTGCGAAAATTATTTCCATCTCCAATGAACATATCTCTACAAATTTCCCAACTATCGATGCGAAGAATTATGACAATGGTGAAAACAAATGAAGATGTTGTTTGGTTATCAAAATATTCTTGAAGTGAACAAGAAAGTTGTTAATCCACTTGGAAAATATGCAACGACTGCACAAAGAGCTGCACACAAATAAGAGAAGATGAAAGATTTCAAATCCATGTACCTCATTCATGAATGTGTTGATGCTGACAACTTTGAGAAGGTTAATGTACATCCTCAAAGGAAGCTTGAGAATATTGAAGAAAAGTTATGTACGAGCTGATAAAACCAAGGTGGTGATGTTACAAACTTACAAAAGGCAGTTGAAATTAATTCAAATGGAGGAGAAAGAAATTGTTAGTGAATTTACTACAAGAATCACAAGATTGGTGAATCAGGTGACATATTATGGAGAAAAAATCACTAAGCAATATGTTGTTGGTAAAATCTTAATATTGTTAACATCAAGATTCGATAAAATAGTGGTTGCGATTGAAGAGTCCAATGATCTTTCAACCATGAGAAAAGAAGAGTTGCAGAGCTCTCTTGAGGCTCATGAGCAGGGAATGGATGAGAGGAATGTTAACAAATCAAAGGTTAAAGTTGCTTACATATCCATTTCGTTGGAAAAGAAAAAAAAGGTGAAGGGAAAGTGGTTCATGAATATAGGTAGAGGAAACTATCACAAAAACTGTGGAAGGAACTCCCAAAATTCCAACAATTCAACATTTCAAAAGGGTGAAATTAGCTACAACAAAGGTGGTGGGTCAAAAAAATACAAAGGTGCCAACAATAGAGGATGAGGAGGAAGATGTAAAAATGACAAGAGCGGCGTTTAATGCAATAATTGTCAAAAGCTTGGACATTTCGCCCGCAAATGTAATGCCAACAAAAATGATCCACAAGAAGCTTAAGCATTTGAATTTAAAAGATATTAATGCTAGAAAAAATAGCATGGTTTCAGGGCTTCCATTGATCAATATGTCAACTAAAGTATGTGAAGAGTGTGTTCAGACCAAGCAACACCGAAGCAGTTTTAGAAAATATGTGAGATGCAGAACCAAGTGTCATCTTAAGGTGGTGTATTTGGAGGTTTGTGGACCGAGGCAAGTTGGCTCAATTGGATGCAATAGGCACTTTATTACTTTAATTGATGATTTTAGTAGAAATATGGAATTACTTGATCAAAAGAAAAGATGAAGTGCTAAAAGTGTTCAAGAAGTTCAAATCCATGGTAGAAAGACAAAGTTATCGCAAAGTCAAAACTCAAAACAAATGGTAGAGGTGAATATGTATCAAATGATTTGGGGAAATTTTGTGATCAAGGGGGCACTGTACATGAGGTAGTGTCACCCTATATGCCTCGACAAAATGGAGTCACTGAGAGGATGAATCTATCGATTATGAACATGGTGAAGAAGCATGTTAAAAGGGAAGAACTAGTCGAAAGAATTATGGAGAGAAGCGGTGTCCACAATTGCATATTTGTTGAATAGGTGTCCAACAAAGAAGCTGAAAAATATTACACCCAAAGAATCATGGTCTGGATTCAAGCCAAATATTGGTCAGTTGAAGGTATTTGGTTTGGTTGCGTATAGACATGTTTTGAATCAGCTTAGAAAGAAGCTAGGTGATAAGGGAAAGTAGATGATACTTGTTAGGTATCACTCCCCGGGTGACTACAAACTCATGACAATCAATAAAAGAATAGTAATCAGTAGGGGCGTGATTTTTGATGAATTAAGGGACTGGAAGCATGTTCTAACTAATGAATCTTAAGGTTATAATAATGATGGAATTGTTCCTACAATGTTTGAGAATGTAGAAAATGCATCTGGTGAATTTCAAGTTGAAGAAAATATGAGAATGTCAATGAGGCAAAGAGGCATGCCTGCAAGACTACAAGGTTTTGAGTTGTTCCCGAATAATGAAGTAAACTACAGTGGTGATCTCGTCCATTTTGCGTTCATGGCTAAATTCGAACCGGTGCAAATAGAGAGGCATTGAGTGATCCAAAGTAGATATGTGCAATGAAGAAGGAGTTGTTGTCAATCGAGAGAAATAAGACATGGGAACTAGTTGATATACCTCAAGAAACGAAGCCAATTGAGTGAATGCGAATTCCAAAGGTGAAATAATCAAGCATAGGGCTCAATTAGTTGCATAGGTTTTTTTCAAAGGCATAAACTTTGAATAAGTATTTGCACCAGTGGCTTTAATAGAAATCATTAGGCTAGTTGTTGATATTGCAAATAACAAAATTTGGTCCATCTACCAAATGGATGTTAAATCTGTATTTTTGAATGGTCCTTTGAAAAAGGAGGTGTATGTGGCACAACAACCTGGTTTTGTTGTAAAAAAATAAAGAAACCTGGTTTTATAGATTGAGGAAAATGTTTTTTGGTTTGATGTAAGCACCAAGAGCTTGGAACAAAAGAATCGATAGATTTATAAAGGAGATAGGATTTAATAAATGTGTATCTGAACATGTTGTGTATGTAAAAAAAGATACAGGAAACTGAGTGATCATCTTATGTCTCTACGTTGATGATTTAGTGATTACATGCAGCAATGAAGGTTACATTACTGAGTTCAATGGTGATTTAATGAAGAATTTTGAGATGAACAACCTTGGTCTCATGACATATTTCCTTGGCATTGAGTTTCACAAGTCCGAAAAGGAACTGCTCATGCATCAAAGGATAAATGCTCTTAAGATATTGAAGAAGTTCGAAATGGAGCACTGTAATGTGACAATTACCTCTATATAATAAAAATTGGAGTTGTCAAATCCACTATTGGATACATCTTTATATATGGAGAAACAACAATCTCTTAGTGTTTTAAGAAGGAACCAGTTGTGGCGCTCTCTTCTTATGAGGTCGAGTACATTGCAATGTGTGTGTTTTGTGTGTATGTGTGTATGTGTGTTTTGTGTGTATGTGTGTGTTGTGTGTGTGTGTTTGTGTGTGTATGTGTTGTGTGTGTGTGTGTTGTGTTGTGTGTGTTTGTGTATATGTGTGTGTGTGTGTGTGTGTTTGTGTGTGTGTGTTGTGTGTGTGTGTGTGTATGTGTATATGTGTTGTGTGTGTGTTATGTGTGTAGGTGTGTGGGGGTGTGTATGTGCCTGTGTGAGGGTGTGCATGTGTGCATGCGTGTGTGTGTGTGTGTGTATGTGTGCGTGCGTGTGTGAGTTCGTGTGTGTCTGTGTGCGCGTACGTGCGTGGGTGCGTAAGTATCTCTCTCTCTCTCTATGTGTGTGCGTGTGTGCTTGCATGTGTGTGTGTGTGCGCGCGCGTGCGTGCATATGTGTGTGTGTGTGTGTGTGCGCGCATGTGTGCTTGCATGTCTGTGTATGTGTGTGTGCGCACGCGCGTGCGTGTGTGTGTGTGTGTATGTCTGTGTGTGTGTGTGTGTGGTGAATTTAATCAAATGAGTAATAATTAAAGTGTTCAAAAGGTTGAAGAAACACATGAGTATGGAAGACTTATAGTACTTGAATTAAGACGGTATGTTATGAAAAATGATAATTCAAGTTAGTGTAATTGATTACACATAAGGTGTAACTGATTACCACTGATCATACTGAAATTTACCGTATTTTCGACTCCGATTTCACATGCATTCTAGTTGTTTATTATCATTTTGTTGTGTTATTGTTATGTTTTTCTTTGTTTACAGGTTTTTACTTTAATCGGAGCCCCGATCGAGAAAAGGAGCGAAAAAGAGCCAAAAACCCTAAAATTCAGCATTTTGTTCTTATGGATTACCCAATGGCGGGCGCCACAGACCAAGCCATGACGTGTCCAAGCTCAACTTCCCTCAACTCCCACGTTCTCCACTACATCCACTAAGGCGCCTCACTTTGGCCTTGTGGCGGGCGCCATGGCCTTGTGGCGGGCGCCACAAGAGGAAAACAGTTTCCCTCCATTTTCAAGTTGAAGGACATCCAAGTCATTTCCATCCTTTTACTTGCTTATAAATAGAAACTCGAATTCACTTTTACAATCATCCAAATTTAGAGCAGAGGCAAACTCAGAAACAACTTTGTTTCACTTAGGCATATATTCAGTTTTATAAAGTGGTAATCGCTTCGCATTGGAGTGTTTCCACAATTGTGTAATCGAGTCTGTGATAGAGTCTGTAATCGAGTTTGGAGCACTTTGGAAAGAAGTTAATCCTGCCGCCATTTTCATTTCCGCATTGCAATTTATTCAACCCTCCGATTGGAGCAGGTTTTTATTACTTGTCTTTACTTTATTTATTTTCCCGCACTCGCTTTACTTTTATTTATTTTCCTGCACTTGTCTTTACTTTATTTATTTTCCCGCACTTGTCTTTACTTTATTTATTTTCCCGCACTCGCTTTACTTTTATTTTATTTCCCGCACTCGCTTTAAATTATTTACTTTCCGCACTCGCTTTACTTTTATTTATTTTCCCGCACTCGCTTTTAATTATTTACTTTCCGCACTCGCACTACTTTTATTTATTTTAATGCACTTTTACTTTACCATGTCTAGCTAAATTTATAAGGTTAGAATGTAAGGATCTTAATTGAACCAATAATCCGTACAATTGTTCGTAGAAACACTTAAGAGCTATTTTAACTTTCAACTTAAGTTTTCCCGCACTTCAATTCCGTTGGGTAAGATCGAAAGCCGTCCAACGTCTTTTTAAACTTAATTGTTTTTAACTATTTCAAAAACAGCGAAAGCGCTTTGTTTAGTTCATTAGGAGATTTTAACATTAAGAAGAAAAGAGATTTTAAAACTATTTTCGGACGCGTTTATAAGTTTAGAGTCTGGTTCGTAAGAACCTCTTTTGGTTAAGAAATCCAGGTTACAATACTTTTCAACTTAGTCAAGATACTATATTTCTTAAAAATAGGTTTACTACTCTAACGCAATGCGCGCCTTTTTATAAGTGACAATAAGAGGGTTTGATTAGGGAGTACAACTCGGTTCTGAATACGTGAAAGCGACAGTTCCTGTTAAATTAGTTCTTTTCAAAGTAGGAAACATTGTCCGTAAGTAGCTCTACTAGCAAGTACTTGGATTATCAATTAATTACGTGAATTACATTCGACCCTGTCTTTATTAATTAAATTTATTTCAGCACTTTACTTTTCATTGCACACTCCAAAAACACCTATTTTGATTGCCTTTGATAAACATCATAACAATAGATAACGATAGATTGACACTTGGTCTCTGTGGATTCGACAATCTTTTATATTACTCTGACGCGTTCGTATACTTGCGAAAAACACCGCATCAAGTTTTTGGCGCCGTTGCCGGGGACCAATTTCGTCAAATTTCATTTTCCTGTTGTTATATCGTTTAGACTTAGGTTATTTCCCGCCGGTCAATGCGAAGAACTCGCAGCACCAGAAGTTTAAGCTTAGTATACCCTCTGGCAGAACCTGAACGTTACGCTCGCGCACGTTTATTCTTTCATAGAATTAAGAGAGCTATGGTCGAAGATCAAAACCAAAGACCTCTTAAGGACTTCGCTCAACCATCTAATGAAGAACCTAGTTCTAGTATAGTAAACCCAACCATCCCAGCTAATAATTTTGAACTTAAACCATCCCTGTTGCAACTAGTGCAGCAGAGACAATTGGCGGGTCTCGCTACTGAGAACCCAAACCAACATTTAAAAATATTTCTTCAATTAGCAGACACTTTTAAAACCAATGGAGCTTCTCCTGAGGCAATACGTTTAAGATTATTTCCTTTTTCCCTCGGAGATAAAGCCCTATCATGGTTAGATTCCCTTCCACCCAATTCCATTACGACTTGGAATAACCTTAGAAGAGTTTTTCTTGCTTGATATTTTCCCCCGAGTAAAACCTCCGTTCTTCGAAACCATATAACTAGATTTACCCAAAACCAAGGAGAATCGTTGTTCGAAGCTTGGGAGAGATATAAGGAGTTGTTACGAGCATGCCCACATCATGGCTTAGAAAATTGGTTAATCATTCAAACCTTCTATAATGGACTTCATTACAACACAAAGATGACCGTCGACGCTGCCGCAGGCGGTGCTCCGATGAACAAACCTTATCCTAAAGCTAGTGCCCTCATCGAAGATATGGCTCAAAACCATCAATCGTGGGGAGTCGAACGAGCGACAGTAGAGAAAAAGGAAGCCCAAGGAGGAGTGCATGAACTAAGCTCTATAGACATGATGCAAGCTAAAATGGACGCATTAGCCCTTAAAGTCGAGCATATGTGCATAAACCCGAATACTGTAGCCGCAGTTTCGTCGGATTGTGAGATATGCGGAACCAAAGGACACCAATCTGCAGAATGCAGTCTATTAAACGAAACCCACTCTGAGCAAGTGAGCTACACCCAAGGAAACCAATATTCGAATACCTATAACCCTGGATGGAGGAATCACCCGAACTTCTCCTATAAAAACAATAACCCTATCCAAAATAATGCACCTCCGAGACCTAGTTATCAAGCCTCAAGATCAAATCAACCTATGCAACCTGTGCCACCAAAGCCGAGCCTTGAGAAAATTATGGAAAATTTTATCACCGCTCAAACCCAACAAAATAAGGAGTTCATGAATCAAAACATTCATGTTAACGAATTGATTACTCAGTTAGGAACCTAGGTTGACCAAATAGTTACTCATACCAAGATGCTTGAAACCCAAATCTCTCAGGTAGCTTTAAACCAAGCCCCTCAGACTACACCTGGAGGACAGTTCCCTGGACAACCTCAACAAAATCCGAGAGGACAAGCCAATGCCATTACCCTACGAAGTGGGAACGCTTATGATGAGCCACCAAACCCTAGATTGAGTGAACCCGAAACTTCTAAGGAATGTACCAAACCCACGGATGAAGTAAAGGAACAAGAGGAATCTGAAAACCAGGAAGGTCGAGAAAAAGGAGAAGAACCTAAAGATAAAACTTACGTACCACCCCCGCCATATAAACCACCTATACCATATCCGCAAAGATTCAAACAAAACCAGATCAATAAACAATATCAAAAATTTATTAAAGTTATAGAAAAACTTCATGTAGAAATCCCTTTCGCAGAAGCCATCACCCAAATACCTTCTTATGCAAAGTTTCTCAAAGACATCCTTACCAACAAACGTAGACTTGACGATCCGAAGGCTTTGGAATGTAATGCTATTTCCGAGGACAAATTAGCAAAGAAAGATAAAGATCCTGGAAATTTCTCCATTCCTTGCCTTTTGGGTAATCATGTCATCGAAAAAGCTTTTCTAGACTTAGGAGCTAGTGTGAGCCTAATGCCTTTAGCAGTTTGTGAGAGGTTAAACTTAGGGGAATTACAGCCCACTAAGATGTCACTTCAGTTAGCCGATAGATCTGTTAAATATCTGATAGGCATTTTAGAAGATGTTCCTGTTAGGATAGGTCAGTTATTTATCCCTACTGATTTTGTTGTCATGGACATCAAAGAGGACAATGATATACCAATCCTTCTAGGTAGACCATTCTTATCGACTGCAGGAGCCATAATAGATGTCAAGAAAGGAAAGTTGACATTTGAGGTAGGTGACGAGAAAATAGAATTTATACTTTCGAAACTTCTTATGGCACCTGTGATGGGAGATTCGTGTTATGCCTTAGATATCATTGATGAATGTGTTAGAGAATTAGAACAAAAAGAAATTATAAAAATAATTAAGTTACCATCAACTCTCATAAGGGAAGATGATGACTTTAAGAAACCCTACATCGATGATAACCTTTACGAATGTTTATCCCTTACCCCAGATCCTATGCCATGCCCTAAGAAACCAACCTTAGAACTTAAGGAACTGCCTAAGAACCTGAGATACGAGTTCCTCGATGAAAAGATGAACCGTCCAGTTATAGTTAGTGCTACCTTGAGCCAAGAGGAGACGAACCAACTTTTAAACGTTTTACGAAGATATCCCTCAGCCTTAGGATATAATATCTCTGACCTGAAAGGTATAAGCCCATCCGTATGCATGCATCAGATTTCGCTCGAAGAAGATTCAAAACCCTCTAGGGAACATCAGAGAAGAATAAACCCTATAATGAGTGATGTTGTTAAAAAGGAAGTTCTTAAGTTACTTGAGGCATGTATAATCTACCAGATCTCGGATAGTAAGTGGGTGAGCCCTGTGCATGTAGTACCTAAAAAGGGAGGCATCACAGTCGTGCAAAACGATAAAGGCGAACATGTAGCAAAACATTTAGAAGGAGGATGGCGGATGTGTATAGATTATAGAAAATTAAATAAAGCAACTAGGAAGGATCATTTCCCTTTACCATTTATAGACCAGATGTTGGAGCGTCTAGCCAGACACTCTTACTTCTGTTATCTAGATGGATACTCTGGATTCTTCCAAATACCTATCCACCCCGAAGATCAAGAAAAAACTACCTTTACATGCCCTTATGGAACTTTTGCCTACAGACGAATGTCGTTCGGCCTCTGTAATGCCCCAGCTACTTTCCAACGTTGCATGATGTCAATCTTTGCAGATTACCTAGATGGTATCATGGAAGTGTTTATGGATGATTTCTCGGTTTGCGGATTTCATTTCCACAATTGTCTTGCTAACCTCGAGAAAATCCTGGAGAGATGCGTGGAGGTGAACCTCGTGCTAAACTGGGAAAAATGTCATTTCATGGTAACCGAAGGAATAGTTCTAGGACATATAGTTTCCGAAAAAGGTATAGAGGTAGATAAAGCTAAAATAGAAGTTATAGAAAACCTAAAACCACCAAAAACCATCAGAGAAGTCCGAAGCTTTCTTGGACACGCTGGATTCTACCGGCGTTTTATTAAGGACTTCTCCAAAATAACCAAACCGTTAACTGGACTTTTAATGAAAGATGCTGAATTCATTTTCGACGAAAAATGTAATGACGCATTTAATCTTTTAAAACAAGCATTAGTATTTGCACCCATTATGAAATCACCTGATTGGTCAGAACCTTTTGAGATAATGTGCGATGCTAGTGATTATGCAGTTGGAGCCGTTCTAGGACAAAGGAAAGATAAATTATTACATGCCATTTATTATGCCAGTAGAACCCTAGATGCTGCCCAACTTAACTACGCAACAACTGAAAAAGAATTACTCGTTGTAGTTTTCGCTATAGACAAATTTAGATCTTATCTAGTAGGAGTAAAAATTATTGTTTACACCGATCATGCTTCCATTCGTTACCTATTAAGTAAAAAAGATGCCAAGCCCAGATTACTCCGATGGATTCTATTACTACAAGAGTTTGATTTAGACATAAGAGACAAAAAAGGCACTGAAAATGTAGTAGCCGATCACCTTTCTAGGCTAGAACATCTAAAGCCTGAACTAGTACCCATAAATGATGATTTTGCCTATGATAGACTGATCGCTAGAGTAGAAACCATTGAAGATAATAACCTAGATCCTTTTGAGCACTCCCAAAATTCCTTAGCAATAAGTAACGTACCCTGGTATGCAGATTTCGTTAATTACCTAGCTGCTGATATAGTACCCCCTGATCTTGACTACCACCGCAAGAAGAAATTCTTCCACGATGTGAGAAACTTCTATTGGGGCGAACCGCTCCTTTTCAAAAGGGGTAAAGATGGCATTTTTCGTCGTTGCGTTCCAGAAGAAGAGGTAAATAATATTATCGAGCATTGTCATTTTGCACCCTATGGTGGACATGCGAGCACCTCTAAGACATGCGCCAAGATTCTTCAAGCCGGCCTATTCTGGCCCACCATGTGGCGTGATGTCTATGCTTTCATTGTCAAGTGTGACAGATGCCAACGCACTGGAAACATTTCAAGACATGATGAAATGCCCTTAAGAAACATTCAGGAAGTAGAACTCTTTGACGTATGGGGTATAGATTTCATGGGACCTTTTCCGCCATCCTTAGGAAATAGGTACATCTTAGTGGCTGTAGACTATGTGTCTAAGTGGATTGAAGCTATAGCCGCACCCACCAACGACACTAGGGTAGTAATCAAACTATTTAAAAACTATATATTCCCTAGATTTGGAACACCACGTTTAGTCATAAGCGATGGAGGATCACACTTTATATCGAGAATATTTGATAAACTTTTAAGAAAATATGGAGTTAGGCATAGAGTAGCAACACCATACCACCTACAAACTAGTGGCCAAGTAGAAGTATCTAATAGGGAGATAAAACAAATCCTAGAGAAAACTGTTTCTATTTCTAGGAGAGACTGGTCTCAGAAGCTTCAAGAAGCATTATGGGCCTATAGAACCGCTTTCAAAACCCCTATAGGAACTACTCCTTATCAACTAGTTTATGGAAAATCGTGTCACTTACCATTCGAGTTAGAGCATAAGGCCTATTGGGCCATTAAAACTTTGAATTTAGATTACTTAGCCGCTGGAGAAAAGCGTACCCTAGACATTCATAAATTAGAAGAGCTTAGGCAATCTGCCTACGAGAATGCAAAAATATATAAAGAGAGGACAAAAGCCTATCACGACAAAAGAATAGTAAAGAAAAACTTCAATATAGGCGATTTTGTTCTCCTTTTCAACACTAGGTTATGACTCTTCCCTGGAAAGCTACGTTCAAGATGGACTGGTCCTTTCGAAGTATCCAAGATTCTGAGATCCGGAGCCGTAGAAATCAAGAACGATACCTGTAGTCCATTCATTGTAAATGGACAAAGACTGAAGCTCTACGAATGAGGAGACATTCCAGCATACTACTCGAGCCACATCCTGATTGATCCACCAATTCCTACTACTACAGGTGTATAAATTCTAATCGTCAAGCTAATGACGTTAAACAAGCGTTGCGTGGGAGGCAACCCATGGTTTTTCTTTCATTTTACTTTTTCGTATTTATTTAATTTTATTTTCATTTTATTTTATTTTGCATTAAGACTAAGATTTGAATGGTTTGTATTTTCAGGATCACTTTCTTAACTTTTACCAGGATGCAGGATTTTGATGACATGCATGTGGCCTATAGAGATAATGCTCAGAGGGAGCGTTACATCGCTTTGTATCAGCGCCCTATGGCACCCACACGTTATCCTGACCAGCACTATATGGAGGCACTGGGTGTCGAGCCTAGTATCCGATTCCTTAGCCACCAGCTTCACTGGGACGAGTTTGTTGATGATTTGAGTAACACATATAGGAACCTGACTTTGGAGTTCCTGAGTTCATTCGACTATGACCCATACTCTGGACCAGATGGGTATGCTGCTTTCAGGCTTTTCGGGGTTGAGTACTCCTTCAGCCAGGAAGAGTTCGGCAACCTATTGGGTTTCCAGACTACTCCTGATGCTATCCCGGAGACACCTATGGGATATTTCCTGGGTAAGGAGGTTGAGAAGTTTTGGAGTGATATATCAGGTGGCGAAAGCCAGGATCCATCTATGCAGTTGTCTCATGTCATACATAACCCCGCCTTCAGATACTTTCAGATGATATTAGCACATTCCTTCTTGGGAAGGCCGGATGCAGAGACACTACTGAGTGAAGAGGAGATCTTCCTACTATATTGTGCATCCCAGTCTCGTCCAGTAGCATGTGGGAACTTTTTATTATACAGTCTCAGCGGTATCTCCAGATCCACCGAAGGAGTCATCCATGTTGGCGGAATCATCACGCATATTGCTGTCGCTTTAGGTCTGTCTCGCAAGTTGTTACATCTTCGGACCTACTGTGGGTACACTACCATGGACATCGACTTCTGTTTGACCAGAGGGTTGATGAGGAGAGCCTTTTTCCACCCATGTCAGTTCCGACTGCTAGTCGACAGCGAGGCTATCCATTATTTCACATTGTCAGATCCTATGATGACTAGTGTGCATGATCCAGCGAATTGGAGTTATGCTCTGGAGGGCCAGGGAGAGACCGTTGAGGAACCGAGATCGCCACCCATTGCTGAATACACACCTACACCACCATCTCCCAGAATCACTGTTTTTTCTAATAATCTTTCATTGCAGACACCCGACATCCGCACTTAGATTGCTGAGTGTCGTAGAGAGATCGCAGCGCTTAGACAGGAGGTGGCTGACCTTACTTTACAGATGGTAGTGTCTGATCTCACCCATGTCACTGAAGCCGACTGTCTATATCAGGAGATCGCAGAACTCAAGCAAGAAGTAGCCATGCTCTGTGGTTCCTCTCAGGAAGATGACATCCCCACTACATGATCTCACCATTTAATCTTATTTTATCTTATTTTTTACATTTCTCGTATTTACATAACTCATCTTATATTATCTCATTTGGATTATTATATAAACTACATTTATACATTAGTATTTCTATCTATATATGTTTTATATTTATTTTAGTTGCATTTTAATTTTTCAGTTATTTATTTATTTTATATTTAATTTCTGTTTTTGTTTTTGTTTCAGTTTAACTTTTTTATTTTTGTTTTTACTTTTATAAAAATTATGCAAGTCAAAGATACTAGGAGAATCACAAGACAAATGCTATCCATACCCCTCAAAGCCAAAAGACAAGAGAAGCCCAAACCAAAGGACCAAAATCTGGCCCAGCCGGATTTTGCCTTGTGGCGCCCGCCATAGGACCTGTGGCGCCCGCCACAGCGTCTGTAAATGGTCGGGGCAGAACCCCTTTCTTCACCATTTTTGCAACTTACAACCTCCCAAACCCATTTTTTCACCTTGGAAAAACATCCTTGAACCCACGAAAAGCTCATACTTTTCTAACCACCACACCACACAAATCATTATTCCACTTTCCATTTTCGATTTCATCCGTCGGATTTTATAAAAATCCAACCTTTTTCACAAACCACTTCATCTTCTTCATCACTTTTCAAGAGCATTCCAATGGAGTTTAACGGATTCATTCTTCGAGGAGGGAAACCGGGGGATCGACAAAGAAAAATTATTGAACGGCTGCAAAATCGGGAAATCCTCCCGACAAGGTATGTTGACGAAGAATGTCTATACACTTTAGGTATCTATCATAGCATATTTCATTTATTAGATCATTTAGGTTTGCATAATTTCTTTTCCAATAAAGAACCTACCTATGAGCGGTTGGCAATTGAATTTTTGAGTTCCTTAATTTATATTGTCAACCCTAACACTGCTAGCACAGTTGGTACTGTCAAATTTAGAATGTTTGCTGTTGAATACCAATTCAGTACCGACGAACTAGCCAGCTTGTTAGGGATCCCTCATGGGGAAGGTGCTACTTGTGAGGCCCCTTTGGATTCCGAATGGTCTGTTGAGGTATTTTCCTTCTGGGAGCGTTTATCAAACACTTCCATAAACTCTTTTGAAGGAGTTCTTGCCTCAACTATCCATAACCCGGCCATCAGAGTTTTTAGATATCTGTTGGCATGCACTATTTTTGGCCGGGAGAATCCAAATAAGGTTAATGCTAGAGAGCTTCTATTTTTACAAGGAAGCCTCACAAATAGACGTATTAATTCGGTTCCGTTCATGCTTGCTCATATGATTTTAACTATGAATAAAGCGGGACCGATTTCTTTTGGTGGATTGATTACATCTATTGCTCGGGCGCTTAACCTGAACGATGAGATGGCTACCCTAAACCCCTTACCTCCTCGCATAATTAACCTAAAATTTCTGAGAGACATGAAATTGTGTCGCTCGAGGAGAGAAGGAGGCTATATGCTTATGGTTCATGGTGTAGCCATCCCATCTGTTGTTTTACCGTGCACTAGACGTACAGATGTACGAGATGAAAGGAATTGGACCTACGATTTAGACGCTCCACCTGTTTTAGGTCCTCTTCCTCCTAACATTCCTGATGAGGCGGGACATGACACTGATGATGAATATGATCGGAGAGAGAGATCTCTCGTACCACATGTGTCCCCCCATCATCCTTCACCACCACACACCGCACCATCTTCTTCTTCTGTAGGTACCACTCCTGGCTTCTATATTACAGAGGAGATGTGGCGTGACCACCTGGCTAGAGAGCAAAGGCGTGACGACCTACTCTCTACCCTCCAGCAACAAATGGCGGATAGCATGCGCTTCATGCAAGAGTCGCAGCGGAGGACAGATAGGTCCTACGACACTGTTCTACAGTCTCTGCAAACGATCACAGATTCACAAGCCCATCAGCAACACCACCACCGTCAGCATATTGCTCTCATAGAAAACACTCAAGGTACCATTTTAGGTCACCTTCGAGAAGTGAGGACCGCTCAGGATGCCCTGCAGGCGAGGATGGATCAGCGAGACCGTCGTCGTACCCGATCTCGTCGTCCACCTCAGGATGGCGAGGGCACTAGTGGTCAGCAATAGGTTGACAGGTAACTCTTCCTTATCTTATTTCGAAACATTGGGGACAATGTTCGATTTAAGTGTGGGAGGAGACTCTATCGTCTTTTCTTTATTGTGTTTTCTCGTTTTCCTTTATCGCTTTTTCTGTACTGTTTTTAGATAGTTTATTTCCTTTTAGTTGTTTATTTTGCTTTTTAGTATAATGCATGAGTCTGACGAGTCACCAAATATATTAGATCTTTAGTACAATCCTACCTCCCCATACCTTTAGCCCCACCAAAATTTTTTTGCAAAAGAAAATAGTGTTATTCTGAAAGTTTTCAGATTTTAAGGACATGTTTTGAGTAAGGATGCGGTGACTTGGGAGAACTTTGCGAAACATCAGTATCTGTTTTAGCACCATAAGCTTCGTAAATATAGGAATCATTCCCGAAACCCCATATACCATGGCCTTAATCATCATTTCCGTATAAGTCTTTAGTAGTTTATCTCAGCAGTCAGCTCCGGCCTACGCATCCTCTACGTAGGGGACCGATGCAAATAAGTGAATGATCCAGAAAAACAAAAAAATAAAAGAAAGCAAAAAGGCAACTCCGGTATAGGTGACCCTCACAAAGTCATTTAAACCAAAGAATTGTAAAAAAAATGCTACAAAAAGAAAAAGAAAAGCAGTACCCACTGCTAGTTGGTTCAGAGGTATCTGGCACTGAACTCGGTAGGGCGGATTACGATCCGATCCCCCACAACTACAGTTGGGTCCAATAAAAGGGTTTACACATGTTTATGTGCTAGAAACCCCAAGCTCTGATCATAATCACTAACAGACCGCTCTACTATGAAGCATGTACGGATAACGGGCTTAATGTGATTGCGCCTGAATGAAAAGGATATAAAAAGAGATGAAGAGGCAAACCTAGGTATTGTAGGATAATATGGGTTGGTTAATATAGGAATCAAGTTTATGTCCGTATTTGCGGATTAGTGTCATCATGATACCCTTAGTTCACTCAGTTAGTACCTATCACTGCATCCCGACTTGAACCTGGAAATTTTACCTGAAGCACTCGTTTACACAAATTTTCTTTTTTGAGCTTTTCAATGTTTTGCTTGAGGACAAGCAAAGGTTTAAGTGTGGGAGAGTTTGATCACACTGAAATTTACCGTATTTTCGACTCTGATTTCACATGCATTCTAGTTGTTTTATTATCATTTTGTTGTGTTATTGTTATGTTTTTCTTTGTTTACAGGTTTTTACTTTAATCAGAGCCCCGATCGAGAAAAGGAGCGAAAAAGAGACAAAAACCCTAAAATTCAGCATTTTGTTCTTATGGAGTACCCAGTGGCGGGCGCCACAGACCAAGCCATGACATGTCCAAGCTCAACTTCCCTCAACTCCCACGTTCTCCACTACATCCACTAAGGCGCCTCACTTTGGCCTTGTGGCGGGCGCCACAAGAGGAAAACAGTTTCCCTCCATTTTCAAGTTGAAGGGCATCTAAGTCATTTCCATCTTTTTACTTGCTTATAAATAGAAACTCGAATTCGCTTTTACAATCATCCAAACTTAGAGCAGAGGCAAACTCAGAAGCAACTTTGTTTCACTTAGGCATATATTCAGTTTTATAAAGTGGTAATCGCTTCGCATTGGAGTGTTACCACAATTGTGTAATCGAGTCTGTGATAGAGTCTGTAATCGAGTTTGGAGCACTTTGGAAGGAAGTTAATCCTGCCGCCATTTTCATTTCCGCATTGCAATTTATTCAACCCTCCGATTGGAGCAGGTTTTTATTACTTGTCTTTACTTTATTTATTTTCCCGCACTCGCTTTACTTTTATTTATTTTCCCGCACTTGTCTTTACTTTATTTATTTTCCTGCACTTGTCTTTACTTTATTTATTTTCCCGCACTCGCTTTACTTTTTTTATTTTCCCGCACTCGCTTTAAATTATTTACTTTCCGCACTCGCTTTACTTTTATTTATTTTCCTACACTCGCTTTAAATTATTTACTTTCCGCACTCGCACTACTTTTATTTATTTTAATGCACTTTTACTTTACCATGTTTAGCTAAATTTATAAGGTTAGAATGTAAGGATCGTAATTGAACCAGTAATCCGTACAATTGTTCGTAGAAACACTTAAGGGCTATTTTAACTTTCAACTTAAGTTTTCCCGCACTTCAATTTCGTTGGGTAAGATCGAAAGCCGTCCAACGTCTTTTTAAACTTAATTGTTTTTAACTATTTCAAAAACAGCGAAAGCGCTTTGTTTAGTTCATTAGGAGATTTTAACATTAAGAAGAAAAGAGATTTTAAAACTATTTTCGGACGCGTTTATAAGTTTAGAGTCTGGTTCGTAAGAACCTCTTTTGTTTAAGAAATCCAGGTTACAATACTTTTCAACTTAGTCAAGAAACTATATTTCTTAAAAATAGGTTTACTACTCTAACGCAATGCGCGCCTTTTTATAAGTGACAATAAGAGGGTTTGATTAGGGAGTACAACTCGGTTCTGAATACGCGAAAGCGACAGTTCCTGTTAAATTAGTTCTTTTCAAAGTAGGAAACATTGCCCGTAAGTAGCTCTACTAGCAAGTACTTGGATTATCAATTAATTACGTGAATTACATTCGACCCTGTCTTTATTAATTAAATTTATTTCAGCACTTTACTTTTCATTGCACACTCCAAAAACACCTATTTTGATTGCCTTTGATAAACACCATAACAATAGATAACGATAGATTGACACTTGGTCTCTGTGGATTCGACAATCTTTTATATTACTCTGACGCGTTCGTATACTTGCGAAAAACACCGCATCAACCACCCTTCAACAGTAGTCAAAATAAAACATAATTGATGTGTAATCGATTACATTCAGGGTGTAATCTATTATCACCCCTCTAGTTTCCAGTTTTTTTAAACAATAGTGTCCTGTAATTGATTACACCAAATGTGTAATCGTTTATATGTTTGGGAGTTTTTTTTTAATAGTTGGTTAACTAGATTGTTTTGGATTGTTGATAAATATCCAGGTTGGGTTATTAATGAAATAGAACCATAATTTCACCATAATTCTCTCACTCATTATATTGTTCTTTGGTTCATCATTTTATCTTATGATTGAGTTTTTCCAATAAAGAGAATCTTTAAGATATATTTAGATATCTGAAAGTAACTATTAACCTTAATTTACTTTTATATAAAATTAAGTGATTATAAATTGTTAGGATTGTTATGTTAATTATGCTGAAGATAGAATTGAAAGAAAAACATTAGTTAAATTTGTTAATTATTAAAAAATAAAATTTAATCTCTTGACCCAATCAACTACAACATTATAAACAACTAAAAAAAAGTACCATTTCTATCTTCAATTTGTAATGCTTTTGGAATATGTGTATTCAAAAAAATCAGGCTTACATTCAAGATAAAAACATATTAAAATCTAATATTAGTTTATTATAGAGTGTTTATTAAGAACTTGCAACCTCTAACCTCTATGTTTACTAATATCTTTATGATAATTATTATTTATATTAATCAACAACTTTTGGAGAAAAAAATATTTTCTTTTTTCATAAATTCACATCACTAAGTTACACACAACACAACTCACTTCACCTCACACTTGAAGCCAAAATTTTAAAAGCTCGTTCTTTTCATTTTCTCAAAATTTCTTCATGGCATCTATTTAACTAATTCTCAGAAAAATTATCATTGTTTTTGTTAAGAAGCTCTTTGCAATTTCTAGTTTTCATTCAGAGATGTGCTAACGAATTGGGAAAATGAAAGAGAGAAAAATTACTCCATCAAATCAATTCCGTCCTTATATACGCAGTAGATCTGTGGACATACAGTATAGCAAGCTATACCGCACGCACTAAATTTGAAAATCAAATTGATCGATGGCTACAAACCCGACAATTAACAAAAATATTCACTCCTAAAAGTACTTGTTTAGGACAGGTGCAAATTTTGGTGGCTTTTGAAGTGTGTTATATCTAACAATTGTTTTCTTAGAGACAATTACATGAACTAAAAATCTACACCCTCCTGTCTGTCCCTATAATATCACTTTTCAAATTCATTATAATAAATTTGAAATATGAACTTTTTCTATAATAGAATAATAAGAAAATATTAATTAATTTAATATAAACTTTTTCTTCTAGTTGAACAGAAGAGTATAAAATAATGTTTTATAACTACATTTGATTTTCATTGTTTTTGCCTTAAACAGATTGTGTATTTACCCTGGCGAACTAAATATAGGAAATAAAATATTTATGCAGGACTACAAAATTACGTGCTATATAAAATAAGTATCCCATTACTGTTTGTTTCAAAAACTTACTTACGGAAACAATCCTCAATCCTCAATTTCTTGTATTCCTAATATTTGGAAAGTACTATATACTAAACCATGTTATCACCCCCTCAATAGTTTATAAAGTTCAACTTTGGGATTATCAATAAGTAAATATATAGATGGTGTAAAACTATCAAGATACTCTAAGGTATCATTATCTCAAAAAACATCCAAAATATCCCATTCCCGCCTATCCATACTAATGCAAGCTGCGCAAAGAATAGAGCTGTCAATTTAGGGGGCCAGGGCCTAATTTTTAAGGCCCCAAAAATATAGGGGACCCAAAATTTAAAAAATAAATGAGCCCTTAAATATATGGGGCCCCTAAAATAAAGGCCCATAAAATTCAATTGAGGGCTTAAGGCCCCATCATTTTTTAAAATTAATTTTTTAAAGAAAAATTTGTTTTTTTTAAAGAAAAAATTATTATTTTTTTATTTTCATGAATTTTTTTTTTCAAAAAAACCGACTTTTTTAATTTCATAAAAAATCGACTTTGTTTCAAATAAAACTAAACTTTTTAATAAAAAAAATCGATTTCATTATTCCGGAAAAAATCGATATTTTTTCTATTATCGGGAAAAGTCGGTTTTTTTTTATTTTCGAAAAAAGCCAATTTAAAAAAAAATCACATTTTTTTTATTATTTTTGAAAATATCAACTTCTTTTTTTTATAACAAAATGACATTTTATGTTTCGAAAAAAAATCGATTTTTTTGTTGGAAAACATTAATTTTTTTATTTTTGAAAAATATCAACTTTTTTCTTTCGAAAAAAAAATATTTTTTTTTAAAAAACAAATCGCCTTTATCATTTTAAAAAGAAATCAATTTTTTTTGTATTTTTGAAAAAATCAACTTTTTTCCTATTTTTGAAAAAAATAATTTTTTTCTTCAGAAATATCACTTTTTCAGAAAAAATAAAAAATATAAATATTTTAAAAAAAATCGACTATGTTATTTTTTTTTTGAAAAAAATTAATGTTTTTCTTGAAAAAATCAACTTTTTTTTTAATTTTTGAAAATAATTTTTACTTTTTTTTCAGAAAAAAAATTAATTTTCTAATTTTTTTATTATTTTAAAATATATATTTAAAAAAATAAAATATTTTGTTTCAAATAAATTATATTTTGAGCCCCTCACTTAGGCCCCTCAAAAACCAAAAATAAGATGGGGCTTAAAAATAAGGGGCCAAAAAATTATTGATTTAGTAGGGGGCCTAAAAAAATTGGGCCGAATAAGGGGCCCAATTGTTGGGGCTTTCTCATTTAGGGCTTTTTTGACACTTCTAGCAAAGAAACACACTCCCTGGCAAGTACCAAAATTATGTTACAAAATACAAGCAAAAACAATTATCTATCTGTAAACTCTACAATAGGAATCCATAAAACCATGTAACGTAAACCTTTGTGCACAACTAGAAGAATTTAAATCTAGTAACTGTACTACAAATAACTTTGTCTAAACTGAATGTCAATTTTGGGGAGAAGGATCTAGCAAACTTTAAAATTGCTCAATCTCAAATAGGTACATGGTGAATGAAACGTAATCCAAACTGACCAACATGTCATTGCTGTCAGCTTATATATCATGAACACTAACAGGTGGTTCGGCGGTAAAAATCTAGACAATTCAGAACAGTTGCTGGATCAACATATGAACAAACTTGCTCCAAAGAGAGTCATAACAAACGCAACAGTATCAGTCATCTGCATGTCAAACCTTGATCGGTTCATATTTTTCACCAACTGTACCACCCTTTTGCTTTTGAAACTGTATATAGCGCATAGTAGTGGCTAAGAAAGCATCAGCGGATGGATCTGGAGTTGCGGTGTCACTTTGCATTTCATTCATAATTAACTCAATCAGGCCCTGGATAGCAGCAACTGTGACTTGTGGGTTCCCCTTCTCAAAGAAGTAAAGATACCTTGCAAAAACACACATATCATCATTCCAGTTTACTGTTGAGAAGCAAAGAATAACAACCCTAACTTAGAAATATGGATGTTAATCTTACTTGTTCAAAATCTCAATGAAAAGCATTACTGATCCGGTGCTACCTCGTGCAGCATTTGCCATTTGTTGTGCAGCGTTTGCAATCCTTAAAGCCCGCTTAAGGCATAATAAGACTCTGGTGCAAAAATACTAATATAAAGAACCTACCAATAAAAATCATAATCCGATAAACTAAGAAATAAATTCCCATATTCCTTTTCAAACTTTATGATAAAGACCTACATCTCTTCTCTCTTTTCCCACATTTCCAACTTATGATCAGGTTTTGTAGTGGCCGAGCAAATATGTTTACTACTTAACTTCCAGGAGGGATAGCTGTGTTGGATTAAATCATTTATATCGCCTCTATAGTTACATATTGCATAGTTCTAGTTTGTTTTCGAAAATGGATAGACAACAATAGGATTATTTGAACATGCAAACAATTGAAATCTATCTGCAACTAATAATGTTCAACCAAAAGAGAAACTAGGAAAAGCACTAAACAATCTTTGCATTGCTCAGATGTCTGAAATCTCCTCGAAATTTTATTGATAAAATTAGAAACAAACCTCTCTCCATCTTTCATGTTATCATGATCATCAACCCAAAACAAATGTGAGCACGCATACACAGCTCTGCATTGATCTGGCTTCTTTAAAAGCTTTGCTGAATACTACCCGATGAAAATGCACCAAAAAGGAGATTCAATATAAAAATGCTAAAACATACTCCCTTCGTTCCTTATTATAAGAAAAAATTTACTTTTTAGATTAATTGAATAACTCATGTATTTGATTTACATATTGACCAGATACATTAGTTATTCAACTATCGTAAAAAGTCAAATTTTGCTTATAATAGAGCACAGAGGAGTATTATACATTAATTGCTGCATAAGTAAAAGAATTCAATAATCACCCCGGTGGCCTTGTGAGTTAAAGTATCCCTGTTCTCAACACCAAAGACATGCATCCTTTGAAGAGTTCCTATTATTAAATGGATAGCTGTGACCTGTGCTCTGGAATCCTGGTATAACACAAATGTCCAATTGAGCACGGCTAAACCATAAACTTTTATTATGATGAACCTTACTCTTACAAAATTATCCTTAATCCATGAAAGGAAAGGAGATTGTGTCGTAGGGAGAATTAGTAGGGTTTATATGCTAAACTTACAGAAATTTCTTCTTCATATAGAATATAAGCTTGCGTAAAAAACTCATATGCTACTGGTTCCAACTCACAATCATTTGCAGCCTTAATGGGAGAAAAAAAACAAATCAGAAAGTCTAGTTTGAAAAGTCATTTTGATGTGCTAAGAACCAAATATAATTCAGTACCTCAGCACATTGCAAGCACAACTGCAATGCTAACTCTGGTGTCAGGACACCTGATAGAGTCTCAATGGTCTGAGATAGAAAAGATACAGATATCATCAAACAAGTTAACCAATGAAATCAACTACACATAATCATCTAACAAGTATACCAACTTATCACAAACAAACAACAAAGAATAGATTATTTGAGAATGTCTTTTGTTTAGCCTACCCGTTGATGTACCAACAAATCTTCAAATCCTCAGTATAAACAACAATTAATTATTTATATGCAACTAGGTTGGCGCAGGTCGCATTTTTTTATTTTTAAAAAAAAGAGACATGTTCTTTATATAAGCATATTACCTGATTTAAAAGCTGAAAGATTTTCTTTGGCGATGCTGATGAATCATCTCCAAAGGGATTTTCTTCTTGACCATGACCTTGCAACTGCCTGACCAACTGTAGACAGTAAAGTACACATAGTATATAAATAATGAGAAATGATATTTTAACTATACGGTGTCATCTCATTTTACGTGGAAGCTGTAGACAGTCATGTTCATTTCTATCAAGAAAAACGGACACGGGGAACAACAGCATCAAAAAAGCATGACCATAAGCATCAATCAAATAGTCATAGCATTTCAGCGTCAATTAGATATAGTGACTCATTGTACCATGTCCAACAGAATGAGAAATGGAGCCCTCAATATAACTGCTTTCATCTGGAAATAGAAAGTTCTACCTAATTAAAATTTGCAACTTACTGACCCAGCTGCTTACTTTATGAAAGTTTAAAACGGACAGTAAATTAACTATCTACACATGCTTCCAGCTTGAAATCAAAGCCTTAGCAGCATGTTACTGAAACTATAATCCCAATCAGTTATTATTGCATAATGCCCATGAATATTGCACTCAACTTCAACATTCTGTGTCATTCCCACCAGCATTATCAATTCATCCTTATGCAATCAACAAACACGGTAAAACAGGGTAAAATAGAAGCGGACTAATCAAAATGGTTAGCCAAACCTTTAAAGAAGAAAACATAAGAGGTGGAACAGTGAAAGGCAGACGCTTTGGTCCTCCAGTCAGTATGTGCTTCCTCACAGTATCAATGATCTGCAATTTAGTGCATGTCCATTCAAATTTTAAGTAAAAGTTGAACTCGTAAACTAAAACATAAATCCCCCCCTCCCTGAATAGAGGTAAAACTATGAAGTATGCAGTCGTGCACAACATATCAGACGTCATTCCATTGAAATTAGAAACATTAAAATACAGGAAAGCATTCATACTCATAGGAGAATGGGACTAGATGTGATTTATGATTTAACTAAAAACATGAAAAGAGGTTAAGCCTAAGTTAACACCAAATTAACTTTAGTGCTTATAAAGATTTATTTCCAATCATTTATAAGGTTAAATCTAAATGTATTATAGATTATGAGGAAGGCAAAAGAGAAAGAGAGAGAAAGTGATAGTTTCAATTCAACAAAACTGAACTACAACATTGTGAAAAATAAAGTACTTTGCAGTTACAACTAATTTATAGTAAACACAACCTTCTACAACTAAGATCAAAATTTGTAACTAATAACTAGCTAAGCTAATAGATCTAATAAACACAAATATTCGAAAACTACTGCAGTTACAGTGATCAAGTGCTGCCCGTGACAGCATGAGTGTATTATGTGCATGTTCCTCATAGCCAACGACATCAGTACAGAAGCACCACCGTTAAAAAGTGGAGTAAGTTGAAACTATCAACTTCGGCTAAAAAGAGGAAAACTCCAGCAAAATAAAACAACACCAATTTTTTTTAATTATTGTCATAACACATAAATATCAGTAATTCACCTTAAACATCTCTTCTGGATCCTCATTATAAAGCATCTGGATCAGACGTGCAACAGAGTTCTGCTCCTCAGCAAAATCATCTTCATCCAGCTAAAAGGACAGGGAAAAAAATAAGAAAAAATACAAGAAAGTATCACAAAAATAAGGAAAAACTAATCTTACTTTTACTGAAATATAAAACATTTTATTATATAAGGTGTCATAATGAGAGAAACCAAAATAATAGGCATTTTAAAAAACAGTCAAACATGACTAGTCGTGGTACTGAAATGACCTCTTCATTAGGAGACACATCAGAATCCTTGATAAGCCCCTTTATCAGTTCAAACAATGCTTCAACCTACAAATAAACCAGGTTTTGTTTATAAAAGCTCACACCAAACAGCGGATCAATAAGTAAAATAACAAATACCTTGTCTGAAGTAGAAATGCGTGTTCCATTTTTCATAATGCTTTGAATAATAACAGCTGCCATGACCTTATTAGTTGGAATGTCAAGGAATTCCATTACACGAGGATAGTTTGAAAGCTTCAAGGCAGTCATAATGTCATTATACTTCTCCAATGGAGCACTTAATAAAGCAACAATCTGCTTTGTTGCCTTCTTGTCCTCAATTTTACCTTTGCCAGAGAGATTTTTCACACATGCTCCCTAACAAGTATATACAGTCAGGTGTTATTTTCAGAAAATCCATGACTAAGTACACTTCCTTATTTGAAAATAACCAATAAAACTAAGCAGATAAGTTAAATGCAATAACTATTTTCTGATCAAATCAAAATAGTCCATCATTCATTGAAAGCAAAGGAAGTATTACTGTGAGTTAAGGAAATAAAATAATGTTAGAGGCTGCATGCTAATCAGATTAACCATATGAATCAACAAGATAACATGGATGTGCACAAAGAGTTTAAAATGAAACATACCAACACTTGATCAGCATAATCTAGGCGATCGGGGTGGACATGAAGAGTGAAGGTCAAAAGAGATGAATATAAAGTTACAACTCCAGCAGTGGCCATGTCAGGCTGTGCCTCTATCACCTGTATAACAGTTGAAGATCATAGATTTCACAGTTGATGATCAAAATAAAAAATATATATTAAAAAAAAAAACAATCTAAGATAGAAAAACAAATGCAAATCAGAATTAGAAAAAAGACAATTTTTCTTTTTAAAAATCACCGTCAAATCATAGAAGTGCAAGTTCATTGCATCTGGGTTTGTTTGAACGTAGGGTTGGTTTTTTTTGCAGAAAAACCTAGTCTACCGGCGATTGACTGTGATGCGACCACGTCTGTCAGCCAGTGATTGTGAGTATAACTTGACTTGGTTTTTTGAGGTGACCAAATGTTTAAAGTAATATACAGTACTTTATACACATCATAGTAATTAGTTGGTTGTTTAGTGGTTTAGTTCCTCTTTATTTTCCAGATGTACTGGGATCGAAACCCACCTCGGATTGTTAAATTTGTTACTTTAAAGAAAAATTGCATAAAGAGGCAAGTACTGGGCTCGAACTAACTACCATGTACATTTAAGAAGGAGTTTGGCCGCTGCACCAATCGAGAACTCGTGATACTATTATCAAACAGAGTTTTGCATAAACTATACTTTAATTTACTTATATTAATGAAAAAAATAGAAAATGTTGGGGATGCCATAGCCTCCCTTTGTCGTGCTAAACATCCACCACTGTCTTTCTGATTCTGACCATTCCTCATTTCTTTCACTGTCATTTGATCTCATCTACTTTTTCTATTTTAAGCATAATAACATATCTCTATATGCTTTGATCCATATTTATATTTAAGACTATATTTCTAATATAAATATGGATCAAAGCTTTATTTTCAAATATTAGATCGTTTACATCTATAATATTATAAGTTTGCTCTTATTGGGCCTACTCCTCTCCACAAAACCAACATGAAAGGCGATAATCCAAACTATCTAAGCTCTATTTACGGCGTATCTTTAGATGGCGGTGAGGGACTAAAGCTTTCCTCCGGTAAACCCGTCCCCGAGGTATTGGCTCTAGAGAGAGGACAATACTGGTGGTCCAACAACTAATAAAGTATAGGGGATTTCTTAATGCACCCTATATACTACTAGTACACCACATGAAATTCCAAAAATGCCCCTCAAATTCCGGAGATGCATCTCCAGACGCACACAAAGCTCGTTAGTTTTTGAGTCACACCTCAACTTTATGTTAAAGTTTATTCCGGAAATGCATTTCCAGAATGTCTCCGAAATACATTTCCGGAACCAGGATTTGAAAACCAAATTCCCTATATAACAAGCAAGCACAATTTAAATAGCAGGTATAGTGTAAGAAAAAATCGCTTCGGTGCGCTAAGAAAAATAGTGCACCTGTGGCGGTTGCGATGGAATATGTTTGTCTACAAAACTTGCACTTTCTAGTTTTTCCATCAGCAGCGGTTTCAAAGAACTTTAAATAAACAGAAGTCATAGTTTTCTTTCTTGGCTTGAGTGAAGTAACAGGAATTGGCTTTTCTGAAGAACCAAGGGCAATATTTACAGGTCTGGAAATACATTTCCGGAAACATTCCGGAAATGCATTTCCGGAACAAATTTTAACATAAAATTGAGATGTGATTCAAAAACTAACGAACTTTGTGTATATGGATGCGTCCGGAGATGCATCTCCGAAATTTGAGGGGCATTTTCGGAATTTCACATGGTGTACTAGTAGTATATAGGGTGCATTAAGAAATCCCCTCAAGTATAAGATTCGAACTCATGTTGGACTTTGGGTCAAATTCAAGCCCAAACTCGATTAAAAATTCACCCACATTTATTTCGTTGTCATCTGTTCTCATTTATTTTTCCTATTTTAATCATAATAACAGTATAATATAACAAAAGTAAATAATAACAACATAACATAACTATTTGTATGTGTGTGTGTGTGTATTGTTAAGAATGTGGGTGGAGTAACTATCCTTCCCCTTTTTTATATTTAAAGTTTAGTTTAATGTTATGATTAGAGGCTATTTTTTTGAGCTATATGACTTTTGATGCATATGTAGATGTAGAATTTTGAAATTTAGGTAGGATCTAATGATCCATGTTACAATCCTCGAGTTACGATCCGTGTTACAATATTGTACTATTTCTTTTAAATTTACTTTTCCTTTCAATAGTAGCACATTAAGAACTATACCATTCATCACTTAGAAACTTCCCATAGGGAGATAAGCAAGTTGAATTTGTACTTCATAGAAAGTCTGTGCTGGTTAAAGTTACCCAAACCATGAATGCTTCTTGAGTTTTAGGCAGCACACAGCATAGGATTATATATGTTTTCGGTACACAGCTATAATATCCAAGATCTGTCAAGCCAAAGAAAATACCTTGCCAATTGCATTGCTTAATTTGGAAAATGCTTCCACCTGCAAAAATTCAGGCAAAACCTCGGCACTTGAAGCAGCATAATTTGAAAGCCTTTCCATTAACTGGGATAGTACTGTCTTGATGTCAACACTTGGCTGAAAAATACAGCAACAAAAAAGACAAAAAGCACGTCAGTCATAATACCTACTGAATTTGCAGAATAAAACTGTAATAGATATTTTGGTTGCAAATTTTAATAGATTTGAACAAAGTATACAATAGCTACTTTAAATCACGTGGCTGTCAATAAATCTAGAGTAGAAAATAAATAGTATGCTTAGCTATTAAAACCACAGCACTATACATAGATTGATTCCCCTAAGAGGCAAGGTTACTTTGATTTCCAAAGTAACAGGTGTCAACAAGCAGTCGAAGAATGCAGATACTAATTTATTTAACCAAACTACAAGTATTAATGTCCCATCAATGGACCTTAAAAGCATAAATCTCAATACAGCAACATTAACTGTAAATCCATCGATAAATGAAGGCAACAAAATATGGTTAGGCTGGCCTCCGTTGCATATGATGGGCCATTGTCACATAATTTGCTAGTCAAGAAAACAGATGCATAGATAAGGGAAACAATAAAAGAAATTATTTTGAAAATATGAAATTAATGCCAATGATTAAATTACACTTTTTATTTAACGCGATCAAACTATCATAGTATAAATCACTAATAAACAATATAAAATCTAACTACTTAACGCTCAATTGACACAAGAATTGAGTTTTCATTTTTCTTGTTGGCATAGTATGTTTGTCAATGTTAATTTTATTGATGAAATTAATATTTTTCATCATTTATTTTGTTGATTTCAGCTAAATACTTTGTTTATTTATATCATGCTGAGTCCTATGTATACCCCTCCCCCCTGCCTAATACTTTGTGTGCCCTATACCTGAACCCGACACACCGGAAGCGAATTACAAACAAGGTGGCTATGGGATGGACACACTTAGAACCATCTAATGCAAGTTCCAACTTGAAATTCAATTTTTTAGGAAAGTATTGGAGATGCCAAATGCAGCCACTCGTCAAGTTCTAATTGTACAGGTATTATAGCCAATGAAAACTTGTGCTATAGTTTGAAAACTCAGACAAGGTGCTGACTACTAATTTATATATAGTTGTTTCTTTTATTTTCTTTAACTTTCAAGATTGTTCGATAAATATGTTGGTAATATTTTATTGACGCTGCTTTTTGGTACCCTCTTGGATGAATGAAATCTCACTGTTTTGGAAGAAGAAAAAACATATACATATCAAGCCATCCTTCAGAAGTAGTACTTGAAAATTGCAAGTTCCCTAACCTGAAGCTGAGGGTAAGCACCCAACAACACATCAAGAGTTTGTAAGTGATATTCATCAGGGAAGACTTGAATTATGCAATCCATCAAGTAGAATTGGGCTATCTCGTCTTTGCAATTCACAACCTATCAAATATAATTAAGGAAAGAGAACCATTTATCAAATTAGAAACTGTAACGTGTCTTTGACAATTAGAAATATCATTATATTTTTTAAAAAATTATACCTGCTCCAGTACTCTAGGCAGTACAACATCTTTGTACATATCAAGGTCAACACCCTCTATCTGACTGAGAACGTGGAGATTCTTTCCAACCTAATAATGTACCGAATATAAAAAAAAAAGCAAGAGAAGCCTTCTGTAAGCATTTGATCGTGTATACAGTGCCATCACAGTGAAGCAAACCAGATACAGGCTTCGGATATTACAAGATCTCGCAGCTCACTCCTTTCCTTTTCTCGCTTCTCCTTCTCCCGGGAAGGCCCCTGCAGACCAGAAAGCCCGACAGCAAGCCTCAACTCAGGGTCAGCTAAGAGTATGAATTTATCACATGCATTACTACACCTGCATGACCAGAAATCATGCCCTCATGATATATTTTACTCTCATGACATGCAACTATGGTGACAACATGCATGTTCAAACATGAGAGCGTTAACAGTATGCAAAAACATTCAACCAACCTGATGTTGCATCCGCACCCAAAGTTTGTTCATTTCTGTGAAATTTTGGAGTACAAACTCTACAGCATCTGATACAGTATCTGCATCCCTGCAGTTTTCAGAATAGACATTCACATATCAGGTTCAACCTTATATTGCTGCAGTTTAAAATCAATGTCACTTCCTAATCATCGAGACAAATGTAGAAATCAGTGTGTAATTACAGAGACGGACAAGGATAAAAGAAAACAATAAAAAGTAAAACTTCAAAAAAAAAGGAAACAAAAAGGAGGGCTCTAATATTATAATGACTACAATAGTTTACATCATTGATCAACATTGCAAAGGTGCAGTGAGATAATAGATTAGTTTGATGCCTTCATATTTGGCTGGCAGTCCTGATAAAACTAAAAGAAGTAATGATGTCAAAGTGTGCAACTGAGTGAGTCTGTCTGTTGAAACTTCAAACGACTCAATCAAGAAACCGCAAAGAGGATAATACTGCCCATGACATAATCAGAGGGCAACAAATAATGCTTGATTAGTGCTTACCCTTCATACTCAGAACCAATATCCGGCAATTTATCCTTACTAACTTGAGAAAGATAACTTCTTAGAAAGAGTCCACGAACAGGGTTCTGAATGCCACGGCACATCTCCACAAGATCCTTAAGAACATCCTTAGCAGGAGCTTCCTTTGATTTGATGTATACAGATCCTACTGTACAGAGGAGATACCTGATCATAATAATTAACATCTCATCAGAAAGAATAAAAGCACACCACTGGAAAACCATCTCATGAAAAATTAGCACTAGAGCTTCAAAACCATAAGGACATAAGTCAAGGCATCAATAAAGTTAGTTACATCATGATCAGTTTCTAGAATAAAAGGACTGTGCATTGCTCCGTGTTAAAAAAAAAACAATCTACGCTTAGAAGAAACTCAAAAATACTTACTCAGCACGACAACAAAACTAATTTTCACAGTCTTTGTGACAGTTAATATATCTCTAAATTGAACATCCTGGAATTAATTCCTATCTGAACAGTTTACAATAAACAAATAAGATAAGAATTTTCCACAAAACCGTCGGGTCACTTACAGGCGAGGCAAAATGTTGCCTGCATGCTGGACAAGCTCATAAAGATCAATAATGGAGCAACCGCGACGAGTCTCTTCCTCAAAGAACATCTCCAGCTTCCTCAATTGATCAAAAGCGCGCATGTCTAAAACAAGGCCGAGAGAGTTACAATATACAAATAAAAAATTGAAATAGAAACAAAGCAGATCAATTTCAGAATCCAATAAAAAAAGAAGCAAGATGAAAGTGGATCTGAAAGCGGAACTAACAGAGTTCATAATATTTGTGAGGAGAAAGCTTGGAAGTCCTAAGCTCAGAAAGCATCTGAGCCGAATATTTCAAAGCATCTCTGAGATTGTTCGAGTCCTGTAACAAATCAAAAAATGAAAAACGGATCCAAATCGATTGGGATTGAAATTTCAATGGCGAATCTGAAATTAAGATCACCGCGAGTAGAATTGAAGTATAGAGAATAAGGTTAGGGTTTATCGGAGAAGCTACCAATGCGCGGTGCATGTAGAATGAATTCTGCTGAAGGCCGGCAATTCCGGCGGCGAGAAACTTCTCTTCGTCTTCGGTTCCGTCTAACATCATCTTCGTCCGTCGGTTTTTCCTTTCTCTTCCGTCTGAGTTCTGTACTTCGACTTTGATCGCTTTTATTTAACTGTTGGTCCAAGAAAACTCTTTTGTTCTTCTTTGTGCTAGTTCCGATTGTGCGTACGTGTAATGAAAATGAAAAATATGCCTATGATTCTTATTAATCTCTCCCTTTTGCTACTTAACCCTAAACTTGGGTATTAGTCTGGGACACCTAATGACTTCCTCTTATCTCAAATTTTCTATACTAACATAAATATGAGAAAAGTTATCGGATAATGATTTTAGTCAAGTCAAAATGAAGAATAAATGATTATAAGGGCTTCGACGGACATGATTGAACGACATGAAAAATGATTAAAGTCGAAGTCATAGTCGGACTAGAGAATTTAGGACTTAGCAAAATTCAGAGTTTCACTTCATACTATGCCCAATCGAATGATGTGTAAGTAAGATAAGATCAAATGGTTACTGAAAAACACGTGAAAGATCGTCGAAGACGGAGGCTGCATGAAAGTGAGACGTGGCATGATGTGTTTAGTCGACCGTTGTATACTGTTATTTTAGGATTAGTATATATAAGTAGCGTTAACTTTGAATTTTAGGGGTCCGCAATTGTACATATTTCTATATAACTCAAAGTATATGTGTTTTTGAGAAAGAGTTTCAGAATGTACGTATGTGTTCCACCTTGTATGAATTAAAGTTTTTTCTTTGTATTTCACATTTTTACAGCCCGTCTTTATTTTTGTCTTCGATTTTCATTTACATTTTAGTCATCGCCTTTAAAACGGTGTTCCAATTTTCGTTATTGCTTTCAAAACCATACTTTTCAACATTTATGTCAACTTGTTCAAAATTCATGAGTCACGCAAAATATGTCTCGGGATTTTTTCGAGTTTAATCCATTAAGTAAACTAAAACTTATTTTGTTTACTAAATTTCACGGTAAACAAGTTGGCACGTCCAGTAGGATCTTTTTTGTGTGACTTTATATTTTCTGTTTAAAAATTATTCTTTTTGAAAGTTATTCATCTGAGAAACACATTGTTTTTGTGAGTGCATGAGATTGAGGAGTCGTAGGATAACCAAGAGAGAAAATAGAAATCTATTGAGGAGATACGTTAGGAAGATGGTTAATCCCATAAACAACAATAATGGGGAACAACCATCCAATAGCACTGGGGCAGGTACGGTTTTTACGAGTTCGACTGAATCAGGCGCTTCCATTACTAGCACAGTAGTTTTACCGTCGACGATGGTTATGCCATCAAATCCACAATAAGGGATGGTTTTCTCCTTTTCGATAACGCAGAGTCACCCAATGACTCCTAAACCTATTATGGCAACGAATTTTAGACCGTTTTCCACTAATTTCATAATGCCTAGGTCAGGACGTGAACAATCGTATGGTATGCCAATGTCGATGATGACGAACCTACATACTAACCCTTAGACATTTGTTGATAACGATATGAATGTATATTCACCAATATTGGCGTCTGATCCGGCCATAGGAAATCTTATGCGAACCATTCAACCCCAAGGGGGGATGGGATTTGGTTCCCAAGCGATGTCAACGTTTACGACGAATTTTATGATGGCAATGAGACAGCATATGGACGAAAGTAACCATGACATGGTTAATACGCTTACTCAACAAATAGGTACTATATTTAACCCATTAATTCAAAACACAAATCGGAGCTATCAACAGTTGGCAACTCAGATGAATCAAATTGCTGATTTTTTCGGTGCTCCACCAGCGTCGGTTTAACCCGTCGTACAACCTCAGTTGGTCAAGCAAATTTGAAATGAGGGATATGCAATGAGGAAAACACAATGAATTAGGGGCAACAATGTGTGCCTCAGTATTAAAACAATGGGGGCTTATGGAGGTCGAGCGACCACCAGTCTTGATAGTAAATCGAGACCAAAACGTTAATCAAGTGGTTCGCCAAGTTCGACAAGAAAATTTGTTGGGAGAAAATAATCTTACAACCATATTCGAAAGGATAATGGCGCAAAACAGTGTCAATATGGGTCCGCAAAGGCCAAAGTATACATCTCTTATGTCGGAGTACGTCTTGCAAACCGAACTCCCGAGAGGATGGAAAGTCCCCAAGTACACCAAATTTGGTGGTAGACTAACGAGTCTACAGTCGAACATATTGCTCAATATTTTGTTGGGTACATGACGAATAATGAAAACTTAAGAATGAGATACTTCCCTAGTTCCCTTACGAAGAATGCCTTTACGTGGTTTACAACCCTTCATGCGCATTCCATAAATGATTGGACTCGTTTGGAAAGTTTGTTCCATGAACAATTCTATATGGGATAGTCGAAGATTAGTCTGAAAGAATTGTCGAGTGTAAAGTAAAACTTCACTGAAACAATTGATGATTACCTTAATAGATTTTTATTGTTAAAAACAAGGAGCTTTACACATGTAGCTGAACATAAGCTTGTCAAAATGGACGTTGGAGGATTAAACTATTCTATTAGAAAGAAGTTAGATACTTAATTTTAAAAGACATCGCCCAATTGTCAGATAGAGCTCGACGGGTCGAACGTTTGAAGGCTGAGAAAGTCATAACAAACAAAGGCAAGAAGAAGAAAGTGGCTTACGTCGATATGGAAGGCCATGACTTAATGTTAGATGTCGAATATGACCATGTCGAGGAAACTGAGGTTGACGTGGCCGAATTAAAACAAGGTCATCCATATGTGTGTAAACTACTTACACCTACAAATAGAAAAAACTTTGCCGAACTTGAGAAAAATGATAAATTCTCTAAGAAAACTTATACCTTCGACGTGACCAAGTGTGATGAAAATTTCGACTTATTGGTTTGAGATGGCTAAATACTAGTTCCACCTAGCGTAAAAGTGTCGCCATTAGAGTAAAGAAAGAAGTGAGGTTTTGTAAATATCACAATTTCTTAGGGCACGAGACCTCGAAATATTTTCTTTTCAAGGATCTTGTTCATAACGCTTTGAATAACGGAAGGCTCAAGTTTTCCAAGGGAAAAGCTCTAATGAAGATTGACTCTGACCCGCTACAAGTCAAAGAAGCCAATGTTGTTGAGCCTGTAGGAACCAACATGGTCGAGATCATTGATCCTGACATGGAAGCAGAAGACGGGGTTTTTTAGAGCAGTAAAATCGAAGTTGTGTATCCTAAGGTTGGTGAAGGTTTATTTGAACTCCTCCATTAATGCGAATTTGAAGATTTAGAAGTCATGTTATGCCATATGTGTAGTGTTGTTTTTGATAAGAGAGCTGCAAAGAAAGTTGAGAGTGCTCAGTAGGAGAAGAGGAACGAAAACTGGATGACAAATAGGCTTGAGTTATATTTCGACAAGAGGGGAGTCCCCTAGAAAAAGAGCAATTTCCTAACCACCAGAGAGGCAAGTCTCGCACTTATGCGCCAGCGTTGAATTCTCCCCAAGGGAGGTGGTCGAAGCCCATTGGGAAGGAGCATCGTGGGAGTTAGAGGTGGAGGAATGTTGAAACAGGTCAGAAGTCTTAGATGACCAATCGGGAAAATTTTCAAGCATCAGATAAACACTCATATGGACCCAGCAACTATAAGGGAAATAACTCGATGTCAAGAACTCAGTTGAGAATATTTCATAGGAATAAGAAGGCGGATAAGGGAGTTGTTGAATCTAGCAATAACAAACCTTACCAGAGTCGAGCAAGTGAGGAGACTAAGAAGCCAGATGAAAGAAAATTGTTTTCACCAAAGCAAGTTAAGGCGAAGGGAAACGAGAAGGAAAAAGTACCATCTAAGGAGGACGAGTTAGTCACTGGTAACTTTGAGTCGGGTTCGAGAGACGATTTTGAAGTATTGTGTAATGTCGTATCAGTACTCCAAAAGGAGTGTGATTGTGCTACAAAAGTTTCAGAGCCAATTGATTATGAAGAAGAAGAAATGATGAAGCACAAGCATGTATGTTATTTCATTATGAACAATGGTTTCATTGAGGAACAAAACGTGTTTTTTGAAAGACCTCACAAAGGAATGAAAAGTCATTTGAAGCCCTTTTTTATCAGGACAACAGTTGAAGATATAATAGCTAACAAAATTTTGGTGGATGGATGAGTTTTAGTGAATCTAATTCCCCATTTTTTACTGAAGAAAATTGGAAAATATAATACGGACTTGAGACTACGTAACATGGTACTCTCAAATTACGAAGGTAAGGCATGTCAGACGATAGGTGTCATCCAAGTTGAGATGATAGTATGGTCAATAACTATACACATTGTGTTCATGGTCATTGCGTCAAAAGTCAATTGTAATTTGCTCTTAGGCAGGGAGTGGATACATGGAATGGGGGAAGTACATTCGTCATTACACCAAAGGATAGCAATATGGAGGAATGATGGAATAATTTAGAATAGGTGTCATCCAAGTTAATGTGACAGTAAGGTCAATAACTAGACCCAATGTGTTCATGGCCATTGCATCGAAAGCCAGTTGTAATTTGCTCTTAGGCAAGGAGTGGATACATGTAGTGAGGGCAGTACCTTTGTCACTACACCAAAGGATAGCAATACGGAGGAACAACATGAAAGTTGGTAATGTAGAAGCAGATAAAGGATATTATATGGCAGAAGTAAACTATGTCGACGATATGAATTTTGACAGGAACTTAGCAAAAATAGCACCTTGCACCCATGCAGGGTTTGCATACATGCCTTTGAAGGAGGCATTTTACTATATTAAACTCCACTTAACCCATGAATTTACATGGGATAAAGAACTAATGGGTGATAGGTATTATGACACCATCCGGACGACTAGCTAGAGGGACAAATTCGACGAAGATGTCTGAGTTCGGTGCACTAAAACAAATTTCGACTTATGTAGCCGAAAACAAAATAAAAGTGACTTTAGAGGCCGAGACACCATACATGGTTGTCGAAGCCAGTGAACTAGAAGTGTTTGATGTGGGGCAGAGAATCAACGTTTAGCAAATTCCAGTCGAAATGATGCGACCAACGAGCATAGAAGATGTTGGCTTAAGAAGCCAAAGGCTCGATTGTATTTATGGTGATGAGCCTTTGGGCTTCGAAAAGGATCTTGTTGTATCAGCGACAAAGATGCATCCCCAGGATCCACTAGAAGGGGTCGATTTGGGTGATGAGGTTGTTAAGAGGACGGCGTATATCAGCGCCAACATCAACCTGGGTCTAAGGTTAAAGGTAATTAAATTGCTTCATGAATTTAAATATTGCTTTGCTCGATATTATAATGAAATGTCATGTTTGAGCAAGGATTTGCTGGAGTTGAGACTACCAATAAAGCCTGGGAAAAACTCAGTCAAGCAGATGCCTAGACGGTTTGTACCAGAGGTGATGTATAAAATAAAAGAGGAGATTGACATACTCTTAAAAAGCAAGTTCATGCAAACGGCGAGGTACGTCGAATGGCTTGCAAATATCATTCCAATGATTAAGAAAAATAGAACACTAAGGACTTGCATCGACTTAAGAGATTTGAATGTAGCAACCCTAAAAGACGAATAACCAATCCTCGTCGCCTAAGTGTTGGTCGACTCAGCACTGGGTTTCTAATATCTTAGCATGTTAGATGGATATTCTGGTTATAACCAAATTTTGATTGCAGATGAAGTGTGTCGAAGACGACGTTTCTATGTCCAGGAGCCTTAGGCACCTATAAATGAATGGTAATGTCATTTGGCTTAAAGAACACTAGGGAAGCATACCAGAGGGTGATGAATTCATTTTTTCATGATTATCTGAGATGTTTATGCAAATATATATATTGACAATATAGTCGTTAAGCCTACGCTATGAAAATGTCAACTCGACCATCTTCGACAATCGTTTGAAAGAATGAGGAAGTATGGACTAAAAATGATTCCTCTTAAATGTGAGTTTTGTGTGTCGGTTGGAGACTTCCATGGCTTTGTGGTCCATAAAAAGGGAATCGAGATTAATTAGAATAAGACCAACTCCATCATGGAAACTCAACATCCTTCAACTAAGAAAGAGCTCCAAACTTTATTGGGTAAAATTAATGTTTTAAGGAGGCTCATCTCCAACCTTAGTGGCAAGATTCAACCATTCCAGTCGTTGATTTGCCTAAAGAAATAATTGTTTAATTGGCAGCCAGAGCATTAAAATGTCTTCAAAAAAATAAATAAGTACTTAATGAATCCTCTAATCTTGTCCCTCCTATTAGAAATGGATGCATTAGGTTGTATATATCTACGTTGGACTCGACTATAGGAAGCATGTTAGCGCAAGATGATGATAATGGTGTCGAAAGGGCCATTTATTACCCTGTCATACCCCAATTTTGTCCGGGCATTTTAAAAATTTCATAAATTCGATTTTTATTTCAATTTGCATCAATTGTACAACATAACCCGCATTTCATCATTAATAGTATCTAAAATATCAGTCGGAATAAATTCTTGAAAATACATACAATCGGGTAAATCATTTCTCAAGAACATGCAAAAATCAGCGGGTAAAAAGTTTTAAAATTAAAATTGCAGACGCCAGTATTATTAATCTACGGTTCACGTAGTTTAACCTGGTGTGCTCGTTGTATTTTTCAGCGGCTGTTTCGGTTGCGTTTTGACCCGCCTGAGCCTTTTAACTGGTGCAAATTTATTTCAAAATTTGAAGAAACGATGTATTTTCTCAATAAGTATATTTTGTGCTGATCATTTTAGTGTGTCCGATTTAATTTTTCAGGTAAATTTTCACCCGACTTTTATTCCTAATCAGTCATTTTATTTTATTTTTCTTTGTCCAAATATCCAAATTAATTAATTAGAATTTTCTCTATTTACTTAGTTTGAATTCAAATAATGAATTTTTAATATACTTATTTTCTTTAATAAATAAAATAATATTAAGTTAGCATTGGATCTCTTTTGCCAAGGGCCAGCTAGCATTCAAGATTTGGGGGGATTTCTTTTGACAGTTGGCAAACAAATTGAGTCTCCTCTCTCCACGCACTCCAACGGTGATAAAATTGGAAAGAGAAGTTAGATGCCAGCTAGCTCTATTTACTCTCTCTTGACCAACGGTAACAGAAGGAAGAAAAAGAGATAAACCACAAAAACTCTCCCTCCACTGAGGCAAAGAAATCCCTTTTGACACTTTCTGAAAAAAACAAAGAAAAAAAAGAAGAAAAATATCACTGTTCCTCTTCCTCACCAACGTCTCCACGCGACTCTTACCGCCGTCCAAATGCCCCTTCACCCTCCTCCATCCACAAACGCAACTCTCCTGTCCATCCAGCGACCACCACAACAACGTCGCTGGAACCACCCTTGCACCACCGCCGGAACGAGTCTGGCGGCCTAAGACTCCACCACCACTTCATGCCGCCGTTTCATCATTCTTTGTCAATCCGACGCCACACCACTGTTAGTTGTTTCAAGTAGTTTTATTTTTATTTTCATTTGTTTTGATTTCACTTTGCTTAATTGATTTTTGTTGGTTTCATTGAAAGAGATGAAAGAAAATGATGTGGTAAAAGAATTGAACGTGGAAAGATAGAAAGTGTTGGCTTTGTGGCTTTAAAATTAAAAATTAAAAAAGGGTTTATTAATAGTTGAAAAGTCAAAATGGTAATGCAATATTATTAATTAGTACTCATATTATTAAGAGTGTCAATTTTATAAAAATGAAAGCAAATAAAGAGCATCATATTTTGATATATGCAATGAATAAGTTTGTTATTAGTATTGGAATATTAAATGTTTTTTTTCTGGTTGTTCTAGGGAAACAAGTATTTGAGGCATTCATTTTTTTATGGAATTTAATATGGATGTGTACTATGATATGAGAATCTGACACATGATATTCAATGGGTACTAGTTTTTTTATTATTGTGTACTATGTTTGGAGTATTTTACATTGCTTCTATGGAAAGTGACGAGAGAATAAGAGAAAACATGTAGATATAAGAATTGAGATGTCAATAAAAGAGAGTAATTAATTTTTGTCCATGGAGTGTAAATTGGTTTCCCAAAAATATATGTGTAGATTTGTTGTTTGTTTTTTTAAAAAAAGAATTCAAATTAAGATCCCTTCGTGAGATGATTACATACTCCTATGCATCTTCCATATTATTGTTTGTGGTTTTATTTCTTCTTACTTATTTATTTATTTGTTTTGTTTTCTTAGCATTATTATTAGCTACTTAATTTTTCTTTAGTTTATTTAAATTAGTGATGGACCTTTGAGCCCATTCTTTGTTTCTTTATATATACCACCATGTCAATAATTGCGCCCTTGTTATGTTGATTAATTGATTTAATTAATTTGATATAGCTAATGTATATTAAAGCTACTTTTAACAATCTCACCATTTTGCATAATACAAACTCGATGCCATTCAATTCCATCATCAATCTAAACCAATTTTAAAAACACAAATCACACAATTCTCGATTCAATATCGAGCCCATTTTCAAAACGCCCTTGTAAGTTGATTGCTTTCTAAGCATCGCCATCAACCTCGCATAACTTACTCTTGGGCTTTCTTACAATGAGACCTATTCGATTATTAATTGATCGATTAGATGAACAATACACTAAAATAATCCAATTTATTCACAACACACAAATTTAAAACCTCGATCCAATGTCGAGTATTTTCATCAAATACCATTTCATTTGGAAATGAAAAGGGGGATGGCTTTGTGTTTTCAATTCCTCTCCTCGGTTATTTGAATACGAGTTCTCTTACTCGGTTAGTCAAATAGTCGTCACTTTTATCCACTTAAGCACAAACAAATCAAATCATTTTATAATAAGAAATGAAAAAAGGAGATGACTTTGAGTTTTCAATTTTTCTCCTCGATTATTTGAATACAAGTTCTCTTACTTGGTTAGTCAAATAATTGTCGTTCCTCTACAAACTTCCAAACCCTGATTAAATCAAAACACTTTCATAATAAGCTAAATGAAAAGGGAGATGACTTTGAGTCTTCAACTTCTCTCCTCAATTGTTTGAATACGAGTTCTCTTACTCGGTCAGTCAAACAATTGTCATTTTTCCACCAACTTATAACTTAATCAAATAATTTTCATGGTCTTGAGTTTTCAATTCCTCTTCTCAAATGCTTGGATATGAGTTATCTTACTCAGTCATTCAAGTACTTGTCGTTCATTCTGAAATACATCAACCATATACAACCTTATTTTTCATAACTACTCAGATGAAACAGAAAGCGGTCTAGAGTCTTCTATTCCCTTTCCCGATTATTAGGATACGAGTTGTCTTACTCGACTATCCGAGTATTCGTCATCCATTCAAAACACCTTAATCATCATTAAAATCCTTTCGCAATTAAGGATGAAAAAGAAAGCGGTCTAGAGTCTTCTATTCCCTTTCCCGGTTATTAGGATACAAATTGTCTTACTCGACTATCCGAGTAATCGTCATCCAACCAAAAATGTCTCAACACATCAAATATATATCTTTCTCGCCCTCGTGCGATCAAAACCAATCAAACAAAACATCAAACATATTAATTCAACTTGTCACCCCCATGTGATCGAAACCCTTCTCTCAAAAGGAACATTGTTAATCCTTTCTAATGCGCACAACAAACTAGTGCTTAAGCCTCCGCCGAGAGTAGACAAGCCAGCGTTTAGCCTTTAGAACGCGATCTAAACAGTTGTTCATTAAAAACACCAATCAACCGTAGTTCCCCGAACTACGAATGCTCTGATTTCCTTATTACACCATAAGGATACGTAGGCAGGAGATTGCTGTATCTTCGCGAGCACACTAATAAAAAACCTCCCCTTTCCCTTTCTAAGGTTCTCATCCATTTCTATTTTTAATAATTGTATAACCCAAAGATAACAAACAAACATAAATTAACACACGAAACGCACATTAGAACTAAAAGGTTCCCGTTGAGTACAACGGACGTAAGGGGTGCTAATACCTTCCCCTTACGTAATCCACTCCCGAACCCGAATATGGTTGCGATGACCATTATTCCATTTCTTAAAGGTTTTATCGATATTTTCCTATCCCTTCATTGGGATAAATAAAGTTCGGTGGCGACTCTGTTCGAACATAAATTTTTCCGCGACCATCGCGAGGAATCGTATTTTTCGAGATGCGACATACCCCAATCGGGAATTGAAAGATACAGAGACTAGGTATAATCTAATAGAAAAGATGTGCCTTTGCTTGTACTTCTCATGTATGAAACTGGAACATTATATAAAACCAATTGATGTGTATGTGTCTTTGCATTTCGATGTTATTAAACACATGTTATCTAAACCAATTTTGCATAGTCGAATTAGAAAATGGACTCTTGCCTTAACATAATATTCCCTCACATACATGCATTTAAAGGCAATGAAGAGGCAGGTAGTCGCCGACTTTATCGTCGATCATGCGGTAGTCGAAGTGTCTCAAAAATTATTTGGAGCCAGAATCTTAGAAGTTATACTTTGATGGCTCCAACCGTAAAAATGGAACTAGCATTGGAATTTTAATAATTTCACCTAATAAGATTCCAATGAAGTTCAAGTATATAATTGATGGTTCTTGCTCAAACAATAAGGCTAAGTACGAAGCTTTGATAGCTGATCTCGAGATCTTATTAGGTTTGGGGGCAAAGAGAGTTAAGATAAGGGGAAATTCTGAGTTGGTTGTTAAGCAAAAAACAAAAGAATATATATGCATCAAGGAGAATTTAATCATGTAATTTGTTACAGCCAATCGCCTAATCAAATAATTTGACTTTGTGGATGTTCAACATGTTCCTCGTCTAGACAATCAAGAGGCGAATGAGTTAGCATAAATTGCTTATGGATACAGAGTATCAAAAGAGAAGTTAGAAAATTTGATTCAATTGTGAGGAAGAGTAAAATCGATAAGGTTGTTTCCTCCAAGTATAACAATGACGAAATTGGGGTGAGTAGATCCTGAAAATTTCGAGGTCTTTACCATCGGAGATTTGACTTATTCTGATTGGCAAATACCAATAGTCAAATACTTAGAGAACCATACAGGATCGATTGAGCAAAAGGTTAAGTATAGATCTATGAGCTATGTTATCATAGGGAACAAATTATTCAAGAATACGAATGAGGGTGTGTTGCTCAAATGCCTTGGGGAAACTAAGGCATATTTGGTTGTGTAGAATATTCATAACAAAGCATGCGATGCCCATCAAGTGGGGAACAAGATGAGATGTTTATTGTGTCGACAAGGCATTTACTGGCCTACTATGCCAAAGGATTGTATCAAATTCTCTAAAGGTTGTCAAGAGTGTTAGGTACATGCAGGCATTCAACATGTCTCTGCAAGTGAACTACACGCAATTGTGAAGCCATGACCATTTAGAGGTTGGGCATTGAATCTAATTGGTGAGATTTGACCGACATCCTCTAAAGTCGCAAGTATATTTTAGTGGATATTGATTATTTTACTAAATGGATAGAGGTGATTCCATTAGACAAAGTCGACCAATAAGCAATAATCGAATTTATTCAGAAACATATCATCTATAGGTTTGGCATTCCCGATACCATCACGACTGATCAAGGATCGGTGTTCTCTGGTTGAAAGATACAAGAGTTCTCTTATGAGATAGGGATTAAGTTATTGACATCGACACCTTATTATGCTCAAGCCAATGGTCAAGTCGAAGCGGAACATAAAATTATTATTGGTTTGATTAAGAAGCATGTGGGAAAAAAGCCAAAAAAAATTGGCATAAAAACCTTGGACCAAGTTTTAGGGGCATGTCGAACATTTCTTAAAGAGGCGACAAATATAACTCCCTTTCGATTTACCTATGGGCATAAAGTTGGTTTACCTGTCAAAATCTATTTGTAATCAACGATAATCCAGAGGAAAAATGAGATTTCGTATGATCATTATTGGAATATGATGTTGGACAAAATAGTTGATTTGGATGAATAAAGGTTAGCAGTGTTGCATGTTTTAATAAGGTAAAAGGAAAAAGTAGCTAAAGCTTATAATAAGAGGGTTAAGATAAAAACCTTCTCAGTCAGAGACAATGTATGGAAAGTTATTTTACCTATGGAACTGAGAGATAAGACTTTGGGTAAATGGTTTCCCAATTAGGAAGGTCTATTTTGAGTCATTCAAGCATTTTCAAATAATACTTACGAGTTTGAAGAATTATCTTATGATCATTGAATCCTAAGGGTGAATGGGAAATGCTTTAAAATGTATAAACCTATGCTACATGAAATTCAAATAGCAGTAGAATAATGTAAATAGATGCGAGAATTCCAAAATGGTATTCATTCAAAGCGCCAAAATGGAAAAGTCATTACAAAATTATCAAAAAAAACACTAAAAGCAACAAAATTCAAAAGTGTGAATTAAACGGGAAATTTCGATTTAAACTCTTCAAGTTTGATCTTTAAGAAGTTGAGTCATGCCACTAGTTGTTCATGAGCTTCTTCTAAAGATTCAACTCCAAGGCCGAAACTAAGAGCAACTTCAGCATGTTTGATGCCTTTGGTGGGCTCCTAATCAATTATTTATTGAATGGCCAATGATTTCTCCCAAGCAAGCTCAACTTTCTACTTTTCCACGTTATCACTTTCCCTGGTCAATTCGAGAATCTTGGCACGGCGTTGCAAAATTTGTTCATCAAGTGAAGCTTTCTTGTCTTTGTAATCTTGAAGTTTAGCCTCGAGTTTGTTAACTTTTTTCTCATATGCATCACTCGCGTCCCTGGCTACAGACATAGCCTCTTCTGTCTATTGGAGTTGAACGGAGTTGGTTCTTTTGAGATCGATGTCCCGACAAACTTGGTCGGAGTAGGCTTTGAAGTTGAACAAGAAATGGACCATGGAATCATAGACATGATGTTGGTTGAGTTTAGCCAATATAATGTTCAAATATAGATACCAAGTCGAGCATCTCCTTCTATGGCACTAAGAAGATCAACTTTAAAGATTTTTGCTTTTAGTTGTTAAATCAGAAGGTTCACTAAATCATCGCTTGTGTTGGCCAGTGAAGCATCAAAAGATTGAGATTATTTGGACTCGGTCGAAAGCTTGCGCAATTTTTAAAACCTTTTTAGAGCCTCTGTCGGATTCTTCCTTTACAAAGTAAGAATTTATTGTCGACTCAAAGAGGTGTTGGATGATGAGTCATGGACGGAAGATTGAGTTTGTTTCTCTATTACGGTGGCAGGTTGATTTTCTTTTTCTATTGGAATAGATTCGACGTGTGAGACAGACTGCTCTTGTTCAATAGCTTTAGGTTTTTTTGTTGCTGGTTGGTTGGAAAACAAATTACCATGAACAGAAGCAATGATGTCATCTAGCTCATAATCTTTTTGAGGGGACAATTGTTCAGTATTTACTTCCACCTCAGGAGTTGGTTCAGTAGGGGCACCGTATCTTCATCAACCACTTTGTTTTCTGGGTGAACAGAGGAAACGCTGGAATCAATAAAGTCAGGCCAATGAATATGAGATAAGGTTTCAAAAGGAATCGAATGGGGGATACTTGTCGGTTCGTCCACCACATTCTCATCAGGCTTCGACAGATCCTAGAAATGGAAAATGTTAGCTTTAGAATTAAACAGAAATCGAGGTAAAGATTTATTGGTGTGAACCAATACCTTAGGGTAATTTTCTTCGATTGTGAGATTCATGGGTTCGTCTTGCACAAGGTCTTCAGGGATGGATGAATCATATTTTCCTTTCCCTTTATTAGAAGGACCAACAATTGAGATTGTTGTTTCTTTCAGAGGTTTGGATTTTTGGGTAATTCTTTTTTTAATGGTGGTTATTTGGAAGGAGTCTTTGACTTGGGTCGTGAGAAAATTAAATTATTTTCACTATCTTTCGAGCTTTTGACTTCGGTTGTGGCTTTTGCAAGTTTTGGAGTAGCCTATTGAAATAATGTGTTTTAGTTGTCGAGACCATCAAAAATATTAAAGGAGGAGTAAGAAATATACTTGTGTTGTGGTAGGATTCTTTTTCTTTTAGGTTTCTGTGGTCGAGGGGGAGTCGGGGTCGCGCTTTCGATGCTAAATAGAAAATGATGTCAAAACCATTCCAATGATCAGTTAAAACGGAGAAAGGAAAAACTTACCTTTTTAGGTTAAGGTTCTTCTTTTTTCTTTTCTTCGCCTACATTGGAAGGACCTTCGACAACTTTGTCACCTTTTATTGCAGGTTCATCTATAACGAAAGCAAGTAAGAAATTGAAAGTATTAAAAGAAAATTTAAATAATTGAGTATATACCTATTTTTTATGGGTTTTCTTGTAAATTTGAGAAGGTGGTTGACAACCTCTTGCGAGATTTTTTCTCGGAAAGATGGTCTTGGAAGTAGCTTGTCCACCATTTGTCGAATTCCACTATTAAAAATAAATATGGATGGAAATGGAAGATGGGTAACTCGAGAGTTTATTCACGAGAAAAGGACATGCAGTCTTTGTACTCTATCGAAGTAAATTTTCTTACCGACCAGCAAATGTCGGCCTCCCAATAATAGAGCGGACATGGCAACATTTGGTTGAAACCAAATTGTCTAGCTACTAAATTTGGATGATAGCCAATGAAGTTGTAACTAGCGGATCCAGTTTCAATTCGAGTAGAGAGAAGCGTTGGAGTCAAAAAGGCCGCCCAGACAAAATTTGACATTACAGCAGCCTCAGGAGTTACGCCAGGGAATCTATTTTGAAACTAAGTTGGCCCAACACATATGTCTACAAGGGAACCATATTTGAAACAAAAGTTTTTGACTCAAGAAAAAGTTTTATGTATTTGTTGGATGTTATTTGAGAAGGACTATCATAATGGATGATCAAGGAAAGTATGATGCCTTTGATACTTCTATAATCGTTTTCTTTAAGCAAATCTTTCGATTCTGTTATGTGATGTTTGGGTTTAAATGTAGCATTTAGCCAAAGTTGCATAAGACATAAAGAACCAGGGATAAGGTATGACTTAATGGTTTTAGGGAGGTGTTATAGTTTGTAAGAAGCATTCCCAAGAGATTGGTAAAGATTGGCCATAGGCAATTTAGCTAGGGAGATTCTTCGACCCTCATGAAGTTGAACTACGAGAGGGACAATTTTTTTGGCTATTTGTAATGATCCTGAGCAAAAAACATAGTAAGATAGCCACAGGGCCAAGAAAGCTTTATGCTCATGGTCGGAAACTTCTTCGTTTTTCTTGTTGTGGTGGTCGATTATGAAGTTCTTGAAGCTAAAGCGTTCAATGACAAAGTCGTGGTCGATTTCTATGGTGGGGGTGAAGGTTTCACCAAGAGGATTCAACCCAGTGATGACTGTTACGTCAAACAAGGTCAGCATAAGCATCCCACATGTAAACTGAAAGGTGTTAGTCGAACCTTCCCAGAAGAAGATTGATGCAATTAGCATGGATGGGTTATACCTAGGGCCTATTCGAGAAATTTGTATCATGTCTAAGATGCCTAAATATTCCCATTATTTTTACTTTTTTCTTTCGACATTGTTAAGCCAGGCAAGGTATTCTTTACTATGGGTTGGAGGTGCAGATCAGAAAACATACGCAAGTATCTTCATAAAGGATAGGTCGAGAGAGCGTTCTTTGAATGTTGAAGGCATAATCACGAGGTAACTAGGAAATAATTTCTTCACCTTTTCGGTATGGGTTTTAGCAGTTGGGTATGACCCTAGAAATGCTAGCAGTTTACTAGAAAAAAGTGAAAGAAATGAGTACCTGATGTTGCCAAGCAACCATTTTTTCTTTGGACATTGGTGATTCAGAGACAAGATCCCTACCTTCATCATCTTCCGAAGGCAAAATCTTGTAAGCCATTGGGTTTTTTCCATTGTCAAATTTGTTGGATGAGGTTTTAGCCGCCATTGATGAAGTTTTGTAAAAGCTTGTTATGAAGATAAAGGTTTTTTTTTTGTATGCAAAAACAGTTGAAAGAACGAGCAAAGAAGATGAAGAAGAGTGTGATTTTATAGAGTTATTTTTGCCCCAGTATCAAACACTTGACAGACGTGCGGTAACATGAATCAATTTCGTGTCTTGAGAAGTGGGAGAATTGGTGATAAGTGGCGAAATTCACATGAGTGGATCAGTTAATGGAGACATGTAAAAAGGCATGATCTCCTAGAAAGTAGGAGTAATTATGGTGTTTTAAAAGGTTTTTTTGATAATGACGCGCAGTAAAGTGGTAATGATAATGATGACGTCAAAGAGGAAGTTAAAATAGTGTCAAAAATACACTAAAAATGCCACCTTTCTCTATTTTGATCAAAGTGGGATTCTCGTATTGTTCGAACAGGGTGTAGACCCTTCAGTTAAATACTACATAATCGCCAATCATGAAAACAAAACATGGGTTTAAGGCGAGGTCCCTAGAGTCACGGATCGTATTTAGAACCTCCCCACAATAATGGGTTAGCCATATTATAATGGAAACTCCAAACAGATCTACTCTAGTTGGAGTCTTCGTATTGTCCCAATGAGGTGTACACCCCTCGGTTTAATACTACACAACTCTGGGTTCTAAGTTCTTCTCGAAGCTCGGGTATGGAGCTTATCTCACAGCATACATCAAGCCCCATATCAAAGTACCAAGGTAAATTACATACAACACAAGTAATCAGAATAGAATATAGAGAAATAAATATGGAAGAAAAGAATATATTCCAACAGTCATAGCAAAATCAAACTAAGTTAGGCTAGACTCTCTCTTGCTTGGAGCAGGGTCCCCAGCAGAGTTGCCAGTCTGTCGCACCTCGAAAAAATGATAATGCGATCCCTCGCGATGGAACACGGAAAAATGTTGTTCGAAACAGAGTCGCCACCGAACTTTATTTATCCCAATGAAGGAATAGGAAAATATCGAGAAAACCTTTAGGAAAACAGAATAATGGTCGTCGCAACCATATTCGGGTTCGGGAGTCGATTACGCAAAGGGAAGGTATTAGCACCCCTCACGTCCGTTGTACTCAACGGGAACCTTTTAGTCTGATTTTGCTATCTGAATGTTAGTTGACTGTTATTTGCTTGCTTCAAGTAATTAGAATTGATGATAGATATGGATGAAGACCTCAAGAGGGGGGAAATGAGAGGTTTTTTATTAGTGTGCTCGCGAAGATACAACAATCTCCTGCCTACGTATCCTTATGGTGCAATTAGGAAATCAGAGCATTCGTAGTTCGGGCTACTACGAATATTTGGTGTGTTTTGTTTGATGAACGACTGTGTAGGTCAGTGTTCTAATGGCTAAATGCTGGCTTGTCTACTCTCGGTGAAGGCTCTAGCACTGATTTGTTGTGCGCATTAGAAAGGATTAATAGTGTTATTTTTTTGAGAGAAGGGTTTTGATCACGCGGGGGTGACGAGTTGAACTGATGTATTTGGGTGTTTTGTTTGATTGGTTTCGATCGCGCGGGGGCGAGAAATTAGTTTGATTTGTTTGAGATATTTTTGAAGAACGACGAAAGATTAAGCAATGTGGTGCACATCAATCGTCCAATTCTTTCGAGGAATAATAAGGCGACCGCCTTCTACTCCTTTTTTCGTTCGAATTATTTTTGAAAGTTTGTTTGCGGATGTCGAATATGCACGGCAGTGAGGCGTACGCCTCCTACTTGCTTATTCAAATAATAATGAGGCAAGCGCCACCTATTCCCTTATCCAAGATTTATTTAAAGTATTTTAATCGGAAGTCGATAATTTGAGCAATGTGGCGAGCGCCAATTATTCAAATAATCGAGAGATGGTGAGGCAAACGCCTCCCATCTTTTATCATCCGAAGTTTAATTTATGAAAAGAAATGTTCTTAGAGGTCGTATTTGATTTGCGAAAATAGTTTGAATTTTGAATTGGTAGGTTTTGAAAAGTCGATGATTTGAGCAATGTGGCGTATGCCAATTATTCAAATAATCTAGGAATGGTGAGGCGAACGCCTTCCATTCTCTTCATTTGAAGTTTAATTTGTAAAGCTTATTTGTAAAATCGTTTTTGATTTAAAAGGTGATTTGCATTTATTCGATTGTGTTTTAATTTTGACGACGAGAATTCAAGCAATGTGGCATACGTCAATTATTCGAATAATCGTAAGATAGTGAGGCGAACGCCTCCTATCCTTTTGTCTTCGGAAATTTAGAATTAAATGGTTGTAGAATTTATATTAGTTTGCAAGAAATAGTTTGATTATTGTGGTTTGATGTATATGATTAAGGTTTAATCGGGTGACAAGAACTCGAGCAATATGGCGTACGCCAATTATTCAAGTGCTTGAGAAACAGTGAAGCGAACGCTTCCTATATCTTTTTCATCCCAAAATTTAAGTTACAAAAGAATATTCTTAGAAATTGTATCGATTTGAAAAATGATTTGTGAAAAGGGTTGATTGTAATTTATTGAATGCAAATGAATAGAATTTTATTAAATTAATTATAAGAAAATAGAAGCAATTTTCATAAATCAATTTAAGTTGGTTATTATTTTTAGAACCTTCATAATTATTAAAATATCTAGTTACAATAAACTAATAATATACAAGTAAATCTAGTCATTAATAACGTGATAATATTTTAAAAGCTATTAAGTATTCAATGTGATAAATTAACATTCACCGTAAGAAATAATATTCAAATTAATTTCTATAGTAACTACAATATCATGAGAAATGAGTTTAGAAACCAAAGAGATATTTGTTGAATACTCTCATAGGCATAATAATGTTATGATATGAATTAAACTTTCACACTTCCTTACTGCTATATGATTTGGTCGAATGTATTTGGCAATAACATAAATGGCCTTTGAGTGTTACATTTTCCTTAATCAATTTCCTTTCCAAATTTCAAAACAGAATGAATATCCCAACCACAGTAACCAATGCTTAGTCCAAAAATAATCTTTGGGAAGATCAAACAAATGACTACACATATAATCCTAATTAATGCCATTTTAATTTAATCAAAACAAATCATAATGCATAAAAACAAACATAACAGACTTGTGGAAAACGCTTATCATGTTGGCCGGAAAAACTCGCGGTACTGTCATTTCTGGCTGGTGTGAACAAAGCTTAAAAGAGAATTGAATTAGCGAGCAAGAAGTTGGAAGAGGTGTTGGTATCGTCAGAAAACATAGCGCAATAAACAGGGGTCCAACAGAACAACATCATCATCTTAAAACTAATTGGTAGCATAACTCCAAGAAGAAAAACATCATTACAGTAACAACACACAAACACTAAAATGAAAATAACATTCAACATCAACCCAGAAATCAAAAGTGGAAACAAAATCATAATACTGACACAAATCAAAAATCGAAAGCAACGCACAATCGGACCAATAGTAATCAACATAGTATCAGTGTACACATCGTTACCGTTGTTGATTTTTGTTTTCGGTATCGTCGTAAGGATGCATCCTTCAATTAATCATGGCAAGAAGATCTCATGAACAAATGATGGTAATCGGCTTTTCTCAACTAGGATGTAGATCGGCAGAGGTCTACAGTGACTGGTCGAAATGGAGGAATAAACGCGGTTGGGTGGTGCGAACGTTGAAGGAGAGGGGTTTGTTGTCGCGGCTGGAGTTATTGTTGGGGAAGCATAAATAGTGTCGAGTGGCGATGAAGGTTGGAGGAGGTTAGTGGTTTAACGGCGGCGGCGACGTGTTACTGAGGGGTTGTGGGTGGAGATTCTGTGGGGACTGATGGTTTTGACGGTGGATGGTGGGTTTGCAACGGTTGAGGGTTTTGCAGTGTTAGGAAGGTGATGAGATTCGACGGTGGGTTAAGGCTGTGGCGACGGATTGAAGAATAAGGAGGGTTTATGGTGATGACGGTGATTATTGAAGACGTGTGTGGAGTTGGTTCAGCGGTGGTGTGTGGAAGAGGGAGTGTGAAGGGAATGAAGGTGAAGAGAGAATTTGAGGTAGCGTGAGGGAGTGAGAGAGATGTAGTGAGTGATGGAAAAAGTTTGTTGTGTGAGAGAGACGTGTGGTTGTGGTGTTATCAGTGAGTGAATTTGTTGTGAGTGGAGGGAGAAAACATGAGAGGGTACTTATTGTGAGGAATCTTTTTTCATTTTTTCTTTTTTATTACCGTTTGTGAGGAAGAGTGTGGAGAGTTTGTTGTGTGAGAGAGGGAAGAGTGACACGTGTCACACTGTTATTGGATCCTCAAAATTCACCAAATATGTTCCTTCTTATCTGTTTCTTTTTCAGATTGAGAGAGATATTTTTATGAATAAATCTAAACTCACATTTTTAACCTTCTTTTCACTACACTTTAAAAATTAATAGTTAAGCAAACCAAAATAAATTCAACAATAATTATGATTATTTACACTAATTATTTTAGTTGAATAATTAACCTAATAAAAATAGTGATTGATTATAAATATAAGTTGGATATAAATTTGCTCGGAAAATTAAATCGGGCATACTAAAATGATTAGCACAAAATATACTTATTGAAAAAATATAGTGTTTCTTCAAATTCTGAAATAAATTTGCACCGGTTAAAAGGCTCAGGCGGGTCGAAATGCAACCGAAACAGCCGCTGAAAAATACAACGAGTACACCAGGTTAAACTACGTGAACCGTAGATTAATAATACTGGTGTCTGTAATTTAAATTTTGAAACTTTTTACCCGCTGATTTGTGCACGTTCTTGAGAAATGATTCAACCGATTTGTCTATATTTTTAATAAATTTTTCTTGATTGATATTTTAGGTATTATTCATGATGGAATGTATGTCATGCTATGTATATGATGCAAAAATAAAAATGAAATCAATGCTATGAAAATTTAAATATGCCCGGACAAAATTGGGGTATGACAGTTGCCCCTATTTAATTAACTTGAACTATAAGGTAAGAATGACAACAGTCTTCATACATTCGTGGTGGAAGGTAATTAAATACGAAAAGACCCACATTTTGTCCTTTGAAATGCAATAGAGATATGCAGAAAGAAAATGCAATGAATTCTAACAGCACCAAGGTAATAGGGGTAGAGGCATTCAACCAATGCTAACCCTGGAGTCAACACTCAAATCTTGCAAAGGTTGTTATTGATGTAAGGAAAAATGTGGGACTAAAACTGAACAGGCTCTCTGGCACCAAAAGGGTGACAGTAGAATTAATTGTTACCACCAAAAGGATGATAGAAATTCACCATGATTTTCAGGATCGTCATCACCAAAAGGATGATGGATAAACCGAGCTTCAAAAGTAGTCATCACCAAAAGGATAATGGTTACTGTGGCTACAACAAAGATCACCATCACCAAAAGGATGATAGTAAGATCAATAACAAATCTCGCTATCACCAAAAGGATGAAAGGTAGACACAATCCGAAGATTTTCATCACCAAAAGGATGACGTCCGTCACCAAAAGGATGATGGTTATTCTGATAAATTTTCCCATTAACGAGAGTATAATGTCAAGGCTACCACCAAAAGGATGATAGTTAACTCATCAACTTCAAAGATCGCTGTCACCAAAAGGATGAGGGTAGGATTCAACAACAAAACTTGTTATCACCAAAAGGATGACAATAAGTCAACGATCACCAATGATCACCGTCACCAAAAGGATGAAGGTAAAGTCACACAACAAACTTGTTACCACCAAAAGGATGACAATAAGTCAACAGAATCACCATCACCAAAAGGATGAAGGTAAAATTAAAACAGAACTTGTTACCACTAAAAGGATGATAATAAGTCAACGATCACTATCACCAAAAGGATAAAGGTATAATAAAAGACAAAACTTGTTACCACCAAAAGGATGATAATAAGTCAACAATCACCATAACCAAAAGGATGAAGGTAAGATCAAAAACACAACTTGTTACCACCAAAAGGATGATAATAAGTCAATACAATCACCATCACCAAAAGGATGAAGGTATTATCAAACAACAAAGCTTGTTATCACCAAAAGGATGATAATAAGCACCGATCCCCGACACCAAAAGGATGAAGGTAAAATTAAACAACCAAACTTGTTACCACCAAAAGGATGATAATAAGTCAACAATTTAAATGATCACCATCACCAAAAGGATGAGGGTAAGACCTAATAACAAAAACTTGTTATCACCAAAAGGATGATAATAAGTTAAATAAACTCAAACGATCACCATCACCAAAAGGATGAAGGTAAGATCGACAACATAACTTGTTACCACCAAAAGGATGATAATAAGTCAATAACCTTAAATATCACTGACACGAAAAGGATGACAGTAAGATCAAACAAACAAAACTTGTTATCACCAAAAGGATGATAAAAGGGTAGAACTTCAAAACTTGTTATCACCAAAAGGATGATAATAAGCCGAAATAAACTTAATGATCTCTGTCACTAAAAGGATGAGGGTAAGATCAAAACAAAACCCGTTATCATCAAAAGTATGATAATGAGTCCATAACTCAAATGGTCACCTTCACTAAAAGGATGAAGGTAGGATTAAACAACAAAACTCGTTACCACCAAAAGGATGATAATAAGTCGACAATCACCATCACCAAAAGGATGAAGGTACTACAAACAACAGAACTCGTTATCACCAAAAGGATGATAATGAATCAACAGTCGCCATCATCAAAAGGATGAAGGTGAGATCATAACTTCGAAACTTGTTACCACCAAAAGGATGATGATAAGTTATACCAACTTCAAATATTGCTGACGCCAAAAGGATGACAGTGGGATTGGACTTTCCAAATGTCACCATCACCAAAAGGATGATAGTCTAAACCAAACTTTATAATATCTATCACCAAAAGGATGATATTCAAATTGAATTGGACATCATCACCAAAAGGATGATAATTAAACCAAAATGACAAGGATCCTTATCACCACAAGGATCGCCGACACCAAAAGGATGATGGTAAGCTGTAATAATTGTAGAGGTCACCATTCACCAAAAGGATGAAGGTTGGACCAAAACTTCAAGGATCTTCGACACCAAAAGGATGACGGTAAGATCACAAATGTCAAGGATTTACCATTACCAAAAGGATAACATTTATCGTAAACAGGGTGATGATTAATATTATTCCTCAATGAACTTTCACCAAAAGGATGATAGTGAGAAAAAATATTTGAAAAAATAAGGCTACTGTCAAAGTTTAGTAAACCCGATTTGTTGGGTAGTATTGGAACATTACCGGGTAAGACTTGTTTGGGGTATCAACAACAAAAGGTTGCAAAACCAAAATTCTTTGGGGAGATGTAGTTTCTGTCAACAAAAGGTTACAGGAAACGACTCATTGAGGGACGCTCAATACGAAACAAGGTAGGTGTTTGGAGAAACATTGTTTGACTTGGATGAGGATAACATCTTATCAAAAAAAGGTTGAAGGATGCAACTCAATGGGGAACGCCCGATAGTAGGGTAGGAACTCACTCAAAGGAAAATGATGACTCAATTGAGGGTTGGCCTGGATGCCTACGACTAAACCTTGGATCTTGATTCGTGTTTATGCATAAATGTCATGTATGCGTTATGTATGAGGTGATGCATGTGATGCATGTGGTGCATGTTGGAATGCGAAGACTGATTGGCTTGTTTAGGATTGTCCCCCCTTCCAAAGGCGCTGTATTTTGTGGAAACCAGTGTTGGTTGTATTTGTTTTTATGAAGGTGCCATCAAGGTGGGCTTTGGCTCTGGTGGTAATTGTCAATGTGACTTGGACTATTGATTTGTGGGAGAATCTGACTTCCCGACACTCGGTAGTTGACGATGTGGTGAACACGCAATAGATACGGATACTCTTGGTGCCCCAAGTTTGATCTCTTGCTAATATATTGTGTATTTGTCTTCGAGAAGATCTCAGTTCTTCTTTTGAAGTGTTTGGCCAGCCTGTGACTGAGCATAGCGACGCGATCAACGCATGATGATTGTGCTTTTGACATGCCCTAAGGATTCTTGTTGTACTGGTATGGACTTTCGACATTTTTGTTGTGAATTCAAGCAGTTACTACTGTCTGACGCAATCTGCTTGACTGGCTTGAAGATATGGAGGGAACTTGCCCCTTGCAACTTGCATTGCCCCAATCTGCAGGGTATCTGAATGGAATTCTCCTTGAAAGGGAAACCTTTAGGAGTGACTATCCCCTAACGTGGTCTGAATTTTTTTTTCTTCAGTGTCTAAATCTGGCAATGGTCTGCCCCTGATTAGCCTTTGGGGGACTTGTCCTAGACGTACTGAGTATTGAAATGTTTTTCCTCCCTGATCAACCGATGCTTGGAGATTTGTCTTATACTTACTACTTCTTAGGTCAATATAATCAAAAGATGCCATGCCCCTGATTTATGAGATAGTCTTGATTCGTGTCAGCACCAAAGATCAAGTACCTCTTGAATTGCCCCTTGTTGGGATTTTCTCGATGTCAAGTACTGACTGACAATTAAGAATTGTTATCCAAGAAATGGTGATTTTAATGCAACAGTTATGCAAGTTTTGAAAAAAAACCATTCACTTGGAATGTTGTGGTAGTGTGTGGCGAATGGACCATGAGTCCAAACACGGTGCTGATTCAGCTAGTGTGTGAATGATGTAGTGAGAATAGAATACTAGCAAATCTCTAGGAGTCAGTTTACTCAACCTTGCTATAGTATGCTTTCAGAACAAACCTTACTTCAATTAGGTCTTTTGAAGGTTGTAACGTGGCTTGGTTCATGGTTATTGAAACAAAAGGATATAAGGCTCAAAGTTTATTTTAACCCACCCCTTCTTCATGATGATCTCAAATCCTACGTTCAGTTAATTCACACACATTCGTCTTTTGCAGGTGTAAGGATAAAGATGGTGGGTAATTCGAGGTCTCTTGCAATGGCAGCCACCTTATTTCGTTTTTTGGATGTTGGTGACCCTTTGATTTTGGTATGGTGGTCATTGAATCTTGTTTTGTTTTGTTGGAGACTTTCATTGTCTCTTTCGATTTTTGTTTTGATCCCTAACTTTTGCATGGACCGCTTTGTTTGAAGCTTTAATCCATCGGGATTGCCCCTGTTTTTGCCTAAGTCTCCTTTCAGGGTGTTGGACTTAGCGGGCTCTTTCTTTGACTTTTTTTTTGGAAATTGTGACTGCCAAGTCATTGGTCATTGAAGAAGAACATACCTAAAATTTGGATTTGTATGGTTTCTTCGACACTTCAAGATGTGTGCAAAGAATATCATGTGATTGATCCTTGTATGGGATATTTCATCTTGTAATTCGAACGCGTAGTTAGATTAACTGAACACTACCCTGCCCCAGGTTAAGCGTAAGGGTTTGTAGATCCGAAAGAAACTCCTACTTCTAGGCTCGAAGTGGTTGACTAGGGATTAACTCCTTATCTCTCCGGTGTTTGGGATTTTGAAACAATGCATGTACATCATTAGCAAGGTTTTATCCGAAAGCATACAATCAACAATTATGGGTATTTCGTTTTCGTCATCCTCCTTCCAACATTTACTAACAATAGTGCGATAAAGGAGGTGAAGTGGAAAAGTATGTGTTTGTGCTTTTGCAAATGTGATAGATGAGTGAATATGAAAGATTGATTCAAAGCATGCATAATTATCCCATTAATAAGACCAAATACAAACAACAATGTTTAAAGCATATAATACTTAGACAAACAATAACAAATTACAAAAGAATGCAAAATGGTAAAAATGGCATAATGATTGCCTTCATTCAAATGAACAGGCCTTCATATTTTGATTCTTCATTTGGGAATTATTCTGCCTGTTCAGGCCGGTGAGGAGCTCTATCTTCGAGCTTCACTATGCTTCGCATGCGCCGGTATGGGGTTTGTTGCAACGTTTGGCCTAACTGGCGTGAACGTAACTGCTTTACTGTCAATCAAATCTTGAACCTTGTGCTTGAAAGCCTTACAGTTCTCTATTGTGTGCCCTGGAGCACCCGTGTGATACTCGCAGTGAGCATTGGTGTCGTAGCCTGGAGGATATGGTGGAGTTGCAGGTGTTAGCTCACAGTGAGCATTGGTGTCATAGCCTGGAGGATATGGTGGAGTTGCAGGTGTTAGCTCCTTCAGAACAACCGATCCATCCTTTAGCAGGTAGGGGAGGATCTTGCTGTATGGTACTAGCAAAGGATCGAAATGTCTTTCTGGCCTCCTTTCCCTCTGTTGGTTAGGTTGACGTTGTGGAGCATGTTGCTGTTGATTTTGTTGCTGATAAGCTGGTTGTTGATACGGCTGCTGATATTGTTGTTGATAGGGTTGCTGATATGGTGTTGGGATGACAGCGGAAACTTGATGGTAAGGCATATGAATGTATGGACGTGTCTTATATCCTCCCCCTTCCATTATGGCATTGGTCTGCCCTTCTGGCTTCTTTGGGAGATTGGGATAAGGTTTCTTCATCCCACTTGAAGCGTTAGCAGTGCAAGGTAGCTTTCCCTTCTTGATCTGGCTCTTGATTCGTTCTCCCACAGAGACAACCTCAGCAAAAGTAGGGAAACTGGATCCTACCATCTTTTCCATGTATTGGGTATGCAGAGTTCCCATAAACATATCGATTAACTCCTTATCAAGAAGAGGGGGTTGAACACGAGTTGCAAGCTCTCTCCACCGCTGTGCGTATTCCTTGAATGACTCATTGTTGAGTTGAGTCATATCTTGCAGCTGGGTGCGGTTGGGTGCTAGATCAGTGTTATACTGATAATGCCTAAGGAAGGCTTCAGCAAGGTCTCTCCATGATTGAACCTGACCTCTCTCTAGTTGCATCTACCACTCCAGGGATGCCCCACTGAGGCTATCTTGGAAGTAATGAATTAGGAGTTGATCATTACTGATGTGGGCAACCATCTTACGACAGTAAGCTCTGAGATGGGTTCTAGGGCAGCTGATCCCTTTGTACTTGTCAAAGTCTGAGACTTTGAACTTCTGCGGAATCACAAGGCCTTACACCAAGCACATATCGGCGACGTCCAAACCAGGAGTAGTATGAACCTCCAAGGACTTGAATTTCTCCTCCAGAACATGGAGTCTCTCAACAACAGGGTCTAGGAGACCTCCAACAATAGGCTTGCTGGGTTGTGGCATGAAGAAAGCATCATACGGATCTTCATCACCCATCATGGATCCATGTCGAGCAGATGTAGCAGAATGCTCATGGGGATTCATGTTGACCATGGGAACAGGAACAGGGACGGGTCCTCCTCCAGGATGGGCAAGATTACCATCAAGGTTAGTTACTCCAGGGATGCTAAGTGATGGCGATCCAAACTGAGCAGTAACTTTCCTGGCTTCGACGCTAGTCTCAACATCCTTCTCCTTCTGGGCTAAAAGCAACATAGTTTCAAGCAAACGGTCTATCTTAGCCTGCATGGAGTCAATGCATGTCCTCATCGAAACTTGGTTTGATTCTGGTTGTTCAAGTGTCATCTTGTAGTTGCGGCGTGTCTCGTATCGGTGTCGAGTAGTCAGCGTTACTGGACAAAGGGTAGAGTATGGTGTAAGTTTTTGTTTCTGAACAATGATATGCAATACATGCTTATGATATGAAAATGCATGAAATTTTGCCATTTCTTCACAAAGGAATACAAATACTCAAGATCATTCACACGTCAGGATAACAGAAAGAAGTACGGGTTTGTCTGATTACTAGAAATTCCCAAAGGTAGGTTCTAAAGTTATGTTTCCAAGGAAGGAACTTAGACCCACGGATCAGGTTCAAAACTTCCTCGCAATGGTGGGCTAGCCACATTGTGATGGGAGTTCTGAACTAATCTAATCTAAGTGGGATTCTCGTACTGTTCGAACAGGGTGTAGACCCTTCGGTTCAATACTACATAATCGCCAATCATGAAAACAAAACATGGGTTTAAGGCGAGGTCCCTAGATTCACGGATCGTATTTAGAACCTCCCCACAATAAGGGGCTAGCCATATTGTAATGGAAACTCCAAACAGATCTACTCTAGGTGGAGTCTTCGTATTGTCCCAATGAGGTGTACACCCCTTGGTTCAATACTACACAACTCCGGGTTCTAAGTTCTTCTCGAAGCTCGGGTATGGAGCTTATCTCACAGCATACATCAAGCCCCATATCAAAGTACCAAGGTAAATTACATACAACACAAGTAATCAGAATAGAATATAGAGAAATAAATATGGAAGAAAAGAATATATTCCAACAGTCATAGCAAAATCAAACTAAGTTAGGCTAGACTCTCTCTTGCTTGGAGCAGGGTCCCCAGCAGAGTCGCCAGTTTGTCGCACCTCGAAAAAATGATAATGCGATCCCTCGCGATGGAACGCGGAAAAATGTTGTTCGAAACAGAGTCGCCACCGAACTTTATTTATCCCAATGAAGGAATAGGAAAATATCGAGAAAACCTTTAGGAAAACAGAATAATGGTCGTCGCAACCATATTCGGGTTCGGGAGTCGATTACGCAAAGGGAAGGTATTAGCACCCCTCACGTCCGTTGTACTCAACGGGAACCTTTTAGTCTGATTTTGCTATCTGAATGTTAGTTGACTGTTATTTGCTTGCTTTGAGTAATTAGAAGTGATGATAGATATGGATGAAGACCTCAGGAGGGGGAAATGGGAGGTTTTTTTATTAGTGTGCTCGTGAAGATACAACAACCTCCTGCCTACGTATCCTTATGGTGCAATAAGGAAATCAGAGCATTCGTAGTTCGGGCTACTACGAATATTTTGTGTGTTTTGTTTGATGAACGACTGTGTAGGTCGGCGTTCTAATGGCTAAACGCTGGCTTGTCTACTCTCGGTGGAGGCTCTAGCACTGGTTTGTTGTGCACATTAGAAAGGATTAATAGTGTTCTTTTTTTGAGAGAAGGGTTTTGGTCACGCGGGGGTGACGAGTTGAACTGATGTATTTGGGTGTTTTGTTTGATTGCAGGGGCGAGAAATTAGTTTGATTTGTTTGAGATATTTTTGAAGAACAACGAAAGATTGAGCAATGTGGTGCACACCAATCGTCCAATTCTTTCGAGGAATAATAAGGCGACCGCCTTCTACTCCTTTTTTCGTTCGAATTATTTTTGAAAGTTTGTTTGCGAATGTCGAATATGCACGGTAGTGAGGCGTACGCCTCCTACTTGCTTATTCAAAGAATAATGAGGCGAGCGCCACCTATTCCCTTATCCAAGATTTATTTAAAGTATTTTAATCGGAAGTCGATAATTTGAGTAATATGGCGAGCGCCAATTATTCAAATAATCGAGAGATGGTGAGGCGAACGCCTCCCATCTTTTATCATCCGAAGTTTAATTTATGAAAAGAAATGTTCTTAGAGGTCGTATTTGATTTGCGAAAATAGTTTGAATTTTGAATTGGTAGGTTTTGAAAAGTCGATGATTTGAGCAATGTGGCGTACGCCAATTATTCAAATAATTAAGGAATGGTGAGGCGAACGCCTTCCATTCTCTTCATTTGAAGTTTAATTTGTAAAGTTTATTTCGTAAAATCATTTTTGATTTAAAAGGTGATTTGAATTTATTCGATTGCGTTTTAATTTTGACGACGAGAATTCAAGCAATGTGGCATACGCCAATTATTCGAATAATCATAAGATAGTGATGCGAACGCCTCCTATCCTTTTGTCATCGGAAATTTAGAATTAAATGGTTGTAGAATTTATATTAATTTGCAAGAAATAGTTTATTTATTGTGGTTTGATGTGTATGATTAAGGTTTAATCGGGTGACAAGAACTCGAGCAATATGGCGTACGCCAATTATTCAAGTGCTTGAGAAATAGTGAAGCGAACGCTTCCTATATATTTTTCATCCCAAAATTTAAGTTACAAAAGAATATTCTTAGAAATTGTATCGATTTGAAAAATGATTTGTGAAAATGGTTGATTGTAATTTATTGAATGCAAATGAATAGAAATTTATTAAATTGATTATAAGAAAATAGAAAATAAAAGCAATTTTCAGAAATCAATTTAAGTTGGTTATTATTTTTAGAACCTTCATAATTATTAAAATATCTAGTTACAATAAACTAATAATATACAAGTAAATCTAGTCATTAATAACGTGATAATATTTTAAAAGCTATTAAATATTCAATGTGATAAATTAACATTCACCGTAAGAAATAATATTCAAATTAATTTCTATAGTAACTACAATATCATGAGAAATGAGTTTAGAAACCAAAGAGATATTTGTTGAATACTCTCCTAGGCATAATAATGTTATGATATGAATTAAACTTTCACACTTCCTTACTGCTATATGATTTGGTCGAATGTATTTGGCAATAACATAAATGGCCTTTGAGTGTTACATTTTCCTTAATCAATTTCCTTTCCAAATTTCAAAACAGAATGAATATCCCAACCCACGTTAACCAATGCTTAGTCCAAAAATAATCTTTGGGAAGACCAAACAAATGACTACACATATAATCCTAATTAATGCCATTTTAATTTAATCAAAACAAATCATAATGCATAAAAACAAACATAACAGACGTGTGGAAAACGCTTATCATGTTGGCCGAAAAAACTCGCGGTACTGTCATTTCTGGCTGGTGTGAACAAAGCTTAAAAGCGAATTGAATTAGCGAGCAAGAAGTTGGAAGAGGTGTTGGTATTGTCAGAAAACATAGCGCAATAAATAGGGGTCCAACAAAACAACATCATCGTCGTAAAACTAATTGGTAGCATAACTCCAAGAAGAAAAACATCATTACAGTAACAACACACAAACACTAAAATGAAAATAACATTCAACATCAACCCAGAAATCAAAAGTGGAAACAAAATCATAATACTGATTGTCGCATCGCGCGAAAAACCGGCGGGAAAAGAAAGAACAACAGAGCCGCCACCGTGCGTTATTTATCCCAGAAGAGGGAAAGGAAACGCTCAGAGTAAACCTAGGAAAGAACATGGTCTCGCGACCAAAGAGAATGGGTTCGGGAGTCGGTTATGCGAAGGGAAGGTATTAGCACCCCTACGCATCCGTAGTACTCTACGGGATCCACGCACAAAAGGAAGGAATATTGGTTGCTAAACACTGCTCAAACTCACACACACTGGCTGAAAGAGACAAAAGAAACTGACTGAAACTGACTCGGCAGGATATCGTATCCTGGGCCTACTTAATCTATCAGGCATAGACATCAGAGTCGAAGTAGTTCGGACTGGGGAAACGACGTACATGCTCGCTAGGATATCGCATCCTATGCATACGTATCTTCTTGGACGAAGAAGAATCAGAGCATTCGTAGCTCGGCTGACACGCACACAAACAAACAAGACACACACAGGCAAACGTGGAGCCCGACTGCCAATCACTGGACTTATGTCAGCATCCGAACCTAAAACACACGCAAAGAGGCAAACGTGGAGCCCAAATGCCAATCACTGGACTTACATTGACATCCGAACCTAAACACACACACACACTGGAACCCAAATGCCACTCGATGGACTTACATCGGCTTCCAAGCACACAACAACACAACAGGTTGATAGGGAGTCGGGGACTCAGCCTATAACTGTCAAACACACACAAACAGACAGACAGCAAATGCTAAGGAGTCACAGACTCGAGCCTAGCAAAGGTCAGACAACACACACAAAAGAAAGAAAAGGCGCCCGGAGAGATCAGCTCAATCTCCTGCCTACATACTTCATCTGGTGTGAAGATCAGGGCGATGTAGTTCCCCTACAGAGGGATAAAGGACTAGCCTAACCAGATAACAGAGGGAGACACAACTAGGGAGACTACGACTCGAGCCTAGATGTTATCATGCAAAATCATCCCTAAGTTAAGGTTTCTAGCTAACTGGCACAGGGAGCCAGCCTATCCTAGTCATGACTTGCACAGGAAGCAAGCCACACACACACTTAACTTGCACAGGAAGCAAGCCAAGCAAAACCTAACTTGCACAGGAAGCAAGTCTAAACTAACCCTAACTTGCACAGGAAGCAAGTCAAACAAACATACAAGCACAGATAGCACACACTATACACAAGCAAGTGGCTCAAACAAGGGTTAGGTTTTAGTCGAGGGGTCATATCAACCTCAACAAACAAACCTCTGGAACTGGGTGGATGTTGCTCTTAACCTTGACATTGAGAGCCAAGGTGAAGCGGATGAAAGGTGAGTGAAGATAATACTTCACAGCTCTTATCCCTGGCCTGGGAGAGCTCAAGACAAGAATGTGTGGGTTCAGAAAGTGGGAACCCTTCTACACATTTAAGACTGACTCAACTGTGCAATTGCACAAGATCTTGGGTTTTTATCTATAATGCATCAACACAGTGGTGTGAGCAAAGCAGATGACACACTGAATAGTGGGGGATAGATTGCATATCCCTACCTTCCACCAATTGCCTCTTCACTTAGGAGGACTTTGACTCTATGCAAGGACAAAAGTAAACAATCACAAACATTGCCTCTTAAGGAGGACTTCAGACAGTTGCCTGGCCAAGTAACAGGCCAGGTCTTCCAGACTACATGAAGAAAAAGAGACATACCTCAATGCAAGTTGCTTATACAAGCAAAGCAAAGCAAAAAGTTCACAAGGAACTTAGCAACTAAAGCACCTGAAACAGTCAAGCAGATGTTAGTATGCAACTTCAAACAAAGCAAAAAGGAAACAGCCACCAACAGTTAATTAGATGCACATGGATGTGCAAGGCACAAGGCTTAAGGAATGTGAGCCAAGACACCTACAAAACACACAAGTTAGTCAATGATAATCAAGCAAGCTCAATCAAAAGAATTGGTCTCAATGGCCATTTGATGGTCAACCTGAAAACACAAGCTCAAAGGTGATTAACAGGACCACTAGGGCAAGCCTAGGGTCAAACATGAATGAAAAAGTCAAAACAGCAAGAAATGCCCAATCAAAATCAAGTTCAAACATTTAAGAAACAAACCCAATTGGTTTCACATTCATAACAATCACCATTATCATTTCATGAACAATTTAGGTCAAGGTATGGCATTTAGAAGCTCATAGAAGTCAACAGCAAGACTTAACTCAAAAGCAATCCTAAACATTTCCAAAAATCACCAAATAAATCATGACCAATCACAACCCACAGCATGGTAATCATGTCAAATTTCATCCCATTTGGACAAGTGGAAGGCAGTCAATGAAAATCAGAAAGTCAAAGCAATTTTGAACATGTTCAAAGAAGTCAACCAAACATGCATCAACTTAGAAAATTCATAAATCAGTGATAGCATATGATAAATGAATGGGATCAAAACCATGGCAAAGATGAGGATGTCTAGTTATCACATGTCAAATTTCATGTCCATCCAATAAAGTATGAGAATTTCACAAATGAAATGGGAACAAGTGTCACACAAGGTCAACATATGACTAACCAGGGGAGAAAATCTCAAACAATTAGGAAATGCCACAAATAAATCCACAAAAAATCACATGTAAACTAGACATACAAGAGTAGGTTCATGCAAAAAATCAGATCAATTGGAGGTCAAGAAACATGGTAATGAAAATCATGAAGTTGGGCATCAATGGTGTGACACAAATTGTCACACCCTAATTCAAAAATTCATAACTCACAAACCAGCAATGATAAATTCACAAACTCTACACCAAAATCACCATGAGTGTGTCTAGTTTAAGCACAAAAAATTTGGGAGCCATTGGATACATTCTCATCATTTCACAAATGTTTTGGCTAAGTGTACAATATTTGCATACATGAACAAAACCCTATTGCCATTTAAAATTCATTGATCATAAAAATCTGGAAAAATGATGATAAAAACTAGAGATCATGAGGAAGTCAACACAAAAAATCCCATTAGATTTGGATCAAAATTGGACAAGTTATGAATTTTGCAAGTTGGATGAAATAAATTGAAGAAATAAAATAAAATGGTTTAAAATTAAAATGTGGAATGGCAATCTTGTAATTCTTTGCGCCACTAACTTAAACACAGTCGTTTTGGGCAAGCAAACGAAATAATTTCATTGGCCAGGCTTATGCAACGTGAAACAGAAGAAAATCTGGAAAAATGCATTTTGAAAGCTAGGGTTTCACTGTAGCAGCATCTTCCCCAAATCGAATTTCACAAACTTTTTCAGAAATCAAGATTGAGTACACCCAAATGATCAGCAAGCAATGACAAACATGAATCCATCAAGTATTGACATCAAATCAAGCTCATGAAAGAGAAATCAATGAAAACATATTCAAGCATCAAACTTCATTTCATCACATCTTCATGATAACTCAACCATTTTCAAAACTAAGACCATCACTAAACTCAGCATTGAAAGATCTTTTGAAAGCATGTAATAGATTCAAGAATAATGGAACTTGAAAATTTACCAAACTGAACAGGGCAATGTTGAATGTGATGCTGAAGATGCTTTCAATGCTTGACAGGTATCCAAATAGCTTCAAAGGGTCCAAGGCAAGCTGCTTGACACCTTACTTGAACTTGAATCAAGCTGGTAATGAAGATGGCCACTGAACTGGTTTTGCTTGATTTTTGAGAATGGTGATGTTTTTTATTTTCAAACAGTGAGCAATGGAGGTTTGAGACAGCTTCAATATACCCTATGGACCATGACAAACTAATTTGCTAAGCTTGGAATGACCTGAGAGTGAAAGTAGCTTTGAAAATGCAAGTTTGACACAATGTGACAAGTTGAAAAGTGATTTTGAGTTCTTGATGTTTTCTGCAGGTTTTGAGGCTTTGGACATTTGCTATGTGATATTTGAGATGTGTTTGCAATGCTCTTTTGATCAACAAATGCTTAGAACAAAAGCTGTCATGTTTTGGCTATTTTGTGGCTTTGTAAAAACCAGTCCTGCTAGATGCTGTTACAGATGGTTTAGAACAATGGAAATGTGCTCATGATGTTGTTTTGGTGATGAATCAACAAAAGCCAGGCTTGGTTATTTGGAGTTTTGTTGACTGTTTTGGAAAATGGCCAAGAGTGTGATTTTTGAGCATGAGAGCACCAAGGCTTTCTGCTGTGAAATGTTGGCTGCCATTAGTGGTTCAACATGATGAAAAGATGGTGAAAAGCAATGGCCAGGGTTTAGTTCTTTTGTGTTTGGGCTGTTTTGGTAAATGCAAGTGAGAGGGATTTTTAGAGAGTGAGAGAACCAATGCCTCTTGCTGTCAAAGTGAGGCTGCTATTAGTGTTTTCTTGACAGAAAAATGGTGTATAAAACCTGCTGTTAGAAGCAACAAACATGGCAAGGTTTTCTTTCTTTTTGAAGTTCTTTTGACAGCCTTTTGCAAGAATGCCAAGGTGAGTTTTCTGTTTAGGCCAAGTGACTTAGTGTGGCTGCTCCTACTGGTTTTTTTTTATGACAGGAAATGAGGTTTGGATATTGTGTCAAGCAGGGCCAGGCATTTGTTCCTTTGGAGATTTTTGGACAGAAAATGATCTTGGCCAAAATGTGATCTTTTGAGAGAGAGAGCACCAAGGCTTTTTGGCTGTGTTAGGTGGTGCTAGCAGGGTTCCAAAGTGATGAATGGAGGGTGAAAAAATACAGTGCAAGGCTAGGTTTTTTGGTAGTTTGACAGCTTTTAGCAAAATGGCCAAAAGTGATTTTGAGCAAATGAGAGAGCCATGTTTCTGCTGTTGGATGGCTGCTAGCAGTGTTATCCAAACGATGAATGGATAGTGCAATAGCAAGGGCCAGGCTCAGTGCCTTTTGGAAGCTTTGGACAGAAAATTCTAAAATGCAAAAGCAAAGTGAATGCAGTTTTTAGGATGAGCGAGTTAACCCAATTTCCTTGCTGTCAAAAATGTGGTTTGTGTGTCTGCCATTAGCTTTTGTCCTTCACAGAAAATGAGGATAAAAATCTGCTATGTTGTGGTAAAAGTATGGTTCATGGATTTGTGAGATGGATTTAATGAAAACATGTACTTTCTTCCCAATTCCAAGCAAGTTGGCATGGCCTTTTCTGTTGGTTTTAGGCTGCAAAATGAGGCTCCAATTGACAGCAAAATGATCTCTAAAAACTCTGTTTTAAGAGTACAAGGCAAGGTATGGTGGATAGTATGGATAAAGTGTACCTTTGCCAATTTTCAAGCAAGCAAGGAATGGCCATGTGTACTGCATAATTTGACTTGGCAAACATGTTTTAAATGACGTTTCTGAGCTATTTCAATTGGCCAAATGGTAGAAAAATGTTTATATCAAAAAGTCAAACATTGGTCAAACTTGCATTTAAATGAGATAGGTCAAAAAATGCCATTTTGATTGGTGAAGTTTTGGCACATGAAATTTATATTTTTGGAAAGAGGGGATCAAATGTGACTTGTAGGAAAAAACCCCACCAAAATTGGCCAAATGGTTTGAGAGATATGGCCTCTTGAAGTTCAAGAATTTCTGAAATCGATTCGATCATAACTTGCCAACCACACATGGGAATTGAGAGTTCTTGGACTTTTTGGAAATGGGAGAACAAGATCTTCAACTTTCATGTTGGGCAAAAATTCATTTGGAGCTTTTATCATGATGTAAGTTTGAGGATCAAGACTTTCCATTTTTGGTAAGTTTCAGTTACAGGTCCAGTTTCCATTTTTAGAAATTTCTGATCTGGCTTCAAATTCTTCCATGATGGTGTTTGACATGATATATGAAGACTATTTGGACATGAATAAGATCTCTCAAACCATTTCCACTCATCAAATCACTGATTAAATGGACAGTTGACCAACAGTTGACTTTTAGGGTTTCTGCCTGATTGTGCATTGACTGATGAATTCCAAACCCTAATTCCTTGAGAACTTGACTTCAAATGATGTCCCAAGTTGTATGAACTCTTGATTATTGATCATGGTGCCCAAATTCCACAAGAATGGCCACCATCCACTGCTTTGACTGACTATTGACTGTCTTGGGTTTTTGACTGTCTGTGTATGAACTGATGACCTCTGAGCCTTCAACCCTTGACTTGAACACTTCAAATGGATCCCCAAGTCATGTGAACATGTTGGACCAACCCTAGGGCCTTGGCTCCTTGAGAAATGCACTTGCTTGCTTGGTTGACTGATCTCCTGATCAGTTTGACCTAATTCCTTGATTGGCTTGCACTTGAGGCAAAAGAGGCAATGCTATGCTATGCAATGGACCATGATATGCTATGACCTAACATGAAAATGTATGTATAATGATAGGTGCAAATTTGAGGTGCTACAGCTGCCCCTATTCAATCAGCTGGGAACCCGAATGGATGAGAGCAACGACTGTCAGACTTTCAGGGTAAACAGGGATTGAATACCAAGAACCGTAGAATTTGCACAATACAGGGATCCACCAATGGAAACGTCCACTGGGATTTGATATTTATTGATGGGTATATATATTTTTTGGTTTTGTTTTCAAAGGGTACGGCCACATCCAGACATCGCAACGACGATGAATGGGAAAAGAAATCACAACTAGATGCCAACGGACAACTAGGAAAAACTCGACGTTTATCAAGACCAACGGAGAGGTAACCAGACATTAATGAACGACTGGGAGGGATACAACCATACATCAACGGACGAAATGGGAAAAACTCAACGTTTACCAAGACCGACGGAGAGGTAACCAAACATTAATGAATGAATGGAAGGGATACAACCATACGTCAACGGACGAAATGGGAAAAACTCGACGTTTACCAAGACCAATGGAGAGGTAAATCCACGTGGGGACAAGTACAACTAGACGTCATAGGACGAATAGGAAAAAACTCGACGTTTATCGACACCAACGGAGAGGAGGAAACTCTACTGGGGAGAGTGAACACAACCAAATCATCAACGGATGATTGGGAAAAACTCGACGTTTATCGAAACCAACGGAGAGGTAACTCTGCATGGAGAGGGGTACAACTAGACATCATCGGATGACTAGGAAAAACTCGACGTTTATCGACACCAACGGAGAGGAGGAAAACTCAGCCAGACATCATAGGACGAAAGGGAGACTCAACGTTTATCGACACCAACGGAGAAGGAGAAAAACTCAACCAGACGTCATAGGACGAAAGGGAGACTCAACGTTTATCGACACCAACGGAGAAGGAGAAAACTCAACCAGACGTCATAGGACGAAAGGGAGACTCAACGTTTATCGACACCAACGGAGAAGGAGAAAAACTCAACCGGACGTCATAGGACGAAAGGGAGACTCAACGTTTATCGACACCAACGGAGAAGGAGAAAACTCAACCAGACGTCATAGGACGAAAGGGAGACTCAACGTTTATCGACACCAACGGAGAAGGAGAAAACTCTACTGGGGAGAGTGAACACAACCAAATCATCAACGGATGATCGGGAAAAACTCGACGTTTATCGACACCAACGGAGAGGAGGAATCTTCACTAGGGGAGGGACGATGTTACGAACATCGAAAGATGATGTTTACAGACATCAAAGAAGACCAGACACTTACGCATGACTGGGAATCACCGAAAGATGGTGTTTACCGACGCCAAAGAAGACCAGACACTTACGCATGACTGGAAATCACCGAAAGATGGTGTTTACCGACACCAAAGAAACAACATACCCGGGTGCTGACAGGGTATACTGACATTCTCAAGATGACAGGGCTAGGCTGAACACTTGCAGGGGGTCTCACTGGGGAGAAACAAACTTTCTGTCACCAACAGGTGAGGAAATAAACCTCTGTGGGGATTATAAACACCAAATGTTGACTGGAGCCACTGTAGCCAATGCGTTGTACAGGTTGAATAAAAATCCGTCTCTGCAAGGGATACGGTTTGATGGGGTTTCGAACACATGAATGCATATGTTTGAATTTTTCTATGGCGTAATGCTCCATTTAGGAATGGAAATGCTACGCGATTTTTGAAGATGCAATGATTACTACATGCAAAATGCAAATGAACCCTGGCTAGGGAGCCAAAATGATCAGATACTCTGACTCTGTGGGGAGACTCCTCTTGGGGAAATACTCTGCGGGGAACTCTGCTTGGGGAATGGTAAAGCGACTTCACTGGGAGGAAGACTCAACCGATCTTCAGATAGGATAAACCCTGCTTCGGAGAATGTCTGTTACTCCGCTAGGGATATCCCACGCAATCCACAGGTAGAATAGATTCAAGCTGGGGATGCACATACCAGTCTACTACAGAAACTCGTCCAATCCACTGGTAGGATGAACTCTGCTGGAGAAATAAATGCTACTCCACTAGGGACGACCCAACCAATCCATATGTAGGAGAATCACTGCTGGAGATGTATTTCATGGGACCCGCTCCACTCGGGGAGCTTGCTGAGGAAAAACCACACCATTCTGCTGAGGAGAACGATCCTAGTGGAGAGAACAACCATAGTGGTGAGAGTAATAACTCTGTTGAGGACGATAACACGTCATATCATACTGGAGATGAATTCCCACAAACCTGCTGGGGATAAATACTCACGGCCATACTGGAGATAACAGCATCACAAACCCAATTGTTGGGGGACACACAAACAGTCTACTGATAAACTCCACTAGGGGATGAAAGTGGGATTTTACAACTACCAGCCAGTGGGTAGAAAACCACAAAGATAGGACTTACAACTACCGGTTTGTAGGTAGAGGCCACAGAAAGGTAACCAGTCATTGATAGGATGAGCACAAACGGTTAACTTCAATCAAGGGGGTGAAAGTGGGATTTTACAACTACCAGCTTGTAGGTAGAAAACCACAAGGATAGGACTTACAACTACCGGTTTGTAGGTAGAGGCCAATGGAAAAGTAACCAGTCATCGACCAGGATGAGCACAAAGGGTTAATTCCAACAAGGGGAGGAAAGTGGGATTTTACAACTACCGGTTAGTAGGCAGAAAACCACAAAGATAGGACCTACAGCTACCGGATAGTGGGTAGAAGCCAACAACTTCCGCTGAGGATGAAATGAATGAGTGCCGGTTAGTGAGCGACTATTCATTTATGCCCCAGGGCAGCACGAGAGATAGTCAACAAGAAGCCAATTTAGGATTGATCCAAAAAGGCAGACTGAATCAAGACTCATCCTAATGAGGAAAGAACTCAATAGGGAAAACCCATCCCATTAGGGAGGGAACGGAAGCAACCGTCATCCACGAGGATGTATCTCAGTGGGGAAATCGCAGGAAAAGATTGACACTTTATGCTTAAGGGGTAGACTCTACATGGAGAGATCAGACACACCCATATCTGCTTAAGGAAAAAGACCCAAGCTGGCAAGACGCTAACAATTGGGGAGTAACACTGCTAGGGATACCCACTCGACTGAGGAATCACTTGTTGGGAAAACACCAACCTCTCAACCATGCTGATGAACCCAATTCTAAAGCCGATCCAATGGCGCGATGCTAAACTCTTTCCAACAATCCAACCTCGGCTGGTCGCCACGGCCTAGGGCTAATGGATATGCTTGCAATGTTGATGCATGAGTTTTTTCTTGTTTTACACCATGCCCCATGATCATGGAAATGCTATGCACTAATGATGCAATATGCTATGCTTATCTAAATGATGAATGCATAAACACACGTCTCCTTCAGAGACAACACCGGGGAACTCCAGGAACTGTGCTGGGGATCCTATAACCATGTCAGCTTCCATTCTGCTGGGGAAAGACAAACCTTGCTGGGGAAAAACCATCAATACAACCTCTGCTGGGGAGACACCTTCAGGTTTGGAAAATAGTCACAACTCCGCTGGGGATACGGCCACCTTTAGGCTTGCTGAGGAGACACTGATCTCGAATCTGTTATGGAGGTAACGCTCTCACACCTACTGGGGAAATACAACTTATTAGACACGGAACACCTGTCGAGTCGCCGAACAGCGGCATCCAACGTCCACCCATAGTGTCGGCTTTCCTCTTTTACGAACTCCCCGACGCTTCTGGACTTTTCTGCTCCATCATCTTGTATTCCAAATCTCGTCCGTACTCCACGGGGATCGAACTCTTGGGATTCATACATACTTTCCAATCATCAGACTTTGAAGAGTCTTCTTGATTAATTTTCCAGGATCGTCGTCGTAACTTTCATCGTCTTTTCACCGCTCAACTATCCGTTGCCCCTAATCAGGCTCTGCACAAGAGATCGTCAGATAAAAACGTGCCCCAGGTATGCCCCAGGTGTTCTGATATTTCAACACTTAGGTCACTCAGACTTCCAAGTAAGATTTCCAGATTTCAATCACACAAGCATGCATTGGAAGAGACCTCTATGTTTCAAAATGCAAATATTCTTATCAAAACGAATGGATGTTTTCGTAATCAAAACAGTAATGACACAAAAACAAAATTTATTTGACCGAACGCACGCCTTATTTGACTGGAATAAAAGATGGCTCACAATTGAGCAACACACAGGAAGCAAACCCTGGAAAGAGGTGATTGCGCACAAAGGAAAAATTCTACCCTATTGGCAATGCGGAACCGTGATCTCATCGGGTTCCAACTCAGTTACACCTCATATGTCCTCAAGACTTTCCGCACTTTCTGTCTTCTGAACGAGACGCTTCTGATCGGTCTCTGTCGGAGATTAGCCAAGTCATCATGGGCACAAATGATCATGCTGGACGCAGTTGTTCGTTTCATTCCCTCTTTTGCCTGGACCGCCCTTTCGGGTTTCAGTCCACCGAGATACCCTTTTTTGCCCAAGTCGCCCTTGCGGGTTTTCAACTTGCCGGGTGTACAGTTCTTTTCTTTTATTTATCCCTAACTTTTGCCCGAACCTTTCTCTTTTTCTTGGTTCGCCGGGATGCCCCTTTTTTGCCTGGACTCTTTATTCTTTTTTTTTATCCAGCGGGTTTCTTTCACGAAGTATTTTCTAACTGCGTCCGCATTCACAAGGAATGGAAAATCGTCGTCATCCGCGATCATCAACCACATGGTCTGGTCTGAGAAAACCTTCTTGACCACGAGTGAGACACTCATAACTGTTTATCCATTTGCCCCACAATCGTCTTGAGAAGGAAGGATCCTTTTCAACCAATTCTTCCACGTGGTACGCCCGAGGTCACACTTCTTAGTCAACAATACGCTTCATTCACTGGGTACGACTGCCCCCTAACAAGTAACTGTCAACCCTCTTCCTCAGTTGGGCCAAACGTACCATACCGAGTCCTTATCCATTTGGCCTTCTCTGATTTCTCATACATCTGTGAGGAAAACACTGCCCCTAGGTAGACGCACATCCCTAGGTTCAATATCCAGGATACAGACTTTATGTTCAGCCACCATTGTTGGTGCAACCAACTGGGATCCGGGAAGCACTAACTTATTCACCTCATCTCCTTCCCCCTCAGACATCGGAATCCGTTCGGATTCGGGGTCAGTCACTCTCAATCTTTCGATTTGAGTACCTTGAGATGTCCTCATCAGGGACCTCAAACTTCCTTGGTTGATAACCTTCCATGGGTTGCTACTAGCTTCTCAAACACATATCTGATCAGATCCATATTGGACATCCACAAAGTGGTATGAATCAGCATACACTGTCTCAGTCGGCGAGCAGCCTATGCCAAAGTACATCAAGTTTTTTTCGAACAGTGAGTGTATTGTTTCACCGTCGATAAACTTTTTGCTTAGGTAAATTGCATACTCTTTTCGACAAGACTAGTCATGCTGACTCAATACGCACCTCGTAGACCCCTCGAGGGTTATCAAGTACCGGATTAACAGTTATTTCTTTCACTGAGGTATCGGAATCAGAGGTTCCTACAACTTACCCTTTTTTTTTTTTTTTTTTTTTTTTTTTTTTTTTAGCAGGATCGACCTCGATTCCTCTGATTCGCTCACAACAAGCCTCGGTAGCTTGATGGACAACACTCCATAAGTGCACTGATTCAGACTCAAAAGTATGAGTTATCTCAAACGGTCAAACAACTTGCCCCAAGTCTACCGGATGCCCCTGTTCTGCTTGGGACTTTTGCCATTATGTCATCAACATGACATTCGCTTTCACGATGAATCATATCACGAAACGAAGTCACCGTAGACCTCTGATACGTGGCACCGGCCTCATGTGACGGAACGACATCAACTTAGAACAAGAAGGCGCCCCTTGTGTGATGGACCTGGTTTACTTCATATCATCTGGCAACAATTCAATCTGGTCTGGGCCAAGAAGCCATCCATAAACACTGAGACCTGAGCCATATAATCAACCAATACCTCATTGTGATGTACCGGGAATCCATCTTTCTGATTAGCTCTGCTCGCATCTTGACAGTCTATTCACACCTTCTCTCTTTCTCATCCTTTGTCGGCCTCAGCTTTTGCTTTCTAACCTCGGCGGAGCTTGGCGTAACAATCTTGAATCGCTCCTCGTGCGGTTGAATCACCTTCTCCTCTTGTTTCAATGACCTGGCTAATTCCAGCAAATCACAATCTTCTTCGCCTTTTTCCTCTGGCATGATAGGTCGAATTGTCGAAGTCATACAGAGGTGTAACCAAATCGTTATCGGTGAGATCAGGAGAGTAATCACTTTGGAACGAGACAAAATCAAAAGGAAAGAGAATGAAAAAACGTTGCCATTTTTATTTGTTTTTTTCTCTTTTTAAAATTGCAAAATTAAATGAAGAACAGGGAACACCGCTTTTAACTACAAAAACATCCATTCATTACTGATGCAAAATGTTGCATAATGAAACACACAAGATGACCCTTACAATGGACCATTACGTTTCGGGCAAAACGTATGGCTTTCATGCAAACAAAAATTGAAAAACAGAAATACTACTCTTCAGAATGAGTGACAGTGATGCTTTTGGAGTCCTTCCAATTGCCTGGTACGCACGACTTTATCCACGCCTCAAGCTCGCGGTTGCTGTCAACATCCTCACCCACTGAACGGGCATGACCAGGATCCAACATCCCTGCACTGACGAAGGCGTACAGTGGACGACATCCTCTGTCTGGTCTAGACGACTCTAAATCCGGCTGATAACCGACTCCAAACATGTCTGCTTTTACCACGATGTCAATGATCCTCCCCCAACCTTGGGCCTCTTTGTTCTTCACCACTTCCAGAGCTTGTTTATAAGAAGAAATGGACAGCTTCTTCTTTTTCTCAGCGACAAAGGCATTCTCCACCTGGACGGTTTCAACTGCCAGACTGGGTGCTTTACATCTTTCATTGTCCATTTCTACTTTCTTCATCTTCTGGGTCGGGTCCTTCATCAATACACACCCTTCTGTAGTGACAGTCGCACAAGCATTATCAACAGCAGGGAAAGCTCCATCCTGCATCAGAGATTTTGGAACCATAGCCATTGGACCTTTCAACTGATCCTCCTCAGTCATCTCCAATCCTTTCTTGGCCTTCTTCACCATCTTAACTTTTACAGGACCCCTTCTGGGCGCAGGGTTGACATCCCCCTTTATAATCTGGGCCAAGTTAATGGTCTCGGAGTCCACCATGTCCTGGACGACATGCTTAAAAGCTCTACAGCCCTCAATGTTGTGTCCGGGTGCCCCAGAGTGAAACTCGCACTTGGCATTCTCATCATAGTTTGGTGGCCTCTTCTGCTGTTCTGTGGGAATCAATATCCTTGGCCGTACTAAAGCGAGATCCATCAACCTTTGGAACAGATGGGCGTAAGTCACGGGTGGTTCCTCAAACTGACGATCCTCTTTCTTCTTCTTCACCTGGCTCTTAGCTCCCGGTGTCTTCTGTTGAAGTGGCAGTTGTTGCTGCTGAACAGGTGATTTGCTGACAGGAGTGGATACAGTGGCAGCATAAGGATGATAACGATCTTTGCTACGTTCTTTCTTTGCGGGCACACCAACTGGCTCAAACTTCTTCTTGAATGGACCACTGTCGGAGGATTTCCTTGCTACAGTACCGGAAGGTTTGTTCACTTCGGAGGACGGAGCCTTCTCCTGAACTTTCTCCACTATCAGCCATTTCTCGATCCTTTCCAATTTTTCAGACATGGCTTTCTGTCCCAAGGCAAGTCCTTGCACAACACTGAACAACTCCCTCATCATCTCTTTCATTTCAAGGATGTCGGCGTTGAGAAGATCCATCAGCTTGGATTTGTGGACCCCCGGCAGGTTATCTGAACAGACAAGCTATGCGCACCGGTTGAATACTGAAACCTACAAAACAGCAAATGGGTTAGTATGACTCACACATGCAATGTCTGTCCATACTAGGAACATTCAGTCCTCTTTTTTCTGGTTTCACTGAGACAGATAGAATTTTATCAACAACATTTTTTTTTAACATCCGGATGTCTCTCAACCTGAGTCTTAGTTAAAAAAATAATGGACCCTGAGTACGGACAGACATGATTTGAATGCAGATGAATGCAAAATGATATGATGCAAATGCATGCATGCAAGTTACTGTGCCACCAAGTCATCTGTAGACACAAACTCTGAACCAGTCACAGTCATCGGGACTAAGTCACCATAAATCCGACTTGGGGAGTTCCGAAATAAACGGAACTGGAGATTACATCACTATCATCACAGGAACATCCACTGAACGGATGACAGTCAGATCCTCTGAACAGGTACTTTCAACTCAGCCCGGGGATCCGAAATAAACGGAACCCGCTAATAAACCACGGACAGAACTCTGGCGTCCCAGAAATAAATGCCCCATAATTCACAGTCACCATCAGTACCAAGAGTCACCAACGCATCACCAACCAATCAGCAACTGTACCTGTAATGATCAAACCCTCCCCATTCACGGGTGTCATCTAGGCCAGGGTAAGGTCGAGAGAAACGCAGCATAAATAACCTTTCGCAGAATATCATCCTGTGCACACCCGATGTATGCACCGATGATACCCCACCAGGGTCTGAACTGCTCGTGATATCAATGTTCCGCTAAGTGGCGTACACCACCCGCTTCCCATGAATCACTCAATTCCTAGGTTTCCTAGATTTCACTCATAGCCTGGGTATTGGGCCTTTTACCTCGAGTAATCCCACCCCAAACAGAGAAACACAGCACAACCAGCAAATGAATATGAAGGAATGCAAACATTAATGCAAACAATAAATGCAAACAGTAAATGCAAATATATACAAAGAATGCAATAAAACAGTGCAAAGCAACCAAAGCCCTAACCTAGAGAGCGCTAGGAGAGACTCGCTCAGGGAAGATGGACCAGCACAGGTCAACTTCTCTAGATATCCCCAGCAGAGTCGCCAGCTGTCGCATCGCGCGAAAAACCGGCGGGAAAAGAAAGAACAACAGAGCCGCCACCGTGCGTTATTTATCCCAGAAGAGGGAAAGGAAACGCTCAGAGTAAACCTAGGAAAGAACATGGTCTCGCGACCAAAGAGAATGGGTTCGGGAGTCGGTTATGCGAAGGGAAGGTATTAGCACCCCTACGCATCCGTAGTACTCTACGGGATCCACGCACAAAAGGAAGGAATATTGGTTGCTAAACACTGCTCAAACTCACACACACTGGCTGAAAGAGACAAAAGAAACTGACTGAAACTGACTCGGCAGGATATCGTATCCTGGGCCTACTTAATCTATCAGGCATAGACATCAGAGTCGAAGTAGTTCGGACTGGGGAAACGACACATGCTCGCTAGGATATCGCATCCTATGCATACGTATCTTCTTGGACGAAGAAGAATCAGAGCATTCGTAGCTCGGCTGACACGCACACAAACAAACAAGACACACACAGGCAAACGTGGAGCCCGACTGCCAATCACTGGACTTATGTCAGCATCCGAACCTAAAACACACGCAAAGAGGCAAACGTGGAGCCCAAATGCCAATCACTGGACTTACATTGACATCCGAACCTAAACACACACACACTGGAACCCAAATGCCACTCGATGGACTTACATCGGCTTCCAAGCACACAACAACACAACAGGTTGATAGGGAGTCGGGGACTCAGCCTATAACTGTCAAACACACACAAACAGACAGACAGCAAATGCTAAGGAGTCACAGACTCGAGCCTAGCAAAGGTCAGACAACACACACAAAAGAAAGAAAGGCGCCCGGAGAGATCAGCTCAATCTCCTGCCTACATACTTCATCTGGTGTGAAGATCAGGGCGATGTAGTTCCCCTACAGAGGGATAAAGGACTAGCCTAACCAGATAACAGAGGGAGACACAACTAGGGAGACTACGACTCGAGCCTAGATGTTATCATGCAAAATCATCCCTAAGTTAAGGTTTCTAGCTAACTGGCACAGGGAGCCAGCCTATCCTAGTCATGACTTGCACAGGAAGCAAGCCACACACACACTTAACTTGCACAGGAAGCAAGCCAAGCAAAACCTAACTTGCACAGGAAGCAAGTCTAAACTAACCCTAACTTGCACAGGAAGCAAGTCAAACAAACATACAAGCACAGATAGCACACACCATACACAAGCAAGTGGCTCAAACAAGGGTTAGGTTTTAGTCGAGGGGTCATATCAACCTCAACAAACAAACCTCTGGAACTGGGTGGATGTTGCTCTTAACCTTGACATTGAGAGCCAAGGTGAAGCGGATGAAAGGTGAGTGAAGATAAGACTTCACAGCTCTTATCCCTGGCCTGGGAGAGCTCAAGACAAGAATGTGTGGGTTCAGAAAGTGGGAACCCTTCTACACATTTAAGACTGACTCAACTGTGCAATTGCACAAGATCTTGGGTTTTTATCTGTAATGCATCAACACAGTGGTGTGAGCAAAGCAGATGACACACTGAATAGTGGGGGATAGATTGCATATCCCTACCTTCCACCAATTGCCTCTTCACTTAGGAGGACTTTGACTCTATGCAAGGACAAAAGTAAACAATCACAAACATTGCCTCTTAAGGAGGACTTCAGACAGTTGCCTGGCCAAGTAACAGGCCAGGTCTTCCAGACTACATGAAGAAAAAGAGACATACCTCAATGCAAGTTGCTTATACAAGCAAAGCAAAGCAAAAAGTTCACAAGGAACTTAGCAACTAAAGCACCTGAAACAGTCAAGCAGATGTTAGTATGCAACTTCAAACAAAGCAAAAAGGAAACAGCCACCAACAGTTAATTAGATGCACATGGATGTGCAAGGCACAAGGCTTAAGGCATGTGAGCCAAGACACCTACAAAACACACAAGTTAGTCAATGATAATCAAGCAAGCTCAATCAAAAGAATTGGTCTCAATGGCCATTTGATGGTCAACCTGAAAACACAAGCTCAAAGGTGAGTAACAGGACCACTAGGGCAAGCCTAGGGTCAAACATGAATGAAAAAGTCAAAACAGCAAGCAATGCCCAATCAAAATCAAGTTCAAACATTTAAGAAACAAACCCAATTGGTTTCACATTCATAACAATCACCATTATCATTTCATGAACAATTTAGGTCAAGGTATGGCATTTAGAAGCTCATAGAAGTCAACAGCAAGACTTAACTCAAAAGCAATCCTAAACATTTCCAAATATCACCAAATAAATCATGACCAATCACAACCCACAGCATGGTAAGCATGTCAAATTTCATCCCATTTGGACAAGTGGAAGGCAGTCAATGAAAATCAGAAAGTCAAAGCAATTTTGAACATGTTCAAAGAAGTCAACCAAACATGCATCAACTTAGAAAATTCATAAATCCGTGATAGCATATGATAAATGAATGGGATCAAAACCATGGCAAAGATGAGGATGTCTAGTTATCACATGTCAAATTTCATGTCCATCCAATAAAGTATGATAATTTCACAAATGAAATGGGAACAAGTGTCACACAAGGTCAACATATGACTAACCAGGGGAGAAAATCTCAAACAATTAGGAAATGAAACAAATAAATCCACAAAAAATCACATGTAAACTAGACATACAAGAGTAGGTTCATGCAAAAAATCAGATCAATTGGAGGTCAAGAAACATGGTAATGAAAATCATGAAGTTGGGCATCAATGGTGTGACACAAATTGTCACACCCTAATTCAAAAATTCATAACTCACAAACCAGCAATGATAAATTCACAAACTCTACACCAAAATCACCATGAGTGTGTCTAGTTTAAGCACAAAAAATTTGGGAGCCATTGGATACATTCTCATCATTTCACAAATGTTTTGGCTAAGTGTACAATATTTGCATACATGAACAAAACCCTATTGCCATTTAAAATTCATTGATCATAAAAATCTGGAAAAATGATGATAAAAACTAGAGATCATGAGGAAGTCAACACAAAAAATCCCATTAGATTTGGATCAAAATTGGACAAGTTATGATTTTGCAAGTTGGATGAAATAAATTGAAGAAATAAAATAAAATGGTTTAAAATTAAAATGTGGAATGGCAATCTTGTAATTCTTTGCGCCACTAACTTAAACACAGTCGTTTTGGGCAAGCAAACGAAATAATTTCATTGGCCAGGCTTATGCAACGTGAAACAGAAGAAAATCTGGAAAAATGCATTTTGAAAGCTAGGGTTTCACTGTAGCAGCATCTTCCCCAAATCGAATTTCACAAACTTTTTCAGAAATCAAGATTGAGTACACCCAAATGATCAGCAAGCAATGACAAACATGAATCCATCAAGTATTGACATCAAATCAAGCTCATGAAAGAGAAATCAATGAAAACATATTCAAGCATCAAACTTCATTTCATCACATCTTCATGATAACTCAACCATTTTCAAAACTAAGACCATCACTAAACTCAGCATTGAAAGATCTTTTGAAAGCATGTAATAGATTCAAGAATAATGGAACTTGAAAATTTACCAAACTGAACAGGGCAATGTTGAATGTGATGCTGAAGATGCTTTCAATGCTTGACAGGTATCCAAATAGCTTCAAAGGGTCCAAGGCAAGCTGCTTGACACCTTACTTGAACTTGAATCAAGCTGGTAATGAAGATGGCCACTGAACTGGTTTTGCTTGATTTTTGAGAATGGTGATGTTTTTTATTTTCAAACAGTGAGCAATGGAGGTTTGAGACAGCTTCAATATACCCTATGGACCATGACAAACTAATTTGCTAAGCTTGGAATGACCTGAGAGTGAAAGTAGCTTTGAAAATGCAAGTTTGACACAATGTGACAAGTTGAAAAGTGATTTTGAGTTCTTGATGTTTTCTGCAGGTTTTGAGGCTTTGGACATTTGCTATGTGATATTTGAGATGTGTTTGCAATGCTCTTTTGATCAACAAATGCTTAGAACAAAAGCTGTCATGTTTTGGCTATTTTGTGGCTTTGTAAAAACCAGTCCTGCTAGATGCTGTTACAGATGGTTTAGAACAATGGAAATGTGCTCATGATGTTGTTTTGGTGATGAATCAACAAAAGCCAGGCTTGGTTATTTGGAGTTTTGTTGACTGTTTTGGAAAATGGCCAAGAGTGTGATTTTTGAGCATGAGAGCACCAAGGCTTTCTGCTGTGAAATGTTGGCTGCCATTAGTGGTTCAACATGATGAAAAGATGGTGAAAAGCAATGGCCAGGGTTTAGTTCTTTTGTGTTTGGGCTGTTTTGGTAAATGCAAGTGAGAGGGATTTTTAGAGAGTGAGAGAACCAATGCCTCTTGCTGTCAAAGTGAGGCTGCTATTAGTGTTTTCTTGACAGAAAAATGGTGTATAAAACCTGCTGTTAGAAGCAACAAACATGGCAAGGTTTTCTTTCTTTTTGAAGTTCTTTTGACAGCCTTTTGCAAGAATGCCAAGGTGAGTTTTCTGTTTAGGCCAAGTGACTTTGTGTGGCTGCTCCTACTGGTTTTTTTTTATGACAGGAAATGAGGTTTGGATATTGTGTCAAGCAGGGCCAGGCATTTGTTCCTTTGGAGATTTTTGGACAGAAAATGATCTTGGCCAAAATGTGATCTTTTGAGAGAGAGAGCACCAAGGCTTTTTGGCTGTGTTAGGTGGTGCTAGCAGGGTTCCAAAGTGATGAATGGAGGGTGAAAAAATACAGTGCAAGGCTAGGTTTTTTGGTAGTTTGACAGCTTTTAGCAAAATGGCCAAAAGTGATTTTGAGCAAATGAGAGAGCCATGTTTCTGCTGTTGGATGGCTGCTAGCAGTGTTATCCAAACGATGAATGGATAGTGCAATAGCAAGGGCCAGGCTCAGTGCCTTTTGGAAGCTTTGGACAGAAAATTCTAAAATGCAAAAGCAAAGTGAATGCAGTTTTTAGGATGAGCGAGTTAACCCAATTTCCTTGCTGTCAAAAATGTGGTTTGTGTGTCTGCCATTAGCTTTTGTCCTTCACAGAAAATGAGGATAAAAATCTGCTATGTTGTGGTAAAAGTATGGTTCATGGATTTGTGAGATGGATTTAATGAAAACATGTACTTTCTTCCCAATTCCAAGCAAGTTGGCATGGCCTTTTCTGTTGGTTTTAGGCTGCAAAATGAGGCTCCAATTGACAGCAAAATGATCTCTAAAAACTCTGTTTTAAGAGTACAAGGCAAGGTATGGTGGATAGTATGGATAAAGTGTACCTTTGCCAATTTTCAAGCAAGCAAGGAATGGCCATGTGTACTGCATAATTTGACTTGGCAAACATGTTTTAAATGACGTTTCTGAGCTATTTCAATTGGCCAAATGGTAGAAAAATGTTTATATCAAAAAGTCAAACATTGGTCAAACTTGCATTTAAATGAGATAGGTCAAAAAATGCCATTTTGATTGGTGAAGTTTTGGCACATGAAATTTATATTTTGGAAAGAGGGGATCAAATGTGACTTGTAGGAAAAACCCCACCAAAATTGGCCAAATGGTTTGAGAGATATGGCCTCTTGAAGTTCAAGAATTTCTGAAATCGATTCGATCATAACTTGCCAACCACACATGGGAATTGAGAGTTCTTGGACTTTTTGGAAATGGGAGAACAAGATCTTCAACTTTCATGTTGGGCAAAAATTCATTTGGAGCTTTTATCATGATGTAAGTTTGAGGATCAAGACTTTCCATTTTTGGTAAGTTTCAGTTACAGGTCCAGTTTCCATTTTTAGAAATTTCTGATCTGGCTTCAAATTCTTCCATGATGGTGTTTGACATGATATATGAAGACTATTTGGACATGAATAAGATCTCTCAAACCATTTCCACTCATCAAATCACTGATTAAATGGACAGTTGACCAACAGTTGACTTTTAGGGTTTCTGCCTGATTGTGCATTGACTGATGAATTCCAAACCCTAATTCCTTGAGAACTTGACTTCAAATGATGTCCCAAGTTGTATGAACTCTTGATTATTGATCATGGTGCCCAAATTCCACAAGAATGGCCACCATCCACTGCTTTGACTGACTATTGACTGTCTTGGGTTTTTGACTGTCTGTGTATGAACTGATGACCTCTGAGCCTTCAACCCTTGACTTGAACACTTCAAATGGATCCCCAAGTCATGTGAACATGTTGGACCAACCCTAGGGCCTTGGCTCCTTGAGAAATGCACTTGCTTGCTTGGTTGACTGATCTCCTGATCAGTTTGACCTAATTCCTTGATTGGCTTGCACTTGAGGCAAAAGAGGCAATGCTATGCTATGCAATGGACCATGATATGCTATGACCTAACATGAAAATGTATGTATAATGATAGGTGCAAATTTGAGGTGCTACACTGATACAAATCAAAAATCGAAAGCAACGCACAATCGGACTAAAGCAAAAACGTCGGACCAATAGTAATCAACATAGCATCAGTGTACACATCGTTACTGTTGTTGATTTTTGTTTTCGGTATCGTCGTAAGGATGCATCCTTCATTTAATCATGGCAAGAAGATCTCACGAACAAATGATGGTAATCGACTTTTCTCAGCTGGGATGTAGATCGGCAGAGGTCTACAGTGACTGGTCGAAATGGAGGAATAAACGCGGTTGGGTGGTGCGGACGTTGAAGGAGAGGGGTTTGTTGTCGCGGTTGGAGTTGTTGTTGCGGAAGCATAAATGGTGTCAAGCGGCGATGAAGGTTGGAGGAGGTTAGTGGTTTAACGGCGGCGGCGTCGTGTTATTGAGGGGTTGTGGGTGGAGATTCTGTGGGGATATATGGTTTTGACGGTGGATAGTGGGTTTGCGGCGGCTGAGGGTTTTGCAGTGTTAGGAAGGTGATGAGATTCGGCGATGGGTTAAGGCTGTGGCGGCGGATTGAAGAATAAGGAGGGTTTATGGTGATGACGGTGATTGTTGAAGACGCGTGTGGAGTTGGTTCGACGGTGGTGTGTGGAAGAAGGAGTGTGAAGGGAATGAAGGTGAAGAGAGAATGTGAGGTAGCGTGAGGGAGTGAGAGAGATGGAGTGAGTGATGGAAAAAGTTTGTTGTGTGAGAGAGACGTGTGATTGTGGTGTTATCAGTGAGTGAATTTGTTGTGAGTGGAGGGAGAAAACGTGAGAGGGTACTTAATGTGAGGAATCTTTTTTCATTTTTTCTTTTTTATTATCGTTTGTGAGGGAGAGTGTGGAGAGTTTGTTGTGTGAGAGAGGGAAGAGTGACACGTGTCACACTGTTATTGGATCCTCAAAATTCACCAAATTTGTTGCTTCTTATCCGTTTCTTTTTCAGATTGAGAGAGATATTTTTATGAATAAATCTAAACTCACATTTTTAACGTTCTTTTCACTACACTTTAAAAATTAATAGTTAAGCAAACCAAAATAAATTCAACAATAATTATGATTATTTACACTAATTATTTTAGTTGAATAATTAACCTAATAAAAATAGTGATTGACTATAAATATAAGCCGAATATAAATTTGCTCGGAAAATTAAATCGGGCACACTAAAATGATCAACATAAAGTATACTTATTGAAAAAATACAGCGTTTCTTCAAATTCTGAAATAAATTTGCACCGGTTAAAAGGCTCGGGTGGGTCGAAATGCAACCGAAACAGCCGCTGAAAAATACAACGAGCACACCAGGTTAAACTACGTGAACCGTAGATTAATAATACTGGTGTCTGTAATTTAAATTTTGAAACTTTTTACCCGCTGATTTGTGCACGTTCTTGAGAAATGATTCAACCGATTTGTCTGTATTTTTAATAAATTTATCTTGATTGATATTTTAGGTATTATTCATGATGGAATGTATGTCATGCTATGTATATGATGCAAAAATAAAAATGAAATCAATTCTATGGAAATTTAAATATGCCCGGACAAAATTGGGGTATGACAGTACGTATGCGTTCCACCTTTTATGAAGTAATTTTTTTCTTTATATTTTACATTTTTACATTCAGTCTTTATTTTTGTCTTCGATTTTCATTTACATTTTAGTCATCACGTTTAAAACGTTGTTCCAATTTTTGTTATTGCTTTCAAACCATACTTTTCGACATTTATGTCAACTTGTTCAAAATTCATGAGTCACAAAAAATATGTCTTGGGATTTTTTCGAGTTTAATACCTTAAGTAAATTGAAACTTGTTTTGTTTACTAAATTTCACAATAAACACTTAGTCATAATTAAATTTCCAAAATATTTGTAAAATTTGTATTTTAAAATCCAGACATACTTAATACACGTCTAATTCTCTTTAGAGAACACGCACGCTAAAGCGAGAGTAAAAAAAAATTTGAACTTTGAATTTCGGACGCGCCTCACACATCACACATATGCTCAATCTTAAAGCCACATAATTTAAAAATACTATGGATTCACATGTTCGTATATTTTGTGGAGATTGAAATTTGGACGCTTATACATGTGTCCAGCCTCTACACGTGTCCACGAGGGGACAAACGGGATCCACATGCTGCCATTGTCAGCCAATACACGACAAGTGGTGACACCCTTAGCAAGGCAACACGATGGCGCATTCATAAATGAAAGGATGGAATGCATCAAAATAAACAAATACATCTTAAATTAAAAACAAACAAACACATTCATATTATTCCAATAAACCCACACCCTCATTATTCTCTCTCAGTCACCATCTCAGGCAACTTCACCCGAGACAGGCAGCGCCCAAAGGCGGTGCCACCATCTGCTCCGGCGGATCTCCACCCCTAACTCAAAATATTCTAACACCAACCCTAGCTAAAAAAACAACCCTCAACCCAAATATGGCCACACAAAAAAATACACCCATTCAAAACATAAATACTTGCTTTACAATTTAAAAAACCTAGAAGAATTAAACCAAATTTAGATCATAACCAAGCATACATTCAAGCAATTGTTATAGGGGTTGCATTCAACAAATCATAACAAACAAGATAGTAACAAATAAATGCGAAGATGGGAGATTGCATACCAAATCGGAGTTACTCCAATGTTCACCATCGACGAGTCCCAAGTAACTTCTCTTTTCTGCTCACTTTGCTCCTTCTCACATCTTCCACGCCTCCTTCTACTTTCTTCTTTTGATATGAGTTTGTGAGCTCTGTTAAAGTAGGTATTTTAGCTCAACTCTATCAAACCTTAATGTGAGATTTGCATAGCTTTTTAGGGATGAAGTTTAGTCAGGGTAGTGATAATATATCTGTAGAAAATTTGATGGATTTGTTGTATGTCAATTAGTGAGAAATAAGTGTTCTTTTATAATGGGATATTGTGAGGATCAAAATCAAGTGAGACTCGTGTGAGTCTCCTTTCACAAGTGTGTGGGATTTTTTTGGTGATTGAGAAAATCGTGTGAGAGATATATATTTTATTGATGGTGTGAAGGTTGAGTGGAGAATTTTGTTAAAAGCTTGAGAACCACCCTGATTTTGTGGATATTGAAATGAGGTTTTGTGAGAGCGAGCCAAAACATGTGAGATGTAGGGAGTTCTGTTAAGAGTTTATTTTTCAATTTTTGATTGTTATGGTTATTGATTATTCCTCTTGAAATGTAGGGTCCATAACATGCTATGAGCCAGCCTTGGTGACAAAAACATGACTCAGTGAAGTTACGGAAATGTGACAATGTAATTTCCTTTTTGTTTCAGAACTTCTGTTGTAAATTACTATTATCAACCTGCTTTTATTGATGATAACTTTTGGCTTCTATGCAAAGGAACCTTCTTGTTGAAGGAGAAGAGCGATCCAAAATGCAACGAAATTTAAAATTTCTCCTTTAGTGATCCTTACGAATGGGCATGATCAGTGATAGAATCGTTACCTCTTGTGGCGATTGTAACATTTGACGCAGATCTACAGAGCAATCACGAACGTTGAACGATTACAATGCCTGTACTCAGTCCACACGAACGGATTCCTTCAATCTCAGTTAGCTGCTACGAATGAAGGCTTTGAGTGAGAGAGAGAGAGAAAGAGAAACGAAATTGCAACTGCACAAATGCTTCTACACAAGGGTTCTATTTATAGAACCACTTGTGTGGGCTGCAAGCTAAAAAGCCCACTCAAGTGTATATGTCTCATATCTTATAATATGCCAAAATCACTTAAGCGTGTGGTACTTTACCATATTTCGCATTCTACTTAAGTACACCGTACTTACGATGTTCTACAATTCACTTAAGTGCACCGTACATTACAGTATTCCTTAGTTACTCTATCTCTCATCAATCTGTCCTTTTGTGTGTGAAACTATAGGTTTTCGCGGCATTTGCAATTATATTAAATCACGTATTTAACATAATAAACAGTGAGCGGTTACTAGCAACACATCACTGCTACCCAAGACAAGAAAATGTCATGTGATTTGACAAATCCTTTTGTGACAATACTTATGTGTACAATTACCCTTTTGCCCTTATGTCTATATTGAACACAAGGCATAGACCGTGTCATCCTTATCCAGTTCAATATTAGGCCCATAGACATTTATCCTGTTATGCTGGATGGGAAAATTCCATCTAGGTCACTCATGTCCCTTAGCATGCTTCGTGGAGTACCTATCAACTGTCTTTATGGTCATCCAGTTACGGACAATGTTTGATCAGCAATAAGGCACTCGACTCTACATCTAGGGTCCATAGTGGTTTTAGATCGAACGGTGGTATACACCATTATCACCATGAGAATAACTTATGACACTTTGCATAACATTCTAAATAGTATTCTCATAGCGGGTCAATCCAGTATAAATATTACTCTTAATATTCATACCTATGTTTAAGACTTGATAACTCCTTATCCATGATCCATGAGATGTGATCATCAGTATATATACATAATAGTCTTAATGCTTTAATGTTATCCCACTTCACAATAAAGCTTGACTATGGATACTTTAAGAATAGTATCATTATGTTTAATGTGATCTCATGATTAAGTCACAATTGATACATTAAAAGGACTATCTATTCTAGGGACTTTATTAGACAAACATAATAAAGAAAAAGCCTTCTATTATTAATAAATAATTCGATACAAGTACCAAAAGTATTGGCCTCTAGGGCTTACACCAACAATCTCCCACTAGCACTAGAGCCAATCAGGTATACCCTTAATGCCCATTGATCTAGTATGGCCATCATGCTTCTGCTGCGCAAGAGGCTTTGTCAGTGGGTCAACAATATTGTCAAGTTTAGGTACTCTGCATATTTTCACATCTCCTCTATCTATTATCTCTCGAATGAGGTGATAATGCCTAAGTATGTGTTTGGATCATTGGTGAGATCTAGGTTCCTTAGCTTGTGTGATAGCACCATTGTTATCACAATAGAGACCAATGGGATCCACAATGCTATGAACTATGCCAAGTTCACTAATGAGCTTTTTGATCCAAACGGTTTCCTTTGTTGCACTTGAGGCAGCAATATACTCGACCTCAGTTGTAGAATCAGCAACTGTATCTTGTTTTGAACTTTTCCAACTCACAGCACCACCGTTTAAGCAAAACACATAACCAGATTGCGATCTAAAGTCAGCCTTATCTGTCTGGAAGCTAGCATCAGTGTATCCAATTACAGCCAGCTCTTTCTGACCTCCATATATCAAGAATGAGTCCTTAGCCCTTCTCAAATACTTAAGGATATTCTTGAAAGCTACCTAATGAGCATCACCAGAATCAGATTGGTACCTACTCGTTGCACTTAAAGCATACGAGACATCTAGTCGAGTACATAACATGACATACATGATAGATCATATTGCAGATGCATATGGAATCTTATTCATGCGATCCCTTTCTTCCTTAGTTGAAGGGGATTGTGTTTTTGATAGACACATGCCATGTTGCATAGGTATGAATCCTTTATTGGAATCATGCATATTAAAGCGTCTCAGCACTTTGTCTATGTACGTACTCTGACTTAGGCCAAGCAGTTTTTGTGATCTATCTCTATAGATTCTGATTCCTAATATATAGGCTGCTTCACCTAGGTCCTTCATAGAAAAGCATTTCCCCAACCAATACTTTACTTGTTTCAGGGTAGGGACATAGTTTCCAATGAGTAATATGTCATCTACATATAATACCAGGAAAACAATCATGCTCCCACTAACCTTCTTGTAGACACAAGGCTCATCTTCGTTCTTGATGAATCCATATTGTTTTACTGTTTCATCAAAATGAAGATTCCAGCTTCTGGAAGCTTGCTTCAATCCATAGATTGATCTTTGTAACTTACATATCTTTTGGGCTTCTTCTGGTATGTCAAATCCTTTAGGTTGTGTCATGTACACATCCTCAAGAAGATTCCCATTAAGGAAAGCGGTTTTGACATCCATCTGCCATATTTCATAATCATGATATGCAACGATAGCAAGTAAAATCAGAATAGATTTAAGCATTGCAACTGGTGAAAAGGTTTCATCATAGTCAACCTCATGAATTTGTTTATATCCTTTTGCAACCAGTCTTGCCTTATAGGTATGTACCTTACCATCCATATCAGTCTTCTTTTTGAAGACCCACTTGCATCCTATAGGGTTAACTTCTACAGGAGGCTTTACCAAGGTCCAAACTTGGTTTGTGTACATGGAATCCATTTCAAATTTCATGGCTTCTAGCCACTTCTCAGACTCGGGACCAGTTATGGCCTCCTGGTAGGTCACATGCTCATCTTGATCCATGAGTAATACATCATCTTGATCAATTATGATATATCCATATCTCTCAGGTAGGTGACGTATCCTGCTTGACCTACGCTGGTCTTGTTCTACTTGAGCAGGTTGCTCTTCCACAACTACTTGTGTTTCCTGCTCTAATTCCTCCATAGGTGTATCAATGCTTTGTGATTCTTGAATTTCTTCAAGCTCTACTTTCCTCCCACTGATTCCTTTGGAAATAAAATCCTTTTCTAGGAAAACTCCAATTCGAGCGACAAACACTTTGCCCTCAGAAGGATTGTAGAAGTGATACCCTCTTGTTTCTTTAGGATACCCCACAAATAAGCATTTGTCAGATTTGGGCTCAAGCTTAGTTGAAATTTTTCATTTCACATAAACTTCGTAACCCCAAATCTTCATGTAAGACATATGTGGTTTCTTACCACTCCATATCTCATATGGTATCTTCTCAACCTTTTTGGATGGAACACGGTTAAGTGTGTAAGCTGTTGTCAATAGTGCATGTCCCCAAAAGGAGTTTGGAAGATCGGCGTCACTCATCATGGATCAGACCATGTCTAACAGGGTTCGATTTCTTCTCTCAGATACACCATTCCATTGGGGTGTTCCAGGAGGAGTAAGTTGGGATAAGATCCCACACTCTTTCAGATGGTCATCAAACTCTAGGCTTAAATACTCACCACCTCGATCTGATCGAAGAGTTTTAATATTCTTACCTAGTTGGTTTTGTACTTCATTCTTAAATTCCTTTAACTTTTCAAAGGACTCTGATTTGTTTTTCATTAAATACACATAACCATATCTACTGAAATCATCAATAAATGTGATGAAGTACTGAAAACGTCCTCTGGTTGGTACGTTCAGTGGTCCACATACATCAATATGTATGAGGGCCAAAAGATCGTTAGCTCTTTCACCTTTTCATGTGAATGGAGACTTTGTCATCTTTCCAATTAAACAAAATCTGCATGTCTCATATGATTCATAATCAAAAGAGTCCAAGAGTCCATCTTTATGGAGTTTGGAAATGCGTTTCTCATTCATGTGGCCTAATCGACAATGCCAAAGGTAAGTTGGATTTAACTCATTAGGTTTCATCCTTTTAGTATTAATGTTATAAATAGGCATTTCAAGATCAAGGACATATAGCCCATTGTTCATTTGGGCAGTAGCATAAAATATATCATTCAAATAAATTGAGCAGCAATTGTTCTTAATTATAAATGAAAAACCAAACTTGTCCAAACAAGAAACGAAAATAATATTCCTGCTAATTGTAGGTACATAATTACAGTTCTCTAACTGAATTATTAAACCACTAGGTAAAGTCAATACATAAGTTCCTACGGCTAAAGCAGCAACCTTTGCTTCATTGCCAACTCGTAGGTCAACTTCACCTTTTGCCAAATCTCTACTCCTTTTTAGCCCCTGCACATTGGTACAAATGTGAGAACCGCATCCAATATCTAATACCCATGATGCAGAAGTAGATAAATTAATTTCAATAACAAAAATACCTGAAGTTGAAGTCCCTACTCCATTCTTCTTATCTTCCAGGTACTTTGGGAAGTTTCTCTTCCAGTGTCTGGTCTTACCGCAATGGAAGCAGGTACTTTCCTTTGCTATGCCTCCACTAGGCTTCAAAGCAGCAACAATGGGTTTGGGTTTGGCAACTTCCTTGCCTTTCCCTTTATCACCCTGCTTGGTGGGTCTTTTATTCTGTCTCTTTCCATTTCCGATCATCAGAATGGACTTCCCTTTTGACTTCAGATTCTTCTTAGCAGTTCTTAACATGGCCAGCAGTTTAGGAAGAGATTTTTCCATATCATTCATATTGAAATTTAGGACAAATTGAATGAATCTATCTGGCAACGATTGCAAGATCAAATCAGTCGCAAGTTCCTTTCCGAGGGGAAAACCCAACCTCTCAAGGTTTTCCACATACCCAATCATCTTGAGCACATGGGGACCTACAGGGGCTCCCTCAGCTAACTTGCCTTGAAAAAGGGCTTTTGAAACTTCAAACCTTTCATGCCTTGCTTGCTCTTGATAGAGCATCTTCAGGTGTTCGATCATATCGAACGTTGCCATGTTCTCATGTTGCTTTTGTAACTCTGAGTTCATGGTAGCTAGCATGAGACAAGCAGTTTCATTGGCATCATCAACATGCTTCTTATAAGCATCTCTTTCTGCCTTAGGTGCAGAACTAGGAGGTTCCTCTTCAGGAACAGGTTTCTCCAAGACATACAACTTTCTATCATGTTTGAGGACAAACCTCAGATTTCGGTGTCAATCCAGAAAATTTGTCCCAGACAATTTTTCCTTGTCAAGGATTGATCGCAAAATGTTGTTAGAGGTGTTTGTTGTCATGGTAATCTACATGAAAATATAAGTATCAATAACATATTTAATTAGGCCTTTAATTAAATATGCTCCCACTATTTTAATCAAAACAAATTACCCTCACCATTTGATTCGGAAAATCCCGTTGGAAGATTTTCTAGTGGGTCGAGATCCACATTTCACTTTGTTTTAAGTCCGCGTAGGCGGATTACACAAAACTAGGTTATTTAGGTAGGAAATCCTTCCAATTGTATTTAATACAACTCTCGAATATTTTAATTGGGTGAATAACTCCTTATTCCAATCCATCACATGGATCATTCCCAACTCTTGCTTCTAAACATATATAATCTTATTATAATTTGTTTTGTTAAGTTTGACCCATTGTTTTAGCAATTGGATATTACAATTATCCCATCGCACCTTACTAATATAGAACATGCACATCGCGTAGGCGAAACCTACATTATCCGATATTAGTCTTGATGAGTGCTAAAACTTGGAAAGCATAAACTTAATATTTAATTTGAGGGAATTTGCAATTATTCTGATCTCACTGGCTTATTTATCATATAAATCGTCTCTCACATGCATCAACATACATTCACATACATCAACATACATAATGAAATAGTTATGGCTCCTAGCGCAATTGTTCTCCCAAGCCAATGAGAGAATCTAAGTTAACCTAATAACGATCTAAGCTTCTCCAAGCAAGATCTTCAAGGTTGTCCTCCTTTGATATTGAATTCTTCTCTTTCTTCATAACATTACATTACATAAAAGAAACTCGTTTTACATACGAGGGAGTGAGATGAGAAAAGAAGTTACATTAAGAGATTAAAAGTAAGGCACGACACGCAGATCGTATTTTAAAAATCCAAAACAAAATAAAGGAAAACTAAAGCCATAATCGATCACCACAAGACAATAATAATAAACACATTATTATTATTAATTTTAATTCTTTTGATTGATTAAAACCAAATTAAATTTCGCCGACCGATCACACTACGTAGAGTTAGTCGGGGGTCCGCTGCCCGGTCAGCGGACGGTGGTTCCGCTGATCAATCAGCGGACGGGGGTCAAGGGGGCAGTGCCCCCTTGCAGGGTTGTAGGGGCAGTGCCCCTGGCCGAAATTTTTAATGAACAATTCATTTGAAATCGACGTCGTTTTTCGCATCAACACTTGATACTTTAAAGCACAACTCTTGCACAGTCACAACCCCAATCGCATAACTATTTGACAACATAACCCTTGTGCCGTTATTAACCCTAATGCACCAATTTCAGACCGTCAAACACACCTCGATTGTTGATTCAGTATGATTGATCAACACGTCATTGCTTCACCATACTAATGTCGGATCAAGAAGCAAACGACCATTGATCGCTCAAAGGAAAATAACCATTAAGTGTTTGAATGAACGAACAGAAACAGTATATCATATATACCATATTTTGCATCAGGATTACTTATATCATATATATAACTTGATCGATCTCAATTGCATAACCTATGGACGATCGATGTATCGCTGCTTCACCATACTAATGTCAGATTCCGAAGCATGGTCAACATCAATCATCCAAATCGTACACACATGATGCCAAATGTAATTACTCATTTATTCTTTGATTCATTCTGTCTTTTAATCGTATTAATACAGAAAATACAGAAAATAAACAGCTATCAGATGCATGGTTTCGTAAGTGGCTCTGATACCACTGAAGGAGAAGAGTGATCCAAAACGCAGCGGAATTTAAAATTTCTCCTTTAGTAATCCTTATGAATGGGCATGATCAATGATAGAATCGTTACCTCTTGTGGCAATTGTAACCTTTGATGCAGATCTACGGAGCGATCACGAACGTTGAACGATGACAACGCCTCTACACAGTCCACACGAACGGATTCCTTCAATCTCAGTGCTAGCTGCTACAAATGAAGGCTTTGAGTGAGAGAAAGAGAGAGAGAGAGAGAGAGAGAGAGAGAGAGAGAGAAACGAAATTGCAACTGCACAAATGCTTCTACACATGGGTTCTATTTATAGAACCACTTGTGTGGGCTGCAAGCTAAAAATCCCACTCAAGTGTATGTGGCCCATATCTTATAATATGCCAAAATCACTTAAGCGCGTGGTACCTTATCATATTTCATATTCTACTTAAGTATATCGTACCTTACGATGTTCTACAGTTCACTTAAGTGCACTGTATATTACAGTATTCCTTAGTTACTCTATCTCTCATCAATTCGTCCTTTTGTGTGTGACCCTGTAGGTTTTCGCGACATTGACAATTATATTAAATCACGTATTTAACATAATAAACAGTGAGCGGTATCTAGCAACACATCACTGCTACCCAAGACACGAAAATGTCATGTGATCTGACAAATCCTTTTGTGATAATACTTATGTGTACAATTACCCTTTTGCCCTTATGTCTATATTGAACATAAGGCATAGACCGTGTCATCCTTGTCCATTTCAATATTGGGCCCATAGACATTTATCCTGTTATGTAGGATGGGCAAATTCCATCTAGGTCACTCATGTCCCTTAGCATGCTTCGTGGAGTACCCATCAACTGTCTTTATGGTCATCTAGTTACGGACAATGTTTGATCAACAATAAGGCACTCAACTTTACATCTAGGGTCCATAGTGGTTTCAGGTCGAATGGTGGTATACACCATTATCAGCATGAGAATAACTTATGACACTTTGCATAACATTCGAGATAGTATTCTCATAGCGGGTCAATCCAGTATAAATATTACTCTTAATATTCATACCTATGTTTAAGACTTGATAACTCCTTATCCATGATCCATGAGATGTGATCATCAGTCTATATACATAATAGTCTTAATGCTTTAATATTATACCACTTCACAATAAAGCTCGACTATGGATACTTTAAGAATAATATCCTTATGTTTAATGTGATCTCATGATTAAGTCACACTTGATACATTAAACGGACTATCTATTCTAGGGACTTTATTAGACAAACATAATAAAGAAAAAGCCTTCTATTATTAGTTAATAATTCGATACAAGTACCAAAAGTATTGGCCTCTAGGGCTTACACCAACACTTGTATGGTACGTGGACGAATGGGCATAGACCTGAATTTCACTACTTGGCTATTTGTTATATTTTCAATTTGATTAAATGCATGTTATGTGTTTCCTTATGATGAAGATTGATGCCATGTGCTGAGTTATTTATTGATATACACTACTATTTTATTCTAATGACTTCATCTTTATCTTCTGTATATGATGCTTGATGGAGAAGGTACATGTAGGCTTAGTTTACTGATTATGCTGACACGTTAGTAATGTACCATGTGTTTGTTTTGGCCATCACTTTTAAATTAATTCACTGAGATATATGTGGCCTAATGTGTGTGATGCTAGTGGTGAACAATTGGATGGAATGCCTAGAAATCACATGTTATGTCAACAGAGTGCTAATTCAATTTGTTTGTTCTTTTCTTTTTCCAATTAATCCGTATATGGTGTATGGATACATTGTGTAATGGTTGTTGCATAATGAGATAACATATAGGATTATTGATGCCATATAATGCACATGATGTCCATTTGGATTTAGTCTCGCAGGATGCACATGAAATGGTTATGGGATGCCACATGATGATAGGAATGTACAAGAGAGTAAAAAGAAGACATGGGGACCTCTTTTTTTAATTTTCTCATTTTGTGTTCAATAGAACAAATGTAAGAAAAGTATCTCTTTTCTCTTTTTTTAAAATCATTTTGTATCAATCATAAAGTATACTTGAACCTTGTACTTTATTTTATTTTATTAATAAAGCAAAAGGTGTCTTTCTTTGTTTTTGAGTCTCTTGTCAACACGTGGATGTATTGTATAAATGATAAATTTTACTTGTCATTTCTTCCATCCTAAGAAAAAATCATTTTTAGCAATTCAAAACAAAAGGACCCCTATGGCCAAGATGCTAAAGTATATTGGGAGCATGCTCATGTATTGAGAAAAATGACGTCATAATGAAAGTGAATGCTTTAAATGGAAATATCGTGTTAGTTCAGATGAGACCCTAAAGTAAACTCAAAATATGGCCAAATGTAATAGCAATGAAATGAGAATTCATCTAAACAAGGTTAAGTATAAGGTTTAAATATGAACAAACATGGCCAACGACCAAACAGTTGGTCACGGTTACTTATGAGGATGCATATGACAATAGTTAACATTATGCAATGTAGTGGGTCAAAAAGAATTAGAGACAAACATATGTTAGGACAAAATTTGGATATGACATCCATGTATTCCTTTTGATCGTGATATTTGTATGTTTTAGTTATTCATTAGTATTGTTGATTATCCTCGTTCTTAATCCTTGTTGTAATTTAGTAAATTATAACTTGATTTATGGTTTTGAAATGCTATTAAGAAATATTTTTCATAACCAGATACATCATTTTCATCTATTGAACACTACTTTAGATATGGATTTAGATTTAACATTCATATACACTATTGATACTTAATGTTATCGTAATGGTTAACTAGCAGAGAGATTGTCAAGTAAGCAATACGATTGATATCATGTTGTTGTTTAGACATAAACAACTTTACCAAAGCGATAATTAATAATATTAAATTTTAATTGGAATGTGGATAATTTATCACAAGGGTATATTAGAAAAGGATAATGAAACTTAACCTCAGTAATCTCACTTCATATGTTGAACTTATTTTCATTTACCTCCATTTTACTTTAATTCTATAAAAAAATATCTTTTAAATCACTTTCCTTGAAATCATAATGATTGTTAAATGACTATAATATCACACTAGTCCTTATGGACACAATAAATATACTTACTTTTGTTCTTTAAAAAAATGGCACCATTGTCATGGACTAACGTTTAGATATTATAAGCATAGTAAGAATTTTTATCATTTAAAGCAATTTTATAAAAAAAAGTCATATTTATACATAACCTTATATGTTTAGATTCTCATGTTGCTAATTTGTTTGGTTAGATCTCTAAACTTTATTTATGCGAGAAAATACTCTAGAGGATCAGTTGTTATTTAAGTAATGAATTAAAAGAACGACTCATATGAACAACAATAAAACAAGAAAAATAGAACAATTAGTTATGCATAAATAGTAACAGGAAGAAAATTATGTTTTTATTCCTTATACCTGAAGAAATCATGGTTAATCATGATAATAACAACCTCAATGGCAACGAGGCCAATAAAAACAAAATGGTGGTCGTATGCCCTGTCACCACAACCTAAGACAACTATCCCACAATGTCAAACCTCCGAGAAATACCAGAAAAACATAGATGAAAACTGGACTTATCTAGATCTTATATGTTAAACCTTTTGCATATTTAGATCATACAGATCCTTACACTTATCTAACAATTTTTTATGAGCTTTCTAGTATCCTTGAAGCACCTAAAACATAAGAAGAAGTGGTGTTCATGAGATTATTTCCCCATTCACTGATAGGAAAAGCAAAAGAATGATACTTTAACCAACCAACTCAGGTAATGACAAACTGGAATACACTTGAAGATAAACTTTTCAAAAGGTTTTTGCTCTATAATGAATTTATGGAAGCCAAGACTACTATTCATTTATTTTTCCAAGGATAAACTAAAACCCTTTGTGAAACATGGGGAAGATACAAGTCTATGTTTAGAAGATGTCCTAACTATGGTTTTAATGATCTTACATAGGTTCATATCTTTCGCAACATACTACAAAATAGGAAAAACTCTCTTATTGGGTGCAATTGCAAGCGGGTCCTTAATGTCTAAGAGTGCTGAAAATGCAATAGTTGTTATTGAAATAATAGCGCTCAATGACCATCTGGGCTAGTATAATAGAAATCCTTCACAAAAAAGACATGGATTATTAAGTTAAATAAAAATGATGCAATTCTAGATCAAAATAATTTTTTGACTCAAATTATGGATGAACCAACAAAACAATTGTCAAAGCTTCCACAATAACTCGAAGAAACATAAGAAGTGCCTAAACACATGCAAGTTTCTTATTGTGATCTTTGTAATGAAGACCATCCCACTGATTAATTTCCTCTAGAAATCAAAAGGTGAATTATTTGGAAAACTAAAAAAGAAAAGGGCAATATCAAAACAACAACAATTATATATAAAAAATAACTCAAATTACAACCAAGGATGGAGACCAGATGCAGGGTCATCCAACGATTAGCAATCACACCAAAGTTACAACCAAAATCCTCCTCGGCAAGATAGAACTTCAAAATTAAAGAATACTTTGAATCAATTTATGCAACTGTCTATATAAAACCAAAAGAATATTGATGTATTAATTAAAAATTTCAAAAATCAGGTTAGTTAGATATCCAAGCAACTGAATTATCAACAAAGGTGAACATTTAATGCCAACACTCAAACCAACCAAAAGGAATATTGCAATACTATTACAATTAAAGTGTCAAAGTGAATGGAAACAGTAGTAGTAAAAATGCGGAGACTAAAAAAGTTGTTCTTGAGTTGAAAGAAAAACAAGAGGGAGAGAAAGAAGAAAGTGAAAAGGAAATATAAGAAAATGTTAAAAAGGAGGAATTAGTTGAAAAAGAAAACAATAAAAAGAGTGAAAGAGAATATGAGTTGGATAAAAAATGAGTGAAGAGGTGAAACAAATAGTTAAAGAGCTAGAGAGTAAATAGGCATTTAATAATCCTCGTGTTCAAAATCGGTCTTATCCACATGCTTCAACCTAGAAAAATAAAGAAATGCAATATGCAAGATTTTTAGATATTTTCAAAAGACAACATATTAACATATCATTTTCCAATGCCTTGGAGAAAATACCTACCTATGTCAAATTTATGAAAGAGATACTGACGAAGAAAGAAGATATACTAATGAGGAAATAACTCAGTTAAAAGCTAGTTATAGCGTATCATTAAGAGAACTTTACCTCAGAAGGCAATGATCCAAGAAGAGTTACATTACCTGCCACTATAGGTAATGTAAATGTTGAAAAATCACTCATTTATTTAGTTGTAAACATAAGTCTTATAACTTTATTAGTTATCAAGAGAATTGGTGATCTCAATATGAAGCATACAAGGATGACATTGCACCTAGAGTGCAAATCAATCAAACGTCCATCTGAAATAGCTAAATATATTTTGGTTAAATTTGATAAATTCCTATTTCTAATAGACTTTGCTATGATGTACATCTAAGAGGATGATGAAGTTCATTTAATTATAGGCAAACCTTTCATGAAGACAACACAAATGTTGATTGATATTAATGATGGGAAATTAAAGATCAGAGTCCAAGATGAAGAGATCAATTTTAACCTATTTGAAACAGTGAAACATTTCAAAGACAATGAAATTTATTTTAAAATGCATGCCACTAATTAATTTATCATGGATATGAGAAATCAACTACATATTTCAACTCCTTTAGAACGAGCTTTGACAGGTGCATTTAATGTGCTCAACACAAAAGAATAGTAAGCAATTGAAAAATGTTTAAAATAACTTGGAACTTTGAAGGAAGTTCATCCTTTTGAAGCTAAAATATAAGAATTTAAAAATGAACTAAAACTAGATGATTCAAATTTAAAGTTGAAAATGGTGTCATCATGTTTGAAATATGTCTTTCTAGAAGAAGGTGACAACAAACCAATAATCATCAAGACTTCCTTATTTACTTAGAAATATTAAAAATTAATTCAAGTGTTGAAGGAAAATAAATAAGTAATGGGGGTGGGAGTTAGCTTGTTTGAAATGTATTAATCCTCTTCCAAAGGCAATGAAGTGAACAATGCAAAGGTATAAGTGATTGAGAAACTTCCACCATTAACAAACATCAAATGAATCAAAAGGCTCTTTTGGTCATACTAGATTTAATAGGAGATATTCATCAAAAAATTCTCCAAAACCACCAAGCCATTAAGCAACCTACTTAACCAAGATATGTCTTTTGAATTTGACAATTCAGATTTAATTAATTTTAAAAGTTTGAAATAAAAATTGATAATTGCACCCATAGTCACAATAATCTAGCAAATTATAACTTGATGTATAGTTTTCAAATGCTATTAAGAAATATTTTTCTTAACTAGATACATAATTTTCAAAGGTTAAACACTAAACTTTAAAGATCAATTTAGGCTTAACACTCGCATACACTATTAATACTTAATATCATCGTATTAGTTAACCAACTAAGAGTTTGTCATTTAAACAATATGATTAATATCACGACATTTCTTAAGCATAAACAACATTTGTGGAGTGATAGGTGATAATATTAAGTGTAAAACTAGAATATGTATGATCAATCACAAGGGTATATTAGAAAATAATAATGAAATCTAACCCTAACAATCCCATTTCATATGTTGAAAATATTGTAATTTATCACCATTTTAATGTAATACTATAAATAAATATTTTTCAAATCATGAAGTTTTTTTGAACAACTGTAATATCACATTAGTCTATGTGGATATGATAAACATACTTACTTTTGTTCTTCCACAATGACCTAACACAAATTACTCCTTTTCTCCTTCTCATATAATTTTGATATGTCTTCTACATTCATGGTCCAAGACATGGAGTAAAACACCATTATTGTCTACAATAGACCACAATATTAACACACACAAATGTATAAGCCTCACTATTCCACGTAGATACGATAAATATACTTACCTTTCTTATTCAATAATGACCTAGCATGAAATACTCTTTTTATCCTTCTCATACATTTTTATTGTGTTATACATTGATGGTCTAAGACATGGAGTAAAACACCAACATTTTCTACAAAAGATTACCAGATTAACACACATAAAAAGTATAAGCCTCAAATGGTTTTAAAAACATCTGCCGCGTTACTCGTTTGTTAATAAAATTATTATAATTTCTTAATTTTATTATGTTTTATCACGTTAATTGATATTCCCTTCCTAAATACTCAATTATGTAATATCTTCACATACCTTTCTTAAAAATGTTTATTCCAGTAGTATCTTTACTATAACACTATCAACACATGCCTTTAAAAAAGAATCTTAATATCATTTCAAAAAATTGGTTGCCATGAATTTCAAGTGCATGGAAAACAAATAACTCATTATGCTTATAGATCTATGTCTACGTCGTCTTCTTCCTTCGAATTTGTTTGATTTTACTCTTACTTTCCTATCTTTCTTCTTCATAGATCACATACTTTTAATGTTGTGCTTGGTTACCTCAAGATTAATGTTTTGTTTGGTATCTTATTTTAATCTTTTATGTAACACCCCATATAATATGTGTCTAGAAAATACATTATACGAGATATTAATTTGGTACTGATACAACATAAATGCCTAGAGGCATCATTATATACATGTCCATAAGATAAAATACAAGGTATGACATATGAAATGCAATAGTGCATAAATGAAAACTAAGATCTATATGCAAGATCTTCATTGCACACAATCCATAGTGGAAGGTCACGATAATCCAAATTCTTTAAAACATTAACAAAAAACTTCTCTTGCATTTAATCCTCAAATAACACCTAAAAAAAATAATAGTGGGATGAGATAATAATCTCAGTGATTTCCCATATCATGTGGGTCCACTCGGCTCTAGTAGGATCTCTTAACGATTCTTAACTCAAGTCTTTATCTTTCACTACTTGTGTGTCAATCATACAATGTAACTAAGGCTTAAGCATCTAAGGGATATTCACAATGTACAGAAACATGTAACTCGAGTTCACACTCTCAAATAAGTCACTAATCGGAAATCTTACAAAGACATTTTTCCCCGGCCAACCCTATGTCTAGGATTATCGACACGAGTCACGAATCTTTGTATCATGCTTCGACTTTCTTATGGATTTTAGATTCTCCATGAGACTCTAATCGACTTCAAGAATCATCGCTCCATATGGGACTCAAACCTATTTCGAGCATTTTCCTCATATGGGACTCTATCCCACTTTGAGGTTCATGTCACCTATGGTACTCTAACTCATTTGGTTGATGTGAAGCAATAATGCATGTATCCCATTTCTTACTTTTCATAAGCATCGCAATTTGGGGCGGGAATAATAACGGGGTTGTTTCCGAATACATGACTAGTTCATTAATCGAAACGTGATTGTACTCATCAATCTCTAGGTCACATTTACTAAGTCCCATACTATCACAACATGTTCCATACACAGCCTATTGATTCATAACTCAAGCAACTACTTGTCAGCAGTACACACCGAGGTACCTTTGCGTCCAAGCATTACCACATAACTCATTTTCATAGTCTAAGTTATATTTCTAATTCATTCATCTAGTTATACTCCTGGGTTTCCTCGGTCATCATTATAAGGTTTTAATCATATTATTACACAATCAACACAAAAATCAATTCATAATATAATTCATAACATACATCATAACATGATTATTAAACATACATATCCAGTTAAAATATCATCATATCATACATAAAGCAAATATGATAATATAACATGTTACAATAACCATATCCAAAGCTATCACATCCCGCCTTAATCTAACTTATTCTACTTGCATGCTACATAGTAAGCGTCTGTCCGATCATCTTATGGTGGGGTTAACCGGACTTAAGGGAAAGGTATAATGGAATAAATCATAGAGACTTCTCTCTATATTATAGTCATTTACGTTATCTTCCTAACACATTCGTTCACACCTCATTTCGAGTTACAGAACTCAATTACCAACCATTTTAACCTAATCAAGATTCTAAGTTAGATCACACTCAAACTCATGTAATTTGACCTATCAATATTAATATAATACATACATATTATGGTAGATGTTATAGGACTCTTAAGGTAGTTTATACACATGAAACAAATAGTTTTTGGAAGAAAAATAGGGCAACAATTGATTGCAATAAAGGTGCATTCAATTGCACGGAACTTCCTCAACTTACCACCATACGCGAAAACTGCATTTATGGGCAGTTCAATCGATTGATTAGGGGGTGCAATCGATTTCATGGACTATTTTTCACGTGAAAATTGCATTTATGGGTATTACAATTGATTGTCACTGTAACTTTTCTCAAAAACTCCTTTCTAAACATATTGCCTTGCATCCTTAATAACACCAAACCATTCCCATTCATAAACCAACACAAAAAAAAAGTGATTATGAAACATATATTCAAGAAGGAGACATATGTTCAACCATGTTTCTTCACTATTCATACAATATGCAATCAAAGAAGACAACAAGCATGGTTTCAAGAATCAACACCAACCAACACAATATCATGATTTTCAACACAACAACCTAAACAATCATGGAATCAACATAAACCCTAACTTCCTAAGTCATGGATTATTCCCCCAAGCTAAATCTAACTAGGAACTCACCTTGAGATAAATGAAGATGATGAATAAAATGAGGTGAATTAATGGTGATGATGATGGCTTCCATGACTCCTTCTTCTTTATTCCTTCTCTTATTTATCATCTTTCCTTTTTTCTTTCTCTTCTTTCTCCTTTTTCTCTCCTCTTGTTTCTTTCTCTTTTTATTTTTATTTTTAATAGTTATAAAATGGTAAAGGAAATGTGTGGGTTGGAACTTACTTGGTGGAGAAGTAATGGTAGAGAAAAGAGAGATAAATGAGTGGTTGTTATCAAAACATAGTAAAGAAAATATCTTCAAGTATATATTTTTTTATCTTCTAGAGCAATTAACTGATTATTAATGTTTTCAAAATGTGCCTTCTTGTACTTGTTAATAAATGTCAGTATCTTTTTTTAATAAGAATTGGTCTTTTACGAGTCAATGACTTACTCTACTTGTCTTAAATGACAACATTTAGATCACTTAAGAGTACACGTGATGTTACATTCTCCACCCCTTAGATTGAAATTCATCCCCAAATTTCTTCAACTCAAAGAAAGAAACACTTCTTGCATCACCATCCTAGGCCAACACTTGACTTTGCTCTAGTTCAATCCTATGACATACTCAAACTTCCGACTTCCTTCCTTCGTAAATTCCTGAAACTCCTTGACTTAATCATACTCTTATTTTCAATCTTCGATTAACTTCTAACCTTTTCCCCACTTAATCCATCTGACAGACCACTCTGAATTGCTTGGTCACAAATCCCTCCAAAATCCACGATTTCCCTTTCTTGCACTGAGTTAATCAAAACCATAACCACGACACCATATTCTAATTGAATAGTAAATACTTTTATAACTTCGTGAGATAATTGACTGATTCCTTGACTACACACAATACTGATGACTCGTTTCTTATAAATCCTTCAGTAAAACTTTATAATCCACTTATTGATAATCTTATCAACTTCACCTGACATGATACTATATATTACGAGCATATACATCTGATGCTCCACTTCTCTTGTAGTACTCTAATAAGATAACACACTTGGCACATGATTGTCATACCTTCGTTCCTACGATTAGTTATATCTTTGATCCTCCATGAAATTTCATTATGCCCTTCCATTTATTACTTTCTACTGACTAGCTCATGTGTCCTTATAGGAGATCCATATTTTCCTCTAAGTACCTACTATTCTAGAATAGTCTCAAAACCTTACCACATTCATATGTAGAACACTTTTCTTACTGACATAAGATGGAGAGTTAGAGCCAATACCTGTCAAGATATGGATACATATGAGTCACACAACTACGATCATAGGAGTGTACAACATTCAGAATCATCTTGTGTTGGTTCCGATTAATCCAATTTAGTATGAAAATACCTGGTTATTATTGCCATAATCCATTCTAAGTTCTTTATTGAGTTATGACCCACTCACGGGTTCTGCTGACACAGTATTCCGACCAACTAGAGAAATAATACCAACAAGGAATTTCAAGTCATCGACGAGACAATACTTCTAAAGAACTTTAACCAATCTAGGATATAACTGTGAGTTTTCCAATACTACTTACATATTCATGTAACTCGTTCACACATCTAGAGATTACATTACACTTCCTATCCAAAATCATTCATCTCAACCATCCAACTATTTCCTTGAAGTATAACTCACGAATCCTTTCAATAGGGTAGAGTATCTGATGACAGTCCATCATTGCATAAAGTCGGTCGAAGAAACGGATCAAAACAAGTAAAAAAGGAGAAAAAATGAAGAAGAAATACCAAAGAATGAGGAAAAATAGCTAAGTGTTAAGAAATTGGACTTAGTGAAAAGTCAGGTGAAATTGAGCAAAAGCATACAACCACTGGAATAATCACAAGCAGCATCGTACGCGCGATAGGGAAATAAAAAATGCATCACGCGCGATGGCTCATTTTTCTGGGCTTTTCTGACGCGTTTTGGTTCACTCGGAAGGCTATTAAAGGGGATTTTATGCACTTTCTCAAGGGTTACAAACTTTGGAGAGCAAAGTACGATATTTACAGCATCAAGGGTGATTTTGAGAGCATTGGAAGCCATTGGAGGCCAATCATTCAAGGGAATTAATATGTCATTCTTCTAAATTGTTTTTGGTATTGTAATTTGAATTATAAGTAGCTAAAATCCTATATGTTAGGTTATGTTTTGATGAACCTATTTCAATATTGTTGGGCAATTTGTTGATTTGACTTTGCATGAATGCTTTAATTTATAATTATATTCAATTGTTTCTTGATCGTAATGATTTTTATGTGAGATACTCTTTTTAATTTTATTTTGGGAACATATGGAATACTAACCATTATTCTATGTGTTGGACGTATGGCAATTGTCATACGTACGTCGGTTAACTAGGAATAGGAAACCCTGAGTAGTGGCTAGTGAGTTAACGCTTTGTTGCATCGCCTAATCCTGCTTACACGGGTGGAATAGGGATAGGAAGCTCCGGGTAGTGATTAGTGAGCTATATCGCAAGGGATTGGTTATGGCGATTTTGTTAATTCGCCGTGGGATTATAGTGATGCGATTATTCATGTAAGGCATCAAACATCAACAATATAGGAATAATGGGTTCTATACATAACATGACCGCTTTCATAATTATGTCTGAACTCTTTATTTATTTTTGCTTTGAAATCTGAAAACCCTATCGTTTACTATTTCCTATGCATTGCACACTTTTGTCTTGTTAAAAAAGCAGTAACCGTGGATTCGATATTTTATTATTGCGGCAATATCGATACACTTGTCGAGAAGTCATCAAGTTTTTGGCACCATTGCCGGAGACTATTGATATTTCAACAAGACAATGCTTGTGCAATGTTTTATTTTTAGTTTTTGATTTTTGTTTTAATTTCTGGTTAATCATAGTGCTACTGAGGTATTTTCTATTTGTGTATGTGCAACTCAGGACCGGTGTTGACACCGTGTGATCCAAAAATTGAAAGAACCCCACGTGCTATCAGAGAGTAATTAGAGAAACAACTCTAGCTCAAAAGATCTTAGTAGAAGATCAACTAATGATTTCTTCTGACTCTGAAGAGGAAATCACCATGGAAGTTGTACCACCCCAAACTATGGGGGATTACCGTAAAAAGAACCGATGAAGGACATATTTAAATAGGGTTTATACCGGCAGACCCCGCTAACTTTGATATTAAGAATTATATGCTTTCAGGTTTAACAAACAATGTGTTTAACGAGAAGGTGATTAGAGACTCGTGGGAGCATCTTGCACACTTCTACGAAATAACTTTGATGTGCAAACCAACTGATGTCACTGAAGACCAGGTCAAGTTGAGGTTTTTTGGGTTCTCACTAATTGTAAGGGCAAAAAATTGGTTACCTTGCCTTCCAAATGGAACAATGCGAACATTGAAGGAGTTGGAGGACAAATTCCTAAAAAGATTCTTCACCACTACTCAGTTTGCTGAGCAAAAAGCATAAATTGTAAATTTCGAGCAGCAGGAAACTGAGTCGCTGTATGACTCATGGGAAAGTTTCAAACTTTTATTACGCAGGTGACCGAATCATAATATGAATAATACAGAGTAAATGCAGAATTTCATCAAAGGTCTCAAGAGCCAGACACCCATATTGTTGATTGCTTTCGCGTGAGGCACGATCCGATCAAAGACCGAACCATAAATGAAAGACCTTAATGAGAATATATGCTTGAATGAATACCATTCAAAGAGTGAGAGGTCGGTAAAAATTGAAATCGTGGGCACGCCCAAAGGTATGTTAGCTATTGATACGCATACTGCACTTTTTGCTCAAATTAAATTCTTAAATAAAAAGCTAGTTGAAAGTAACTTAAGTAAAGCTAAAGTGAGCCAGGTACAAGCACTTAAGTGTGATTTTTTGGAAGGAGAACATGCAAACGAAAGGTTCTCTTTGGAAGGGTTAAGTGAAAAAGTCCAGTTTTCCAATTTCTAGAAGAACAACCCTTATTCCAACACCTACAACCTGAATGGAAGGATCACCCAAATTTCCGTTGGACAAATAACCAAAATTCAAGTGCTAATCAAGGTATGCAACAGGGCTAACAAGCTCTAATCCAAACGAAACCTTCACAGTTGGAAGAGACCTTGCAAAATTTCATTAAAGTCACTCAAAGTAGTTTTAATCAGGTGAATAAGAACCATGAGTAGAAACCATGACGTGTCTATCAAAATTTTGGAGATGCAAATTGGTTAGTTATCTAGACAAATAACTACTTTATCGAGCTTGAGTGGAGGATTTACAAGTAAAATTATTAATAATCCTAAGAATGAATCATGCAAGGCTATAGAAACAGGTTTTGAGGTGATCATCAAAAAGGGTGAGGATGAAATAGTTGAAGAGGACTTGAGGATAAAGGAAGAAATGAGGATTGAAAAAGAGGAAAGTGGAAATTAGGGTGACCAATAGGAAATAGTAGTCACCATTGAGTAACTAATAGATAAAAACTCATATTGAAGAAGAATAAAGAAGCAAATCCTAAATGATCCAAATCCATAACTACCGGATTACATCAAAACGCCATATCCCATAATTAAGAAGAAACTGGTTCAGGAAGAAGAGACAGGGATGTTTGCAAAGTTCAAGTAGAGGTTGACTATACTTCAGGTAAGTATTTTGTTCTATGAGATTTTAGAACTAATGCCTAAGTTTTCTAAATTTATGAAGGCATTGCTAAAGGGAATGAAAGAGAAAGTGGTCAAGGAACATGTAAACATGATGGAGAAGGATGAGATGGCACTGCTTTAAACATTTCCACCTAAGCTAAAAGACCCAAGTAAGTTTAATATCTCTTTTAATATTGGTGGAGTAAAGATATCACATGATGTATGTGATTTAGGGTCTATTATAAATGTCATGCCACTGGACAAGGTTAAAGAATTAGAAGTGAGTGATATCATACCGAGTAACATGACTCTCATTTTAGCTGATTTATCTGTTATTCAACCGCTTGGTATCTTACGAGACGTGTTAGTACATCTCGATGGTTTAAAGTTTCCTGCAGATGTTGCGGTGCTTGATACAAAAACGAGATTAAAGAGACTCTGTTATTATCTGGTGCCCATTCTTGGCAACTGGGAAAACAAAGATAGATGTGGAAACAAATGAACTTATCTTGAAGTTCAACAAAGAAAAAGTGGTTTTCAAGGTGTATGACTGGACACTGTATATGGAGGACTTGGATACTTTCTAGCATCTGGTAGAAAAGGTAGTAAGTTTGATAAAGGAAAATAAACAAGTGAATTGACCGACATGAGGGCATCCCTTGCGCCTGATGTGTCCTAGGCATGAATCATCAAGCTAATGACAGAAAATAAGTGCTTGATGGGAGGCAACCCATCGGTAAGAATTTATTTTATCTTGCGTTGAATTTTAATTTTTTACATGTTCAATTTATGTGTTATTTTGCTAGAAGAGTAAATAGGTAAAAGAAGAAAAGAAAGAAAAAGCAAAGGAGAATAAGAGAAGAAAAAAGTTTTAGCCCTTAGAATAATCACGCAGGCTATCACACGCGTGTTAGGACTCCATCGTATGTGCGATATGTACATAACATGTGCGATAGAGATGTTGGGGAGAATCTGAGTATCATTGACATCGCGCGTGAGATGAGAGAATGGAGCGCATGATATGGACATAAGAGAGAGACGCTTGAGGTGATCGTTGCCAGCGCACACACGATGGATGTATAATGTGTGCGATGAGCAACAACTACTTGGCCTATAAATAGTGGTTTTTTAAATCACTTTATTCATAACTCTTTCTATACTCCTTCTGCTTTCATAAATTCATCTAAGCACTTTATGCATAATTCTTTTATTTTTTCTATGTGCAATGTTGTTTTTGTGTTGTTGTTATAGGTAAAAATGGATTCAAAGACAGGACGATTGGCAAGAGGTTCATCCTCAAGGGCTTCTCTCACTCCTAATGCCCATACCTTCCCCAATCTCAAATTTCTCTCTAAGGCTCATGTTGAAAAATATCTCAAATTAGTGGATTACCATATTGTGTGGGAGAGAGCATTCATTTTGGATGATTTGCAAGGTTTTGAAGATATGGGGGAAGTTTTGCAACAAAGGCGTTGGTTGGGTAAGTTTCAAAAATTCAATTCATGAAACAAATAAAAACATCAGCCTAGAATTTTATGCAAATGCGACATTTGGCGAGGTAAGCACATACACCTCTTATGTGTGAGGTAAGTATATTAAATATTCTTCTTCTGCTATAAATTCTCTTTTTAATCTGCAACCTCCTCCCATATGTGCTCTTGTGAACTATAGACACGAGCACAAAGATATAAACAAGGAAATGGGCCAGGTAATGTTAGATTCTTTTTGTAGGCCATGGGCAGAACGGGTGGTAGAGTGTGGCTTAGCACCACGACTCAAAACCGCCGAATTCCGAGGGCTTGGGCCTCATTTTTTATGCAAACTTTAGAGGTTGCATCTAACCAATAATAATTCATTGTGAATCGGTGTTTATGCCTTTTAGAGTTTTTGAGGAGGAACCTATTAAGTTGGGGTGTTTAATTGCTGAAAATATCAAATATATGGCAAACGTTGCACTAAAAGCTTGTGTGCATTTTTGTATTATAAATGAATTGTGCAGGAGAACAGGTGTTCTCGTGTACCCCGATGGTGAGATGATCAATCTGAAAGTACCTCTCAACGCTTCTGCCATAAGGAGGCTGCGAAACATGCATCAAGGTGAAGTTGCTCAAAATGATCAAGAAGACAATCAAGCTGGAAATGGTGAAGGATTCCACCAACCACAACAAAGTAAGGTCAACAAGTTTCAGAGTTTCAAAGAAGAATGGAAGCTCACGCGGGGGGGGGGGGGGGGGGGGGGGGGCGTTACCACTATAAGTGCTCTCCCCTTTTGTATTATTTAGTCAAATGTCTTTAATGAACAAGTTTGTTGCTATGTTTTTTTCTCCAAATTTACAAGTTTAGCACTTTAGCATTAAACAAATTATCCAAAAGGAACTTGATCATCTGGAAAGCAACTTACAACGTGAAGGCAAAGGATAAGAAAATAATCAAAGGACTTGTACTCAACCTTCTGGTACCTCAACTAGTAAGGTTTAAGTCAAATAAATTCCAATATTCATTATTCTTTCTTATTGAGTGTATCCATGCATTATTATTTTATCTAATTTGAACTATTTATGATTAAATTTGTCTTGATTGAATAACACACACTGAGGTAATTTTTTGTTTATAACTTTGAGCCTTTTTAAACCATCATGTAGTAATAGGTATATTTGTTGCTAACCACTTTGAGCTTAACCTTTATTTAGGTGACTTAGCCTTAATTCTTAGCCGTATGACTTTAAAGATCTTATCTTACCACCCTCTCTTTGAATTTAGGTAGAATTTGAGTTCTTAAGTGGTATGAAAAATATTAAGTCTGGGGTTGCTCTTGGAAGTGAACAGAGTTTTAAGTTTGGGATTTGGGTACTAGAGAAAATTGGTCAAAATTCAAAAATTGTGAAAAAAAAGAAGTGGAAAAAGACACTTCTTAAAAAAAAGAATGTTAAGAATAATAAGGACCACAATCTAAAAATATATAGTACCATCAAGAAGGAACAAAAAGGTATAATGGTAGAAAGAGAACTAGGCACCTAACTCTAAAGATTTAAACTTATTTTCTCCTACCTTAACATAAGCCAAGATATAACCTAAAAAGTCTTCAAATGTGTGTGTTTTGATTTATTTGATGAATTAGATTAGAACTTGATCAATTTAAGAATAACATATTTTCCATGTTGAGTCAAGGTGAGATGATAGACAGGTTGATTACTCGTCAAAGTTTGAGGACGTTTTCCGAAGTTTTCGGAGGTAAAGAAAACAATTATATGGTAATGTTCAATTGTTATTGTGCGACTTGTTTTCTGTTGAAATATGCAGTTGTGAGCAAGTTACTTGAGGATAAGCAATAATTCAAGTTTGAGGTTGTGATGACAGTCTGTCATTGCATAAAATCGATTGAAGAAACAGATCAAAATAAGTCGAAGAGGAGTAAAAATAAAGAAGAAAGTCTAGAGAATAAGGAAAAATAGTTAAGTGTGAAGAAATTGGACTTAGTGAAAAATCAAGTGAAAAGAGAGCAAAATCGTGCAACCACTGGAATAATCACGTGCAACATCGTGTTCACGATAGGGACATAAAGGTTGCATCACGCGGCGGTGCATGTCATCATGCGCATAATGAATCATTTTTCCGGGTTTTTCTGACGCATTCTGGTCCATTCTGAAGGTTATTAAAGGGGATTTTTGGCACTTTCTCAAGGGTTATAAATTTTGGAGAGCAAAACATGACTTTTACAGCATCAAAGGTGATTTTGAGAGCATTGGAAGCCATTAGAGGTCAATCCTTTAAGGGAATTCATATGCCATTCTTCTAAAAAAAATTGGTATTGTAATTTGAGTTATGAGTAGCTAAACTCCTATAGGTTAGGTTGTGTTTTGATGAACCTATTTCGATATGTTGATTTGACTTTGCATGAATGCTTTAATTTATAATTCTATTCAATTGCTTCTTGTTCGTAATGCTTTTTATGTGAGATACTCTTTTAATATGATTTTGCGCACATATGGAATACTGACCATTAGTTTATATGTTGGACCTAGGGAAATTGTCATGCTTACGCTGGTTAACTAGGAATAGGAAGCCTTGAGTAGTGGCTAGTGAATTAACACTCTGTTGCATCACCTAATCCGGCTTACGCTACTGGACTAGGGATATGAAGCTCCGAGTAGTGATTAATGAGTTATATCGCAAGGGATTGATTATAGTGGTTTTGTTGATTCACCATGGGATTATAGTTATGAGATTATTCATGTAAGGCATCAAACATCAATTATACATGAATAGGGGATTCTATACAAAACCCGATCGCTTTCATAATTTTGTCTGAGCTCTTTGTTTATTTTCACTTTGAAATCTGAAACCCCCTCATTTACTATTTTCTACGCATTACACACTTTTTGTCTTGTTAAAAAAGTAGTCCGTGTGGATTTGATATTTTATTACTACGACACCATCAGTACACTTGACGAGATATTATAAGTATCATTGTACACATCGAGTAGCACTCTCATGGAGGTCTATATATGAGGCCATGAATCTGAGAGAATGATCTAATATCATACTATGACTAACCACTTACACCTTTCTAACACATATGCAAGATACTTAACCAATCTCTTCGAGATCACCACTTGGTAAGTCTCTTCCAACTTCGCTCCTTATGGTTCCTATTAGTCATATTAGTGATACACCCAAGACTTACTCACACATAGTATGGTCCACTAGGTTGGTTCCCCAAACGTCTAACTTCTTTGACATCTCTACCGATGATCAATTATGCAATACACCTTCAAAAATTTAAATTTCAAAACTAACAACCTGACTTATAATAACTTGTAGCTCCATTCTCAACCACGCACATCCGTAACGGTACACCAATGAGAATCATGATATAATTAGTTCCAACAAGGTGTTAACATCATACTCTGTGATCAACTAATCCAAACATTAGTTAGGAAGATGAACAACAACCTGACTCTCAATAGGCCATTCATACTCTTGAGAACCAAATAATATGCACTCAAGATGAACCCTGACATTCCTACACACTTATTGACCTGGATTCTCTTCCAAACCAAACATCCATTGCATGTTTCATCATACAGAGGTTACTTATCTAAATGAATTGCAATTGATAATCCTTATTGCCTACTTACGAGTTCATACAACGTAGTCCGTTTCATGTTCCACAATTAGTTTCATAATCAAGCTTGGCTTGTTTTCTGTTGCTTACCACAAACTTAAACTTCTCAAGACACAAAAATTATTGCTCAAAATAAAGAGTGTGATACTCCACAACCACCCCAAAATAAGGTAATCAATTACACATACCTGTGACTAGGATGCTACTATCACATGCTTCTTAATACCAAAAGGTATAAATTTTTGCACTTCATCTCATACTAAAGAATTCTTTACATGTGAAAAATTATCAACTGCATGTTCCTATATTAGCCTTAATGAAACCTCAATAATCCCATTATGCATTTTTCTGAAATACACCCCCTAACGACAGTTCTATCATAATATTTACACAGATCCCAAATTATGATTTTGTTTCTCTTTCTATGGTAATTTTCTTAACTTTGAATATAAAACCATTATACTAAAATTTACTTGAATATGAAATGCTTGCTCTCTCTTCGACATGAATATCATTCAACTGTTCCTTGGATAGCTCTACATTCCATAACGGTCATGTACAAACACTGAATCTTCGATGAATTATCCTGAACCTTATCTCTCTTCCAAGACCGGGTGCACTTAGTCTATCTCCTACCTTCGTCTGGTGAAACCATGTTCCTGAGTCTATCTGTGTACTTCACCACTACCTTAGACCCTAAAAAAATGTTGAATGTCAATATCTCTCGAGCCTTTAACCATTTGGAAGGTAACATTATAAACATACTCCCATTCTCCCAAGATGCTCTAGTGACCTTATGATATGAAACACATGTACACCATCTCTCTTCTGAGCCTTGTGGCATACGTGTGAAACAACTATCCTATCTCCCTCACTGCATGGAATTTCTCGTAATACTTGTTCCATACCAATAGAACAATCTTGCTCTACTAATAGCTCACATATTTTTCAAAACTATAGCAAAATCATCAGATAGAAATCCTTAACTTTCCTACTTCTCTAACACTACAGGACTACTCGAACCATGTGCCACCATGCACTCCCATATTACCTGGGACATAACTCTCACTTTGACTTTAACGGAGCTCACCGGTTCTCCTTACTTTCCAACTCTTGACTTGAACCTACCTTAAAAGCATAAGCTCTACTAAAACTTTAGAGTCCTCGTGGTTTCTCAACCATGATCCTACCTACCACACACACATAATTAAGTTTATCAGGCCCAATACTATATACTATGATATTAAGAATCATATTGGCTAAACACACATATGAGACAAGGATTGGTTTACTTATGATTTTTCAAGGTTGGGTCAAGAATCGACCTGCTTTGATACTAATTATAACATGCCATATAATATGCATCTAGAAAATATAGCATATGAGATATTAATTTGGTACTGATACAACACAAGTGCCTAGAGGAATCATTATATACACGTCCATTAGATAAAATACAAAGTATGACACATGACATAGAATAATTCCTAAATAAAAACTAAGATCTATATGCAATATCTTCATGGCACACAATCCACAACAGAAGGTCACGATAATCCAAAATCTTTGAAACATCAACAAACAACTTCTTTTGCATTTAACATGTAAATAACTCCTGAAAAACAAGAATAATAATGGGGTGAAATAATAATCTCGGTGAGTTCCCCTATCTAATGGATCCACTTGGCTCTAATGGGATCTCTCAACGATTCTTAACTTAAGTCATTATCTTTCATTACTTGCATGTCACTCACTTAACGTAACTAAGACTTAAGAATATAAGGGATATTCACAATGTATGGAAACATGTAACTTGGGTTCACAAACTAAAATAAGTCACTAATTGGAAATTGTACCAAGACATCTTTCCCCGACTAATCCTACATCTAAGATTATCAACACGGGTCATGGATCCTTATATCATGCTTTGACTTTCTTGTGGATTTCAGATTCTCCATGGGACTTAACCCCACTTTAATAATCATCACTCCATATGGGATTCAAAACCATTTCAAGCATTTTCCTCTTATGGGACTCTAACCCAATTTAAGGTTCACATTATCTATGGGACTTTAACCCATCTGGTTTATGCGAAACAATAATGCATGTATCCCAATTCTTGCTTTTCATAAGTATCACAATTTGGGACGGGAAAGACAATGAGGTTGTTTTCGAATACATGACTAGTTCATCAATAACAATGTGATTGTACTCATCAATCATTAGGTGATCACATTCACCTAGTCTCATACTATCACAACGTGTTCCACATAAAGCCTATTGATTCATAACTCAAGCGACTACTCGTCTGTGGTGCACACTACAATACCTTTGTGGCCAAGCATCACCGCTTAACTCATTTTTATAGTCTAATTTATCTTTCTAATTCATTCACCTAGTTATACTCCTAGGTTTCCTCACTCAACATTATAAGGTTTTAATCATATTATTACACAATCGACACAAACCACAATTCATAATATAATTTATAACATACATCTTAATATGATTCAAAAACATACATATCCAATTCCAATCTCATCATATCATACATAAAGCGCACGTGATAATATAACATATTACAATAACCATAGGCAAAGCTATCACATGAACCGCCTAAATCTAACTTATTCCATTTTCATGCCACATAGTAAGTGTCCTTCCGATCATCCTATGGTGGGGTTAACCTGACTCAAGGGAAAGTTATAGTGGAATAACTCATAAAGACTTATCTCTATATTATAATCCTCTATGTTAGCTTCCTAATCAAGTTATGAAACTCATTTACCACCATTTTAACCTAATCAAGATTCTAGGTTAGAACACACTCAAACTCATGTAATTAGACCGATTTATGTTAAGCTAATGCATACATATCATGGTACAAATTATAATACTCTTAAGGTAGTTTAGACACATGAAACAAATGGTTTTTGGAAGAAAAGTAGGGCAACAATCGATTGCAATAGAGGTGCAATCGATTATGCAGAACTTCCTCAACTCACTGCCAAACACGAAAATTGCATTTTTGGGCAGTACAATCGATTAACTAGAGGGTGCAATCAATTGCACGGGCTATTTTTAACGTTAAAATTGCAGTTATGGGCATGACAATCAATTGTCACACGGTTACAACCGATTCTCACTGTAACTTTTCTCAAAAACTCCTTTATAAACATATCATTTTTCATCTTTAACAACACCAAACCATTCACATTCATAAAGCACCACCAAAACAAGTGATTATGAAACACATCTTCAAAAAAAGACATATGTTCAACCATGTTTCTTCATCATTCATACAACATGTAATCAAAGAAGACAACAAACATGGTTTCAAGAATCAACACCAACCAACACAAGATCATGATTTTCAACACAACAATGTAAACAATCATGGAATAAACATAAACCCTAACTTCCCAAGTCATGGATTCTTTCCCCGAGCTAAATTTAACTAGGAACTCACCTTGAGATAAATGAAGATGGTGAAGAAGATGAAGTGAATTGATAGTGATGTTGATGGCTTCCATGGCTCTTTCTTCACTTCTTTCTCCTCTTTCCTCTTTTATTTCTCTTCTTTCTCCTTTTCTCTCTCCTTTTGTTTCTTTCTCTTTTTTACTTTTACTGATAGATAGAAAATGGTCAATGAAATAATGGGTTGGAACATATATGGTGTAGAAAGAGTGGTAGAGAAAAGAGAGATAAATGACTAGTTGTTATCAAAAGATAGTAAAGAAAATATCTTCAAGTATAAATATTTTATCTACTAGAGCAATTGATCAATTATTAATGTTACTAAAATATTTTTTATTGTACTTATTAATAAATGTCAGTCTATTTTAATAAGAATTGATCTCTTATGAGTTTAGTGATTACTCTATTTATCCAAACTGATAATATTTAGAGCATTTAAGAATATACATGATATTACATTTTAATTTACAAATAAAAACGTGTATTTGTTATAATTTATTAACATGTTTTAATATTTTATGTGAGTGTAAAGTTATGCAAGTATTTGGTGGATTATATTGACACATATAAGAATAAATATGTCACGGCTATAAGAATTTATTTTTTCATCAATATTAGTTATTACTATTTGTCATGGCAAGGCCTTTGTGGAACCTCATCAAATAATTTTGCAATGTCAATTGAAAAATTGATTTAGTATTATTTATTTTATTTAAATTATAAAATCTGATTTATATTATTATTCCCTATCATTTAATGTAAATAAATTTTTTAAATGATTATTTATAAAAAAATTAATAGCTAACTAATTAATTATTATTTATAATTTACAAGATTAAATATTGTGATGAGGGAGAATCAAACCCCCGATCTTTATTACGAGAGTTCAGATCTACTCCATTTTATTATCCTACATTTATCCAATTTATCAAACAGATGCACGACACATGGCAACTTAAAATTTTAATGGACTAGATTGAAGTTCTCCAAATAAACATGGACCTACGAATATGTCATATGCGAGTTTTTGACCTTATTACCACACAACTGAAATGTTATTCCCATAATGCCACCCTTTAAAAAAAATATCCCCAATTGCCACCATTCTTGTCCTTTAGTGCCTGTTTTTTATAATTTTTTGCACCCTTCATCCTAGATGACGGACACCCTAGAAGTGCAGTTGGGGTACGCCATCTGTGATGGAGTCCCTTTTTTTTCATTTTTTAAATTATGAAATTATGTTAATTGATTAAAATTATTTTTTAATATTAAATATTAATTAAAATATAATATTAATTGATTTTTTTTAATAAATTAAATACATTATTACATAATATTTTTAATAAATATTTTAATATTAATTAAAAAATAATATTTAATATAATATTAATTAAAAAAATATTTTAATAAATTAAATACATTGTTACATACTATTTTTAATAAATATTAAATAAAAACATTATTATTTAATATAATTTATTACATAATATATTTCGTACTTAAATGTATAATATATTTTTCCATCCCAAACAATTTTTTAGTATAGTTTTTTTCCGCCTAAATAATTTTATAATATTATTTTTTTCATTTCATTAGGTGTTCTATAAATAGAGGTGGCTAAGAAAGATGAAGATATAATTTATCTTTAATAATTGTTCCACATATTTGTGAATCATGTCTGTGTGTTGTATTGTGTTTTTTGAAACAGATAAGCACACGAAGGTTTCTTTGAATCCACAATGGAAATTCAGACAATTGATTTCTGTCATCAATGCTAGTTTTAGACAGCTGGGTGGTCCGATTCGACGTGTTATAAAAATTGAATATTATTGTTCTTACATAACTCTGACGGATGCTAGCCCAGATAGTACATACATGTATTATTGGGATCATGTAAAAAATGATCTGGATGTTAGTTCTATGTTTTCTGCACATAGTGGAGAAGTTAGTTGAGGCATTGAAGATCCACTTGTTTTAGCTGTTGTCGTTTAATAGGATAATATGATAAAAGGTGTTGGAGTGATTATTTGTTATAACATGTTGTAATAGTTGTTATGTTTTATCTTTATTTGAAGTTGTTATTATGGTGTCACCTTTCATGTGTTGTGGACAAAAATGTTACGCTCTTAATAAAAGTTGTTATTGAAAAAGAAAATACACGAAATATAACGATGATTTAATAGACTAAAACTCCAGACATAACTAAGTAGAAGGGTCATGCCTGTTTGGACATTTTCTGCGCATATGGCTGATTTCTCGACGAATACCACACCTTTTCTTTTTCTTTTTCAACGTTGTCCATTTTAGTTCTAATCCAGCAACTGTTTGAGCGACCTTTCTTTTTTCTCCGCATGTTATCATTGTGGCAAAGCGTGTCACCTACATATTACGGCGAAGTTCTTTCAGTCGGGATCCCGAGGAAGCTCTCCTCGTAGACCTTAAATACGTTTATAACTTTGAACACATCAGTTATATGCATAGAATAGTCTTGTCTTGTGCTTGAACACGCTCCAATACACATGTGAGCAAGGGACATGAAACGTTTGGAAATCTTCCACACTCACATGTCAGATTCCTAAGGTCGACGTTGTAATGGGCAGTCGGTCTGCCGTCATTATGATGCACAATTTCTTGGACCAGGAAGCAGAACCTCTGACGATCAAATTGCACAACCGTGTGACCATTTGATTTGATTACCTCTTCCTCAATTCCCTTCATGCAGTTATCAGTGTACAGTCAGCCAAAACCCAACATTTTAGTCCAGTCATGTCCTCTTTTCCCAAACAGTGTGCCCAATCGATAATATGTTGATTTTACCAAAGCAGTAATAGGTAGGTTGCGTGTGGCTTTTAAAACTGAGTTCATTGATTCAGCAAGGTTGGTAGTCATATGTGTTAGACGGTGTGGCTAGTGATCGAGAGGGGGGGGGGGTGAATAGATCACCTCTTTTAAAGTTAACAGATTTAAAATTTTATCAGAGTTATTGAAACTTAGCGGAAATTTTTTGTCCTGAATCGACTTCCGTCTATTCTGAACCGTTACTAGAAAACTGGACACGCAAATTTAATGTTGGATTTGAATTAGAATGACAAAGATAATCAACACCAGAATCTAATTAAATTGAATGCATTTATTACTAGATCCTATTTCCAATGGAAGAAACACAGCAAACAGTTTTGTCAAACAGTTGGTGTGTATGCGCTTTGTGATGAACAATGGTGGACTTTATTTAACGAAGTTTTCTTGCCACTATTGTATCGCGAAGAACACAGCCACAACACACTAACTGAAATTGCAAAACTATTGAAAACGTAAAGAGAGATAAGGAGAGAATACGATACACAGAGATTTGGTAAGGAAGTTCCCCACGTCGTCCTCGCGTGTGGGTACGTCTCCCTCTCAATTTCAAATGAAATTGAGAACTGTAATTATCAATAATGCCGAATTCGTTGATACAAGGTTACAATACAAAGACAGAATTCTAAATCCCAAGAACTTCTTCTTGTATGAAACCTCCACTTGATCTGAGCTCGATCAAGAATTTCCTGCAAGAAATTGCAAACAATTCACCGGTTCCACGACCTGTTTGCGAAATCACCCGATTTCCAAACCCTACGCTGCGGCTGAATCTGTTCTGTAAACGTGACTAACAAACCCTCAAGAACACTCCAGTTCTTGAAGGACAAACCAGTAGGGTTTTCCTCGAAACCCCCTTCAACCTTCAACTCAGCTAGATCCTTGATCGTTCCACTGAACACCTCAGCTAGACCCTTGATCGTACCACTGAACGTTATCTCGTTGATCCTTTAATCCGAAGAACAAGAATGATTATGTGTTGATGTTCTTGAAGAAAAGTGATTGAGAAGATGAAGAAGATGAAGTATCTTTCAGGTTTCTATATGCTCCAAAACAATTGCTGCTACACTACTTTGATCTCGTGTTCAACTGTTTTTCTCTTCTGAATTCGTACCTTTGCACTGCTGTCAAAATACTTCTTATATAGAAAGAACAGAAGCTGTTAGTTGGTAAAACAGACTCATGTATTGATACATGATGTTATGCATCAATTCATACTGTAACTTTGAATATTTTTAGAGGGTTAATGAAGGCATGTATCGATGCAAGGCTCGTATGTATCGATACATAGAGCATTTCAACTAAGCTTGTATCGATACAAGATGCGTGTGGATCGATCCATAGAGCATTTTTCCTGTCCATGTATCGATACATGACTCGTATGGATCGATGCATGCTGAAGCAAAAGTGTTTTGTGGTTTACAACATATTTCATGGATCGATGCATAAGATCATGTATTGATCCATACTGATACAAAATAGTTTTTTATGAGTTCTTTTAATAGATGTATCACTGTGGATCTTTATGTATAGACATGAGACAATAGTATGAGATAAAAACACAATTGAATCATGCAAAATGATGCACATGCCAACAATTGGTCAATGATCACACAATTTGCTATCATTCAAAACTTATTCAAGGTAAGCACTTTGCTCACAATATGACCCCATTGTTTCCCTCCATCGAATGATCTCATCCATTTTCCTCTTGGAATATTGTCTATCCATTGTAACGCTTATATGTTAATTTTACGTGTCTCTCCCCTATAGTATTCATATGTTGACTCATTTAATGCATACCTTGTGTATGAAAATGAAAAATAAAATAGTATATTGAAGTTATACTTAGATATCTTAACAAATATATGTTTAGGAAAATACCCATGTTAACAACCTTTTTGTGAAGTTCCTTGTCTCTGATTTCCCTCATAAAATTTTGCGCTATATGTCTAATGCAATAGACGTGTGATGAGGGAGGATTTTTCCAGCCATTATCTGGGTTATTATAGGCACTCTTTATTGACTCATGTTGATCTGATATCAAATATAGGTTGGGTTGTGGTGTAACGTACATTATAAGATTTCTCAAGAAGAAACTCCATGCTTCACCAGTTTCACCCTCTACCAATGCAAAAGCTATTGGAAATATGTTCCTATTTCCATCTTGTGCCACATCTATTAACAAAGTTCCCTTGTATTTTCCATATAACCATGTGCCATATACTTGAACTACCGGTCTGCAGAATGCAAAACCCTTGATGCATGGTTAGAAAGCCCAAAAAAGATGGTGAAAAACTACAGCACCACTGATTTGCGTCCCTTCGTTTGAAAATATAGGAAGGGTTTTGAGTTCTATCATAGTATCTGGTAGAAATGTCTTCATGACCGACAACCATTGCGCATGTCATTGTATGAAGTCTCCCAGTTTCCATAAATAGAAGTGATAACCTTATTCTTTGAAATCCATGCCTTTTTGTAAGAGATTGTGTAGTTGAATGTCTCCCAAATATGAGCGATGATGTGTTTCACTTTTAGCGAGGCATCACTGTTGATTAGAGATTTGATAATGTCACATATTATATTAGAGTCAAGTTTTCTATGATCTTGAGACATTGTGGAAGACATGCAGGTGTGCGAACCACTAACCTTAGTGATCACCCACGTACCACTCCCCTTCCCCATATAGGCTCTTCATTTGAAGATGCATTCCTTATTCACACACTTGATTATGAGTCGTTTAAAATCAGACTTATAAACAGAATAATCAAGACAATTTTTGATGTGAAATTATCAAATGTATAATACACATCCTTCTTTGCTACTAATTTCCATGCCAAGTAACCCCCCTCTACCTGAATTGGCTTTGTGGTTTCAAATATTGACGCATCTTCGTCATGTAAGTATGTGGGATTTCTCATGTGTAGTGGTGGATTTTATAGGTCCATCACTTCATGTTGATGCACCACGGCGATGTCGTTGTCAAAGTTGTCACTTTCCCCACTAAAAAGATTTTACGTATTTATGTACCGCGCTTCTTCATAGTCAGTATCATCCCCAACATCCTCATCTGGGAAAAAGGTTCATTTTGAGTGGTCGTTGAATCTGGTGTCAATGTTAACACAGTCTCCTGACTCATTTGATATTGATGAGACTGAGAAGATTCTGTCAGATACGTTACTTGTGGCCCCTCATTGTAGTCTAGTAAACACACGTATAATTCAATCACACTTGACAAATTATAAGTAGTGTGGCACTGGAGCATTAACCCGACATCAATGTCATCTTCTACTTTTGTTGTTGTATAAGTGACACTATTATCACTGTCATTAAAACATGGATATCGATAATAAATATCAGATATTTGTTGATGGAGCTTATTTTCGAGTCTTTCTTTTAAATGCGTGTAATTGGATTTAGGGTGTATTTTTAGTTGTTGTATGTTTGTGTTTTGAAATATGACCCCGACATTGACATCTGGAAAAATACTTCCATTATAATGGACTTGAACTTTGATATTGTTTTGAGTCGTTGTGTCTCTGATTAATTTTGCAAATTATGGGTTCAATTATATATAACGAACGTGCAAAACAATACATGTAAGGCATATAACTTAGGTCCTCCATTTGAAATACCGGAGCTGAACTAGCTTCTGAAAAGGTAGAAGAGGTCTGCCGTTTGAGATGGAGGGCCCATGCACGTGAAAATATTTCACTTGGGGTGCGTCATCTGGGATGAAGGACTTCTGCACGCGGAAACAATTAACTTGGGGTGCGCCATCTGGGACAAAGGACCCATGCACATGTAAAAGATATGATGTTGGGATGCACCATCTTGCATGGAGGACCCAATCAAACTTCTGAAAAAGTAACATGGGTCCGCCATCTTGGAAGTCGGACATATACTGCACGTTTAGTCTTGTCAAACACAGTATAAAAGCCAGGTCTGAACGATTCTAAACGCATAAGCTATCTACATGGTTCTCCTAATTTGTACAGTATACATTATTAAGCCAATATCATCTGAAAAAATTGATTCTTGCAATACTATTTCTGATCCAATATCAGTCAGACTAATGGAAAACTTCAGTTTCGACGACATCCAAACTCAGATACGTCATGTTACCGAATTTGAGAGAGACATTATTGTTCTGCGCTATCGAAAACCATAAATCAATTCAAGTGGCATGCTATTGTATGAAGAAATCCGAATTTGTAATGATGAAGATGTACGTGAAATGTTTGACAGTTATTTAAATTTCATTAACTTAGGCCCATTAGAGTCGATTGTTAGTTTTCGTAGAATAGTAGATGAAATTGTATCATTATGTAAAAAACCTAACTAGAACAGTACATGAAATTGTATTTATAAATACTTAATCATCAATTCATTTTTACCATAACTCAAACTTCTACCTTTTGCAACTTATCATCAATTCATTTTTACCACAACTTAAACTTCTATTAGCATGTCTCAAATTCCTTTTTTTGGATGGGTGATAAACATAGGGAAACTAATGATAACATTCAAGCATTAGTAAGTGATACTTATTTACAGTTTTATTTATTTATCATGTTTAACATATTCTTTGTTATATTTTTAAAAATAAATATATATTATGTATTGATTATTTTGTTTATTATTTTCAATTCATGTATCAGGTGGAACCCGAAAGAGCATTTAGAACCCGAAACCATAAGTTAGTTGATGCCCCACATATTATAGGTCCTTTTTTGGAAACTTCTAGTTTTGCAAACGTCGTAAAACTGAAGGATATCGTAATTGATACAAGTTTTATATATGCCTTACTTGAACGATGGAGACCTGAAACACATATTTTTCACTTTCCAACCGGTGAGTGCACCATAACTTTAGAAGATGTAAGTATGCTTTTGGATCTATGCGCCAATGGTAGAGCCTTCGTAGGAACATCCGAGATTAGTGCAAGTGCTTGGACCATGTTTTTGGGTCGTCAACCATCAGAAAATCACATTAAAGGTAGACGTATCCGTATATCTTGGTTAAAACAAATATTAGAAGAAAGTGAAATATCTGGAATTTCCTCCCATGACGAACTCATTATATATACAAGAATGTATAATATATTGTGCATTGCACTTACCTTATTCCCTGATAAATCGGCCAAAGATGTACATAGTATGTGGATACCATTTGTTCAGGATTTGCGGCAGTGTGGTAAATATAGTTGGGGATCGACTGTGTTAGCATTTCTATATAGGGAAATGTGTAAAGCAGTTAAAGTTGATGTTGATGGTATGGGGAGATGTGTTATTCTGCTACAAACATGAGGATTTATACGATTCCTATTTATAACACCAATTCGTCTAGCCGTTCCAACTCACCCATATGCATCAATGTAAGTTTAAATTTATTCATGTAAATCTATTATTTTTAATTTACGTGTTTCAATATGTTAATTTTTAAATGTATTCTCAATTTTTTAAGATGGGCTTCGACCAACAAGAATAAAAATTGCTCTAAAAATCCTCGACATTACCTTGACGGTTACCGTGTCATGTTCGATCATATGTCGCCAACCAACATAATATTAGTGTCTCTACTTTTTTTTAAAATCACCTAAACAATAAATGGTACACTAACGTATATTTTGTATACATTAACAGTTTATATGGAGGCCATATATTGGATACCCCCCATTGGAGAATAATGACAATTTGATTTGGAGTGCAACAACACTTATCTTGTGCTTTTGGATCGTTGAAATGCATCAATCAGATATGGTTAAATTGCAATTTGGGTATTATCAAGACATACCCAACCCTTTTAAATGCCTCCAAGAACAACATACCATGAATATGCAAGAGCCATGGAATTATAGCTACACAATATTGAATAGAAATGAACAACAACTTTGGGAAAACAGACACCAACTGTGTTTGACTGGAGTAGCGTTTCAGGGATAATTAAAGTCAATCGAAGAATATTTTAATTGGCTTCGAAATCTTCCATTATAATACACGTCAATAGAACAACTACTTATCGACCCCCGTCAGCACTGTTCCGCATCACAAATGTCGACTCTACCACGACCACAATTAACAAACCCCCAAACACAAATCTCTCCCAACCAACATTATACCCAAACATAGACTTCCACCCAATATGAACCACAAACTCAATATACCAAACCCTTCCAACAACAAACACAATACACCCAATACCATCAACCAAACTACCAAACCAAAACACAACACACCTCATACCAACAATCAAACTACCACACACAAACATAACAAACACCAACTAATTACCCATATCATACACCACAAAACCCTACAAACTACCATTCTCAAACCCAACAACAACCATACCTACGTCCCCCATAAAACTACACATCATCCCACCACCTAACTTTGATTACTCAAATACCCATCAACAATCAACAAACACCGATGTGAGCGACTATTACATCGCAATCATAAAACCTTCAAACCCAAACCCCGCCTTATTTACACAAATATTAAACAACTTTTCTCCTAATATGAATTTCGAGAATTTTGAAGCATTCGAAATTTTTCGTGAACAACCACCCATTTTTGAAACCACTACTTATTCGTCCACAACATCAGCCCCTAATATACCTGCCTCAACACAACCATTAGGTCGTGGTCACCGGGTTCGACTTCGTGCAAGATCTGAAACTGATAGTCATTTCGTCGAGGAAGATCCCAATTAACGTAGAAATTAATTTCTTTTTAATTTCTTGTAATTTTCAATTATACTTTAATAATATTAAGAATGTCACATTGTAAATATTGTTTTTAATTAATATTATATTTAATATATTTTTTATTAATATTTAATATTTTTAAAAATAATATGTAACAATATATTTAATTTATTAAAATATTTTTTTATTTAATATTTAATATTTATTAAAAATAGTATGTAACAATATATTTAATTTATTAAAATATTTTTTTAAATTAATATTATATTAAATATTATTTTTAATTAATATTATATGTTTATTAAAAATATTACGTAACAATGTATTTAATTTATTTTAAAAAATAATAATTAATATTATATTAAATATTATATTTTAATTAATATTTAATATTAAAAATTAATTTTAATCAATTAATATAATTTCATAATTTAAAAGAAAAGAAAAAAAAGGGGACTCCATTCCAGATGACGTAATCCAACTGTACTTCTGGGGTGTCCGCCATCTAGGATGGATGGTGAAAAAAAAAAAAAAAAACATTAAAGAACAAAAATAATGGTAATTGGGAAAAAAATTTAGAGGGTGACATCATGGGAATAACATTTTAAGTGTGTGGAAATGGGGTCAAAAACTCGCCATATGCGCCACAACTTTTCTTATTTTTAATATGCTGCAAAGATTAATCAAGTCATTCATGTACCAGCCTTTGTTTTCAACCAACTACTTCATTATCTTCTTTCATGATTGTCTAACAAAATTCAACACTAAAGCGACAATAAACCTGGTAAGTGGTGATAGTTCTTAAATCATCAATAGACTCACTCTCATGAACACATTTCTTGATTTATGTTTCAAAAGTAGGATGTGATCGACATAAATAAGCAAATTTGTCTATGTTTTCTGTGATGACAATACTAAAAGTATCAGGGCAAGTTTGACACAAGAATGACTTTATTAGTTTTGGCAGCATAGTAAATACAAGAAAAATTGTGGTTCAGTTGGCAGATTCATAAGTCCAATATATAAAAATCAGAGGTTTAATTTTTCATCAGGATTTAATTTTATAAACTATAATTAAAAAATTATTAATTAGTTCTTGAAAAATTCTATAAATCATTTTTTTTAAATTTTAATTGACATGACAAAATTATTAGATGACGCGTCATAATGGAGTTGTCATGTTAGTGTCTCGTTATAAATGAAGTTGTCAACTAAGTAAATATGAAGATGGACAAAAATAATCTATAAAATATTAAATAGAGATATCAAAAAACTAAATTTCTTTTTATAGAGGTATTAAAAGATTGAGTTTTTTTAATAGAAGGATTAAAAGATTAAAAAAAAGGTGAATCAAAATAGCATTTAAGTTTTTATTTTTTTAAAGATAAATATAAATTATGTAACTCCAAATTTGATTATTTTTTTTCTTCTTAAAAGATCAAACATTTAGTATTTAAAAGGGTATATTAACATCATTGTTAGATGTAGACCTTGGATAGTAATGGTAAAATTTACATTCTCTCACAATTCAGTGGCTCAAAAGTGAGAGTATAAAAAATGAGTATGCTCCAAATTTCAGATTTTTTTAGTTATAAAGCATAAAACTCTAGAAACTTTCTGTGTGTTGTTTAAGATAACACAAATATTGTCATAATTTCTTTATTTAAACTAGTGTTTTTAAAGCAATAATGAGAGACAGTGGGGAAAACAAACTCTCATTTGAGAGTTAGCATTTCCTTAAGATTAATAAATAAAGGAAATATCTTTAGAAGTTTTTTAATACTTTAATCTTGTTAAGATGCTATGAATTTTGTCTATCACATAAATTGTATGAAAATTTAACATTTAATATTCTTTTTGCACAATTTAGTTTAAATTGGAAATAATTCTTGTATGTAATCATAGATTCTTCTGATATATCCAACATTGTATAGGATAATGGGCAATTAATACACTATTTACTTTAACATAAACTATCATATTAATTATTATTTTTTTGATTTTTTTTTCTCTCTCTCCCACCCAATTAATTATTAATAGACCGCAGTAAATTAAAGAAAGTGACTAAGAGTTTTTTTTAACACAAACATGCGGTTCCTTTTATCAATCATAAAAAGAAATTGAAATTAAAATATTTATGAATAAAAACAAAAGAAAATAATTCCAAGCATCATACGATCAAACACAACATTAACATACAAGAACAATCAAAATTTTCAATTTTAACTTTTATTGTTAGGTAAAGCAAGTAACAAACAACATCAAACCTGAATTCAAACTACCACTATAAATTATAAACTTGGGTTCAAACTAAGACTTTAAACAAGACTCCAAAAATTTAACTAAGACTTTAAATAAAAAACAGAATTCAAATTTTGTTAGCTTGAGATTCATTATTCCCGTTCTTGGTATTTGATGATTGACCATAACCTTCTTTGTCTGGACAAGTTGTAACATTGTGGTCAATTCTCTTATAAAGGGTACAACTTCTTGCTTTTGTTGACAATTCGATTCCACCTTGTGATTATTTTGTTTTGGAACGATCTTTTGTTATTGAACGTGAAGGATTTTTAATAAAGTCTACCGCATTCTCCACATTCTCAATAGATGGACCCTTACTTTTATGTCCTCCTTCACTAAGCATCGTATTTACTTCGATTGGTCTTTGGAACTCATCCTGACACCAACATAATGGCAAGTACCTTATTGGGGTCTGAAAGCAATCCTTATGAAGGAATATTGTCAATACATCACGACAAAGTAACTGTTAGAAATTTCGACAAGATTAAATGGGTCCAGGTTGAATCGTGAACAGAGTCAATTTCCTTAAAAGTATTTCAAGCACTCTGTTTGATATCTTAGAGTCGAAAAGCAAGAATACCCAAGATAATTCAGCCTTTTAATCGAGTCTGCAAAAGACAGGTGAAGAACTTGAATGCAAGGAAGTGTGTCTGGAATGTTTAAGAGAGATGTGCAGATTTTGAGTGAATGATTTTCGAATTCAGAATCATGTATTTATAGGTCATGCATGCGTTGTTTCATAAATTTGCATCTCTTGATGAAACAACACTTATTCACCATATATTGCAATGGTTCGCCTATAATGATACAATGCACCACTTCATAAAGTGTTGTATATTTTGAATTCAAAATTCAAACTGTAAGCAACAAACAAAATCCTAGAGCAATACTTAGAATTAATTTGCAGCATGTCGACCGAAGGCCGGCCGCCAGAGCTCCGCCTCATTAACATCGCGAATAGCCCGATTGCTCCGATGCATCGTGCCGCCTACAAGCCGCCACTAGCGCCTCTATGCCCATGCCCTCGTACCCGGTTTCGGAGCTGGTGTCGCCGATGGCTACACCGACGATGGGTTGTTTGGATGTGACATATGGCATAATGCTTAGGACCACCACATATGTCCATGTGGCAGCTTATCCTCTTTGACTCCTTTAGTGAGTTTAATATTTCAAGATCTTGATAAATGCTTTTAATGTTAGCTCCACTTTCTATGTGGGACAATTTGCAATGTATTTATTGTCCTTAACTCAATTGCCAATTTTTCTCATATTGGAACATACCCATGACAATTCTTGTTTATAATTTCTAACAATTCCCCACTTGTTCTAATACTGACAAAACTAATTCCATAAAATGAGATATAAAGAATGTTAATACAGTTAAGTATCTTTTAATTTAAAACTTAACCTTAGTGAGGATAACACAAAGTTTAATCGGAATATTAGGTATCAGTGCTTTTAAACTATTAATCCATATGATTAGACCGACGTTACCTTACACACACTCTTTAAAGGTTCTTCCTCTACATATCTCGCTTAACACTTATTTATGATCACATGCTTTCATGTTTCATGAAATTTTCATGAGAGAAACTCTTACTCTCACTTTGAGATGACACCATCTTGAAATTCACATAGGTGAAGTTCATGTTGTGTCCTTTTTCCATGAGATACTTTTTCTCGGTTATGAACTTCATTAAGAGGTTTTGAAAACCTCAACCCTCTATCTAAATAATCAACATTATTACCAATGCCTGACTTACATCTAAATCAACGACTTATTGTTACCCATTGAATCGTGAAGTTAATGTTCTGTGAACATAAGATTGGGTTGCCGCCGTCGTTGGAACTCTTATTCAAGGAGTTTCAACCCCATGCCTCTCGAGGTTGTTTTTACTAAGTCTCTGGCCAATGGCTTAGTAAATGGATCGACCAAATTATAGCTTGTTCGTATGTAGGTGAGTGAAATGATTCCATCCTTAATCATTTTTCTCACAAATTAATGTCTAAGTCCTATGTTCCTATACTTTCCATTGTACACTTTGTTGAATGCTTTTGCTAAAGTGACTTGGCTATCGTAGTGTATCATCACCTTTGAAACATTGTTTTTAGCCAATGGAACTTCCAACAAAAGATCCCTCAACCATTCTGCTTCTTGACCAGCGGAAGCAAGAGCCACAAACTCTGATTCCATGGTCGAAAGAGTAATGCATGTTTATTTCTTGCTTTTTCAAGAAATTGCTCCTCCAGCTAGTGTAAATATCCATCAAGTTGTAGATTTATGATCTCCAATGTTAAATATCTATCTCGCATTAGTATATCTTTCTAGTATGGCAGGGAACCTACCATAATGAAGGCCAAGGTTTTTGGTTTTCAGTAGATAGCCAAAAATCCATGTGATTGCCTTCCAGTGTTCATTACTTGAATTACTAGTAAATCAACTCATTTTACTAACTGCAAATGATATACCAGACCTGATACATTGCATTAAGTACATAAGATACCCTATTGCACTTGCATATTCCAATTGAGCTACTGCTCTTCCATTCTTCTTTTGAAGTTTGACGACATGATCAAATGGAGTGGTTACTTCCTTAAATTTTAGGTGTTTGAACTTATCAAGAATTTTCTCAATATAGTGTGTTTGACTAAGTTAATAACCCCCACTATTTCTCTTAACTTTGATCCCTAAAATTGTGTCAACAAGTCCAAGATCTTTTATTTTGAAAGTGGAAGTTAGAGACCTCTTTGTCTCTAGAATTACATTCAAATCGTTACTAATTATTAGCATGTCATCAACATAAAGGCAAAGAAATATCACAGTGGTTTTGCACACTTTTGTATATAAACACTTGTCACAAGAATTAGGAATAAATCCATTTGAAAGTATCATGGAATCAAATTTTTGATGCCATTATTTTGGTGCTTGTTTTAAGCCATATAAGGATTTGATAAGCTTACACGCCTTTAATTCATTTCCAGGAAGCACGTAGCCATCTGGTTGTTCCATGTAGATTTTCTCATCAAGATCTCCATTTAGGAATGTTGTTTTAACATCCATCTGATGAACTATAAGGTCATTTAAAAAGGCTAAGGCAAACAACAATCTAATTGTGGTTGTCTTTGTTACTGGTGCATATGTGTCAAAGTAATTTATACCTTCCTTTTGTCTAAATCTTTTTGCCATTAATCTGGCCTTATAAGTGTTTAAGGTACCATCACTATGATATTTATTTTTAAACACCCACTTGCATCCAATGGATCTTGATCCCTTTGGTAAGTCAACAAGTTCCCAAGTGTGGTTTGAAACAATTGAATCCATTTCATCTTGGATAACGTCCTTCTAAAAAGGGGAGTCCCTTGAAGTTATTGTTTCCTTGTAAGTTTTAGGATCATCTCCTAATTGAAGAATGACCGAAATACTTTGCACGAAATTCTTACAATTTCCTTCAACTAGATAAAAGAAAATAAATTGAGGATAAATTTCGTCTGGTCCTAGATTCTTTGTTTTCCGGACTCTTTTTCTTATCCTAGGCTCGGGTTGTGACTCAATGATTTGAGAAGTGCCTTTAGGTTGTACTTCTACAATCTGAGAGGAATCTTTTCCACAAGATTCTTTAGTTGCAGCCGACTCTGATTCTTTATCCTTGGTGATAAGATTTTCAAAGAATTATACATCCCAGGATTCTATAATTACATTAGTCTCTAAATTTAAGAGTTTATATGCTTTACTATTTTGTGCATATCCTACAAAAGCACATCTTATCCCCCGAGGACCCAACTTGGTTCTTTTAGGATGCATGTTTTTATAGTAAGCCACACATCTCACACTTTAAAGTAACCTATATTTGGTGCTATTCCTTTTCGTGCCTCATATGGAGAAATATCGGTTTTCTTTAAAGGAATTCTATTAATTATATGGCAAGCGGATAATAAGGCCTTACCCCATAAATTGAGGGGTAGTTCAGAATGCATCAACATGACATTCATCATCTCTTGATATGTTCGATTCTTTCTTTCGACCATTCCATTTTGTTGCGGTGTGCGAGGTGCCGAATATTCACTTATTATGTCGTGTTCTTCACAAAATGCATCGAATTCAGTAGAAAAGTATTCACCGCCCCTATCACTCCTAAGGATTTTGATACTTCTACTTAATTGATTTTCCACTTCTACTTTATAAATCTTAAAGGTATTAAAAGCATCACCTTTATGCTTTAAGAGATATACATGTGTGTATCTAGAAGAATCGTCGATGAATGTAATAAAATATCTATTTTCCCCACGGGTTAACATGCTATTGAAAGGTTTCTTAATGATCTTTGATTTGACACATAATTCACATTTTTTAAAATCATTTATATTACATGAAATCAATCCATATTTAATTAGTCTCTTCATAGAACTAATACCGGAATGTGCTAGTCTATTATGCCATAGAGAAACAGATTCAAGCATGTAAGCGGAAGTAGAAAGTTCATTAATAATATTGTCGGTAGTACATAGTTTGATCATTCCCTCAGCGGAATATTCTTTTCCAACAAATACACCATTACGGGTCAAAATAAGTTTGCTCATTTCATAAACAGATTTAATGTCTGGTTTTCCCAATAAATCCCCACTAACAAGATTCCTATTCATGTCAGGGACACAAAGCACATTGACGAGAGTGACTTTCTTTCCTGAAGTGAAGTTGAGTTCGACCGATCCGGTTCCAACAACTTTATATCGTACTTCATTTCCCATTTTTACTTATTGTCCATCATTTGTCTCAGAATAGATTTTGAAAGCAACCTTGTTATAAGAGACATGCACAGTAGTGCATGTATCATACCACCAACCTTAAACTTTGCCTTTGATTGCCATAATTTCGCTCACTGTAACAATTATGTCATCATTTGCATGGATTGCATTGATCTCGTTTTTTGACTTGTTGTACCTGCAATCTCTAGCATAGTGTCCAGGTTTTCCACAAACAAAACATTCGCTTTTCGGACCCTTATGATTGCCATAATTCCTGAACTTGTCATGTTCCTTTTTTGGTCCAAGATGAATCTTTATGCTGTCATGTTTCTTCTTTCCTTTGATGGTCACGACATTATCTTTATAAATACCCGTAGATTCTGATTTCTCCCCCTCATTCGATTCCTTCTCGATTCGAAGATGTTTATGAATTTTCTCCAAAGAGAAGTCCTCAGAACTGTACAACAATTTCTTTCTGTAGCCTTTCCACGAAGGTGGCAATTTTGCAGTGATTGCACCGACTTGAAAGGTCTCAGTGATGTCTATTTTCACCGCTTTTATTTTATTCACGAGAACTTGCAACTCATGCACTTGGGGAAGAATGGGCTTGCAGTCTATAATTTTAAAATCAAAATATTTAGAAATTAAAAACTTATTTGTACCTTCCTCTCCGGCCTTGAACTTGAATTCGATTGCTTTTCAGATTTCTGTTGCAGACTGATTATCCATATAGAGGTCGTAAAGACGATCAGACAATGTATTCAGAATATGTCCACGACATAGCAGTTTGTTTGTCCTCCTTACGTTTCTTGCGCTCTTTCTTGACTTCTTCAGAGTTATTTTCTGATGGTTCAAGAATTGGTGTTAAGTCAGGATCTAAGACTTAGTGAACCTTTAGGGTAATCAGTAGGAATGTCATCTTGTCTTGCCATCTGGTGTAGTTGGTTCCATCAAAGTGATCCAACTTGACAAGATCCTGATTCATAACTTTGATGCTTGAAACTACAACGTCAGAAGCCTTTGTGTAAATACTTTAAAAACTGTTAGAAATTTCGACAAGATTAAATGGATCCAGGTTGAATCGTGAACAAAGTCACTTTCCTTAAAAGTATTTCAAGCACTCTCTTTGATGTCTTAGAGTCGGAAAACAAGAATACCTAGAATAATTCAGCCTTTTAATTGAGTCTACACAAGACATATGAAGAACTCGAATGCAAGGAAGTGTGTCTGAAATGTTTAAGAGAGACATGATAATTCAGCCTTTTAATCGAGTCTGCACAAGACAAGTGAAGAACTCGAATGCAAGGAAGTGTGTATGAAATGTTTAAGAGAGATGTGAAGATTTTGAGTGAATGATTTTCGAATTCAGAATCATGTATTTATAGGTCATGCATGTGTTATTTCATAAGTTTGCATCTCTTGCTGAAACAACACCTTTTCACCATATGTTGCAATGATTCATCTATGATGATACTTAGAATGTCGTGCCTAAGTGCTCAAATGCCGCCTACAAGCTACCACTAGTGCCTCTATGCCCACACCCTCGGACCCGGTCCCGGAACCGGTGTCGCCGGTGGCTACACCAACGAAAGGTTGTTTGGATGTGACTTGTGGCATAATGCTCGGGACCACCATATATGTCCATTTGGCACCTTATCCTCTTTGCCTCCTTTGGTGAGTTTAATGTTTCAAGATCTTTATAAATGCTTTTAATGTTGGCTCCACTTTCTATATGGAACTATTTGCAATGAATCTATTGTCATTAACTCAATTGCCCATTTTTGTCATATTGAAACATACCCATGATAATTATTGTTTATAATTTCCAGCAGTAACAACTTCCTGGTCAACATTACTCAAATCAATTACTTCATATGCTGAATTATCACATGTTTCATTGTTTGGAAGATTGTTCAAATCAATCAAATCTATGACCCTCAACCTACATAAATAAATTTCATATTATTACTGAATTGGTGAAAAACTAAAATGATATAATATTACCGATCTTTGCCTAGCTAGCACAAAATATTATTATTGAAATTTTAAAAAGTGACTAATGGTGTGCGTGAATGCATCATGATTATTATAAGCTTGTGTGCATGAGTGCATGCCTTTATATAAGTGTGTGTGAGGACCATTGAAAAAAAGTATAATAAATTACTATGGTGCAACGTCTATAGCAATACAAATGGATGAGTCTTGTCCACTTGCCATATTCTTGACAAAGTTTTTCAATATTTAAGGAGAAAAAGAAGTGTAATAAAAATAAAGAAAGGAAAAGAGCTTAACTACAATGAATTTTATTTAGAAGATGACTTTTTAGAGTTTTAGTTTGAACCCGAATTTCTAATTTATAGTAGTAGTTTGAATTCATGTTCGATGTTGTTTGTTACTTGTTTTATCTAAAAATGGAAGTTGAAATTGAAAAATTTGATTATTCTTGTATGCTAATGTTTATTTGATCGTGTGATACTTGAAACTATTTTCATTTAATTTTATTCATAAATATTTTCATTTGTTTTTTTTTGTGGTTGATAAAAGGAACCGCATATTTGTACCCAAAAAAAAAAATACCTCTTGACCACTTTCTTCAATTTACGGTGGTCTATTAATTATTAATTGGGTGGGAGAGAAAAAAAATTAAAAAAATCACTTAAAAAAATTAATATGATAGTTTAAATTAAAGAAAATGGTATATTAGTTGTCCTCAGTTGCATTGGTTAGAAAAACCTTTCATTTATTTAGCGGTGGTTGCTTTTTATAAAATAAAAATAAAAACACTTCAACTAAATCAATTACGTTTTTGGTTTTAATTGCTACACCATGCTGCACGCCTCATTAATTTTATGAGATTTTGTATGAAATTAGAATGTTTTATTTTTAAATTAATAATATTATATTTAATGTTAAAAATGAATTTAGTGTTGTACCAAAATAAACTTTAGTCACAATAAATTTAATATTTAATCTCCTTAATTATTTTAATATCATTCAAATGATTTTAGTCCGATCCATTTAAATTTTTGTAGACATATTTAGTGATGGGATACTATAGACTATAGCCAAGAACAACAACAACTATCTAGAACCATAAAAGAAATGTTACATCTCAAACAAAAACTTTAAAACATTAACTATATACTCAATTTTTATGATAAATTTTAAAATTTTACACAATCTTAATGAAGTTTACTACTCACACCACACCCAACAATTCTTTTTCACAAATATAATTTTTTTTACAATAAATAAAATTCAACTCAGAAATCATCTTTCTTTATCTTAATAGACAAAATCAATATCATATTTCAGTTGTTGAAGAGTTTGAGAGACCTTGGAGCAACAATGAGTTTAATAATTCAAGACTATAAGAGAGGGAGATGCCACATCTCCATCCAGAACATAAAAAATTAAATATATGAATCACCTCTCTTACAAATCTAACATTCTACTCATTCATAAGTAAAACTTAACCACTCGCCACTAAAACTCAACCATTAAAATTTAAAATATTACTTGAAAAGAAAGAGTTAAAATTTGGATTATTTTTTGGGTCGGCCAAAGACCTAAATGACTAAGGCCCAATCCACCTCAAACACACTCCATTTGACCCAAGGTATAAAATCAGTTCACATGCTAATATCAATGTACAATCTCTGATCTCCACTTTTTACCATATTTATCTTGAATCTTGAACTAACTTAGGCATTGGAGTGCTAACCATACAGGTCCATCCTACGCCATCATAAAGAAGATCAGAGTTGTCATACCCAAAAATTTACCCTACCTTTCACAAAGTTCAACTAGGTCATTAACCCTAATTATATGCATATCTTCATATCATTCATTTCATCTGCATAACCATGTTCAATAAAAGAGGATATATATCATGAATTCTAAGCTTTGTACTTGTACCTAGAGGATGTTAGGATTTCCTTGCAACTAGAGGTGGCTCAAACTATCAAACCCGAATTGGAGGTAACTCTCAAGGCTTGTGTATGTGTTAAACATTGGAGATTCAACTGTGGCTTCCTGATGGTTCTACAAACCCTAATCATGTTCCATAACCCTGGTTTCATCGTTTCCATTTGCATTCCATGGAGGTTTGATCCTCTTGCTTGATCAATCTTCACCCCACAACCTTGTGTTCATGGCTATTCTTATTAGTTTCTTGGTGTTGATCTCACCTATGCATCATGTATTTGTATCATTTGGTTTGCGCCTATTGCTATGCCACCTAGTCATCCTCATGTCTAGCCATGGTCTTTGCTTTGCTTAGCCTATTTACATTTGGTCATTATTCATTTCACTTGTTGCTATGCCCTGGTTTTGCGGCCATGCTTGGTCATGCTTGTCATTGATCTTTTCAGTCATTGTTATGTACTTTGGTTCACATTTAATGGTTCATTCATGGGTCCATGCTTTGATTTCAGTCCCTCACAAACTTTGGTTCAATCCATTGTTAAGTCATATTCAATTCTTGTCAAGTTGGTTCCATCTCTTGATTCTATTCATACTTAAATCATGCCCATTTTAAGTCATGTCAAGTTGTTTCATTTCAATTTAATTTCAAACATGCTCATGGGTTATAATGTTCAAGCTCATTACAATATCAAATTCATGACCAAGATCATTCGAGTATCTATTACATTACATTACATTGTTCATTACACGAAGAAAAATTATAAATTTGATATAGGAACCAAATGTTGACTTTGGTCAACAGTTGACTTTTTGATCAACTTTGACCAAAGTCAATCACCCATAATTCATTATCATGTAATTCATTTTTACTTTGATCCATTTTCATATTTTAAAACCATTTAACCAAAGTCAGATTTTAAACCACTTTTATTCATGTTCATGTTCTAAACCACTTTTATTCATCTTCATGTTTCACATTTTAGACCACTTGTAACCATGTTCATTACTTACATCTTAAACCATGTTCATTTTCTACAATACATTGAGTCATACATTTAAACCATGTTCATTTTCTACAATACATTGAGTCATACATTCAAAGTCAATACAACTTTCCATTACAATCCTACATCTCATAGGAAAATTACAAATCCAATTTCCAATACATTCATCAAGCCAAATTACATTCAACCATTAAACTATTCCATTCCAATTACATAGATTCAATTTCAAATTTTATTTACATACATACATTTACATTCATTTCCAACTTTAATACAACTTGAATTTTGATTACAAATTTACAACAAAATTCATATCCAATTCAAGCTTCATTAGCCATAGCACACTCCAAAACAGTCCAAGTTTCCTAGCCATTCCACAATCCAAGTCAAGTGCATTCCATAAGAACTTTCAACAAGTCCAAGGAATCCACTTCAACAAAAAATCTGCAAGTGAAAACAGAATTTTCAACTAAATTCACAATTGCACCATATTCGATTTTCAGTCACATAGCAATAGCATTCATTAAATATTCATGACAGAAAATTCAAACAGCTATTATTCTGCTAATAGAAATGCAACAAATCCTCGCTTTAAAATTCACTTCAAGTGCAACCACACACACCTTAACCCTTTGATTCACCACCCATTGGCCAATGTTCATAACTATTAACCCTTGTCCCAATTCTTTCTTAATCCTTGATTAAGGGTTTTTAATTTTATCTCAATTTTTAATGGTTTAATCTGGATGCCGATTAGATTAGTTCAATTTTGTTAGAATTAGGAAATTTTCTTGATTTTAGATTTTAGATTTTATTCATTTTTTAGTTAATCCATGATTATGCTTAATTAGGTTTAATCAAATTTTTAGATTAAATTTAGTTTTCTTAATTTTTCAGAATTAATGCATTAATTGATTAACCATGACATGATTAGGATTTAGTCATTAGGCTTTAATATTTTATTTTGTGGATTTTGTGTGGATTAATATGATTAACATTTGATTTTACCATGATTATACATTAGGTTAAATTTTGACCATGAGGATTGTTGATTCATTTTGTAGATAATGACTATTTTACCCCTATGGTTTAGAATAACTTAATTTGCATGCTCCCTTAGTTTAGGACTTGTGGAAATCATTTGATTAATTGATTAACCCTTTAGGTTTTTGTGTATTCATTTCCAATTATTTTTCCATTCCCATTGGTTGTGTTGATCAAAGTTTGCTTTGATCAACCAAATCCTTTGCATTGTGCTCATTTCCCCTAGCTTATTCAAGTGATCAAAATATCCTTGATCACTTGATAGGATAAGTCCTGTGTACAAGAGCTGTACTGGATACTGAATCTCGAGACTTCAATCAAGATTCAAACACAATATCAAAAGTTCATGCAATTCAAATAAGTACAAGACAGACTAGACTATTACTCAAGCACTACAAAGATCAAATTTAAAACTCGTCGATCATGAGCCAAATTGTGCGCGATGAGTCTTAAGCAATAGAGAAGGAATGAGAGTGGAGAATTCATATCCTCATTCTGAATATCTTTGGGTACGAGACTAATGACCTAGTTGCTCATCATATTCACCTTTATTCATAGACTTTAGCACAATTTGATTCAAGTGATTGTCAAGTCTCTTTATTCTTCAAGTGAAAACAGAATTTTCAAATAAATTCACAATTGCACCATATTCGATTTTAAGTCACATAGCAATAACATTCATTAAATATTCATGACAGAAAATTCAAACAGCTATTATTCTGCTAATAGAAATGCAACAAATCCTCGCTTTGAAATTCACTTCAAGTGTTAACTTCCCAATCTCATATCTTCCCTCTAACGTTTTCAACCAGCAACTTCATAACAGAATCCCTCTAACTCCATAATAGATTTTTTAACTCCTCACAAACTAACCATAACAGATTTTGATGATGAGTCTGAACACGAACACGATCCTTCACTTCTGTTTCTCCGTTTGATTTTGAATGAATTTCCTGAGTGTACGTTTGAGGACTAAAGAACCGAGTTCATGGCAAGTGAATTTGCGATCATCACCATGTTACGTTTCGTGTGAGGGAGGTGAAATATGTCTTTGGCTGGATCGATTTAGTCCATGGTAGATCCGGGTTGGAGACTTGGGCCCGTGGCCCAAGCATTTCTTGGCTTAAACCCTTGCTGTGCAACCACACACACCTTAACCCTTTGATTCACCACCCATTGGCCCATGTTCATAACTATTAACCCTTGTCCTAATTCTTTCTTAATCCTTGATTAAGGGTTTTTAATTTTATCTTAATTTCATTTAATAGTTTAATCTGGATGCTGATTAGATTAATTCAATTTTGTTAGAATTAGGAAATTTTCTTGATTTTAGATTTTAGATTTTAGATTTTAGATTTAATTCATTTTTTAGTTAATCCATGATTATGCTTAATTAGGTTTAATCAAATTTTTAGATTAAATTTAGTTTTCTTAATTTTCCAAAATTAATGCATTAATTGATTAACCATGACATGATTAGGATTTAGTCATTAGGCTTTGATATTTTATTTTGTGGATTTTGTGTGAATTAATATGATTAACATTTGATTTTACCATGATTATACATTAGGTTAAATTTTAACCATTAGGTTTGTCGATTCATTTTGTGGATAATGGCTATTTTACCCCTAGGGTTTAGAATAACTTAATTTGCATGCTCCCTTAGTTTAGGACTTGTGGAAATCTTTTGATTAATTGGTTAACCCTTTAGGTTTTTGTGTATTCATTTTCAATTATTTTTCCATTCCCATTGGTTGTGTTGATCAAAGTTTGCTTTGATCAACCAAATCCTTTGCATTGTGCTCATTTTCCCTAGCTTATTCAAGTGATCAAAATATCCTTGATCACTTGATAGGATAAGTCCTGTGTACAAGAGCTGTACTAGATACTGGATCTCAAGACTTCAATCAAGATTCAAACACAATATCAAAAGTTCATGCAATTCAAATAAGTACAAGAGAGACTGGACTTTTACTCAAGCAATACAAAGGTTAACTTTAAAACTTGTCGATCATGAGCCAAATTGTGTGCGACGAGTCTTAAGCAATAGAGAAGGATTGCGAGTGGAGAATTCATATCCTCATTCTGAATATCTTAGGGTACGAGACTAATGACTCAGTTTCTCATCGTATTCACCTATATTCATAGACTTTAGCACAATTTGATTCAAGTGATTGTCAAGTCTCTTTATTCTTCAAAGACAAACCTTCATCACATGAAGCTGCAAGGAAATTCAACTTTAACACTCATCAGTTATGATGTAAATTGCACGACATGAGCCTTAAGTAGTAGAGAAGGAGTGAGAGTGGAGAATTCAGATCCCCATTCTTAATATCTTTGTGTCATCTCTATTCATAGACTTTAGTGAAATTTAAATCAAAATAATTGATAAGTATTTCTAAACAGACATGAAGAACAAACTGGAGATCAGACTTCAACCCTCTAGGGTTTTCTCTTCCCCTTTTGTTCTCCCTCACTAAAACTAAAACCATTTTGGTGAATCAACTCAAAAATAATTAACCATACGATTAGGATTGTACGTTGCGAGCCTTAAGTAATGAAGAAAGGATGAGAGTGGAGAATTCTTATCCTCATTCTAAATATCTTTGAATGCGGGAAAAATGACCCAGTTGCTCACTGTATTCATCTCCATTCATAGACTTTAGTATGATTCAAACATGACTCTCTTTTCAGGATAAAAACAAACTCACCTTATCAAACTCAGTTTCGCCTTTGGGCTTCATTTTCAGTTAAAAACCTTTTCAGGAATGACGTGTTATTTTCGTTCTACCGTGAACGACGCTTAAGTCTCCATGTGTGAGCAGGCAATATTTAACTGCTAGAGTGCGATCTGAGTTCATCCATTCTACCGCGAACAGACAAACGCTTAAGACTCTCGTGCTCGAGTATACAAGCAAGTTGACAGTAGAACACGAACGTTAATATTGTTCACTAAAAACAACTAACGCATTCGTCCTAGTTCCATGAACTATGGAGCTCTGATATCCTTATTGCATGAATAAGGATACGTATGCATGATGGCCAAAATCTTTAGCGAGCACAATTATTTATTTATTTCGTTTCTCACAATTATCTATTCCTTCCTTTTCTCACATTTATTTATAACCCCTATTTCATTAATTATTAACCCCCCATTTCCCTTTTCGCGAGTAATCTTTAGATATTAACACCCATTATTGCAAAGAACATTCAAAATGGTTCCGTGGAGTATCATGGATGTTAAGGGTACTAATACTTTCCCCTTGCATTACTGACTTCCTTACCCATTTCTCTTTTTCCCGGGTTTTATCGATGTTTTCCCTTTTCTTTGGGAATAAATAAAGTTCGGTAGTGATTCTGTTGTATCTTTGAGTGTGCGATGCGCTCGGGTATAATTTTCTGAGCTTCAGGAGTCACCGTTCAAGATCATTAGTTTTCTAGCTGCATCCATTCGTGGTTCCCGAACGGAACAGCGGCGTCGTATGAGGGAATCAACTTTTGATTTCGACGATTTCCACAATTTCAAATCTAATCTCCGATTTACTAGTTCTTGGCCTCATTAGGTCGTCGAATCAAGAACACATTTACTTTTGATTTCTACGCCTTCCACAAATTCACAGTCGCTTTTCAACTCCATCGTTTGCAACTTCCTCAAATCTCATAATCGAGAAACGCTTAGAAGCGAACACGAAGATTTATCATAGTCAATCCAATCAATCATTGTTTCTACTTTAATTCATCGAAATTAAGATCTATGATTCTCTTGAGAACTCCGTAAAGTAGCAAAATGAAAGACATGAGATCCATGTCTATGTTCACACAGGGGTTTGAAGGAAATTTCCATGAATGTCATGCTGGAGACTCACCGTGGCGACCAAGTTACTCATCATAACGACGTAGAAGATACAAAGATTTTATAGTCAATGATGCCCAAATACGAAGAATTCATAGTTAACATCAGGCATTAATCAGATACTGGGACACCTCTTGCATATCCCATAGGATTTCCACTAGATGCACAAAGGTATATCCTCAAGCTGAACCAAAGAGCATAGGTTCACCCAGTGTGCTCGAAGAAGGTACTCCAAACTCTGGTTGTAATGAGACATATCGATATCTTCCTCCGATCACTACTCAACTTTTTGCCTCAAACAACGGTCAAGGAAATGAGTCTCTCAAGGAACATCAATCACGTTAGACCATCTTCGTGGTTATAGAGGAATCGACCATCAGGTCAAATTGCTTACAAGATGGTCATCATCCTGCGACTTACCACTTGAGGTTGATACCCATTCCATAGTAACATTGGAGCCAATTTGTTTTGACTCTAGTCATCAGGACGCCCGCCAAAGTATTTCATCAAAGGAAGTTTCGGAGTCCTAAGGTTTCAACGGTCATCCCCAAGCTACTTCCCTAGAGAAGTCAACCATCTAACTATACGTCGGTAGGAAGATACAAAGAGGGGTACCTCGACACCTCGTCCAATAAAAAAAGATGCCTTAAAGAAGAGAATTACACCCAGAAAGTCCGGAAAATTACATATATAAAAGATTTAAGATGACGTTTGATCATAACATAGTCACTATTGAAGGTTTATCTATTCGTGTAATAAGTTCAATTCATTATTAATATAAATATATATACATAATTTCTTTCTTCTTATGTTGTCTTCTTCTTTGTCTCTATTTCTTTTAGAGTTCTAAATATAGGGGTAACAAATATGAAATGCATAATTGAATATTTGATACATACTTAACACATTTATGCGATTCTCATACAGCTTAAACACATTGTTTGCATGAATGTGTATTCGATATAGACTTAACACATTTATGAGATTATGACACGACTTAAACGCATTCCATACATGATTGGATATTCAATATAAACTTAATGCATTTCTACGATTTTGATACAACTTAAACACATTCCATAGCTGGTTGCGTATTTGATAAAGACTAAATGCATTTATGTAATTTTGATACGACTTAAACATATACCTCGCATGACTTATCATCTGAGGCATACTACACACATTTATGCGTAGATGACGCACCCCCTTAGCATCTAGCCAATCCAAGGGTGTATGTAGTGTAACCTGAAGAAGTTCACCTCGATCCGAGCAAAGTCTTGGAGGGAGGGATGAAGATCTTACCCTTGGTCGGGGATTGGTTCTCTATGACATGAAGCACAGTACAAATATACGACCATATCACACCGATTTCTCTTATCCCATGCCTTACTCCAAGATCACAAGCAACTCACCAAACACAATACACAAATTGATATACTACTACAACAAATGCTAAGTACAATGAGCAAGTGCAACAACATAAAATGGTAGCTAACATCACTTAATGCGTTAAGTCCCAAATCACAAAAGCAGGAAATCTCAATAGGCATATATGCCACTTCATCGCAATAAAATGCATTGTTTCCCTTGTAATGCAAGCATTCAGGGTTCTCACCCTCAAAATAACTATTTTGTTGTAGATGGTGGATGCCGGTGGTCCGTTATAAATAAGCAAACTTTGTAGGGTAAAAGAGCAAGCCCCGAAGTTACAACAATTTGTAAATAACGAAAATGATAATGTGAATGCAAATGCAAAGCTCTAAGATGAAAAACACTAGAATCTTCAAGGTAAAAATATTTCCATAAACTTTAAAAATTGCTACGTCTAGGGAAAAACCTGGGAAGCATTTCAGGAAATAAAAGAATACAAGGAAAAATAAAAATCAAGTTGAAGCTCATGGAGCCGAAGTGCTAGGATCACCCTCTTTTGTCACATCGAAAGCGGACTGAAATGAGTCAAATGTCTTAGCCTAAATTATGGCATCAGAGAAGAAGTTCTCGCCTACTTCAGAACTCTGTCATGGACCTCGAGCATAACCTGCATAGTCCGCTAAAGGGAATCATAAAGCGCCTGCTTCAGATTGTCCACCTCGTCTTATAGAGTTTTCAATGTTTCTGCATGAGCCTCGGTCTCTTGAAGAATGGATTTCTTATACTTCTCCACCTGATGAGTTTTATCCTTAATAGAACCATAAGTATCCTAATACCGCTTCTACACATCTTTGAGGGCATCCTCCAGTTTCATCACCCGAGCAGCCACAGATAAGGATAACCATGTAATTTTGCCTCCTCTTGGAAAAAGTTGGCAGTTTTAACCTCCTCATGCAGGGCATCAAGATCCTCATAAACTATAGAGCCCATAAATTCCATAGATTCACATTTCCTTTTCCAAGTATCTCTTTCCTTAGTGGGATTACCCGAATCAAAGACATCTCCCTGACCAACAGAGACAAGGGAGAATATAGAAGCAACCTTGAACATATTATGAATAAGCTTGGATACAAGTTCCATTTTCTCCCCCTCAAGGAGATTATAGACGAAGGATAAATCTAACGTCAAAACACTAGTAGTAACCTCCTCAAGAGTGTGAGCAACCTGGAAAGAGAATACATTCGACATCCACATGAAGGGAGTTACCTCCCCAAAATCAACACACTCGGTGATACGAGTTCGTTTTGGAGAACCCTCTTTCCAGGAGGATTGCTCATTTTCATCTCAGACCCTCTTTTTTTAAATCGAAGATGGGGTTGATTTCTCCATATTTAAAGTGGCTGTAACGTCCACAAGTTGATCCACCAAGGGAGCAAAAGCAAAAGTCTCTATAGTTGGGATATGAGCAAGGGTCGTAACATGAATAATGGTCTCTAGAGAAGCTTGGGCCGAGGTGGAAGTCCCAATATTCACCATGGAAGGAATACTTTGAGTATTTCCAAGGCTTTAGAATAGCTTCAACTTGTTTATCTTTTCCATGCTATCTGCAAAACACAATCACACGTGTAGAAAAAGTACGAAGACTCCGTTCTCACCAAAAATCTTTCTCCTCTCCCCTTGGGTAACTGCGCTCACGATTACTTAAGTGTCAATGCGCCTTTTTTCTCACCTTGACAGAAGGGACCTCATCGGGGCCGAAACCTTCCTCATAGATAAGCCCCTGGAACCAAGATCACACTTCCTTCATCATTACCACCTCGTCCGGAGAAAGAGAGCCCGACTTGGTGTAGTAAGAATGAGTGTTCTGGTTAAAGTGGATTTTAGACCAATACTTCTAATATAAAGTCTGGCAGAAGCAAGGAGAATCAGAAAGAAGATAACAAAAAACAAGATGGGCCACGAGTGAGAGGGATTTTACCAATCAGAAGTGCCCCCCAAAATATCCTCATGCTAGAGTAAAGGGGTCAAACCAATGATTGGCCTGATGAAAGCAAATGAGCCCCTAATTACGAAAATTATTTTGATAAGTATGTATCATATGGAATAAATAAAAAAATAATCCAAGCAAATATTTCCAAGATTTGTGCTCGACACACAGTTGAAATACCCTAATCTACGCCCATAACCCCTGATGAAGTTGGGAAGGGACACCTATTAAATATTTTATGACAACTACCTCAAAGTAAGAAAAGGGAAATCGAATCCATATTATTTTGAATTGAAACTCATAGAACGGGATCACACAGTTGCCAAAAGAACTCCATATCCTCTTTTCTGAATCCACTAGAAGAGTTAACCATTCTAGGGGATCTCCGACCATAATTCCAGCCCCATCTATAATAGCCTTAGTAGTCATAATTGATGAAGTGCCTGCTATTTTTGGGTCCACCCAATTGTACTCCATTGTGTCGGTTGATCTTGAAGATCCTAGTGGGCTTCAACATAAGCATCGTTGGGCTCACAGCCATCGATCTTCAGGCGAAGCTGAATATAATCCTTAACATGTTCTCTCCTTCGTAAATTGGCTTGTATTTCCTCTTCATAAGACGCGAGGAGGCATAAGGACCTCGACGCGATTTATTCCTCTGCCAACATTTGATAAAATAGTGTCTAATGAATCAGATGAATAAGTTTTTTTCTCCAAGAATTCCCATATACCTTTTATGAGTTAAAGTCTTCAGATAGTGGCATGTTTTATGGTTCTATGTGATTGTTATTAAGAGGGGGTGATAAGAATAAAGGGTTGTCCTCATTATAGGGGTAAATGAAGTTTCAACTTCATAATCGCTCATTAGTTCAAATGGTACTATCACTCATCCTAACTTGATAATAGGAAACGTTGAAGATAAAAAGCTTAAGTTAGGATAGTAACTGGTTATGCAAGGTTGATGAAGCATGTCCTATCTAGTTATGTCATTGGATGTGTTAAAAAAGGATGATGAAATGTTTCAATGATGGGACAACTTTTATATGTTTGTTCCCCACTACTTTTTTCAACCGATTCCAAGCATTTCAGTTCCATTTCACATCAGACCACGTCTTGGAGGTCGATCACCATTCTTAAGGCTTCCCCTGACTCCTTTAGTTCCCGACAAAGCCTTGGGGGAAACTATTATGGGCCGACAAAATGACTAAGGTCCAATCCCCCTCAAATCCACTCCACTTGACCCGGGGAATAAAATCAGGTTACACGCTAAGAGGTACAATCTCTGATCTCCCATTTTCACCACACTCATCTTGAATCTTAAACTGACTTGGACGTTGAGCGCTAACTATAGAGGTCCACTCTACGCCACGTAAGGACACAACTAAAAACTTCACGTTTAGTGACTGAATTAGAGACAAAAAAACTGAAAAACAGTCACTATAACGTTTAGCAACCAAAGCGCCTACTAATTTTCGTTTGGAAAAGTGTTAGTTGTTAACCTTTAGCAACATATTTAGTGACCAAAATTTAGTGACCGATTTTGTGAAAGAGTTAGTGACCATTTTCAGTTAATTAAAGAACTTAAAATAAAATCAAAAGTTTTGCCACATTCAAGAATCGAACCAAGCGTGACCACTAGGCTATTTCATTTTAGTAATTATATTTTCCTTAAGAAATGTATATATTATAAACGAAATTAAAATTTTAAATATTATTTAAAAAGTTTATTAAACTAATTATCATTAAAATTACATTTTTTTAAATTAATAAATTTGTATGGACAAATTATTTATATAAATATACGTTTTATTTGTTAAAATAATAAAAATGTGAAACTTTCACTAAAAATTAAAAATTGAGAAGGAATTAAAATATTTATAAAAAGGAAAAATTTAGGGATGTAACTTAATAAAGGAAAAAAAATTATTAATGACCGAAATTTCATTCATTAAAATTTTTTATAAATTAATTTTTTATATTTATTTAAGATTGAAATCAGTCACTAATTTGGTAACTAATTTTATTTAGTGACCATATTAGTGATCTTTAAAATTTTATTAATATGATCTCAATTTTTGGTGGCTAATTCAGTAATTATAACAATTGAAAATTTTCAATCATTAATTTGATCATTAAATACAAATTTTTAGTAATGGATGATTAAAACCGCCGTTCAAAATCATTAATTTTCCAATTGCATCAATTACTAGTTACCGAACGAAACACATTAATATACTCAAATTTCACTTACTATTATCTTGAATTTTAGCGTTTAAACTATTTATATTTGATTTATTTTGTATTAGGAAAATTTATTTATTTTTATAATTTTTTATAATTTTTTATAATTTTTTAAACAATTGCAAAAAAATCATTCAAGTTTTTATAAATATTAAACATATTTCTTTTTTACGATAACTAAAACTGTTTGTATAATATATTAATTAATTTTATTAACCCTTATATTATTAACTATTGTTTGGTATCACAAAAGAAGCATACACAATTTATCCTTAGTAGAAATTTCGGTGTAAGTTTATAAATACCTTACCCTCATTGTAGTCAAGTTCTTCATATCATTCCACAAAAAACATGAAGTTTCTCTTTCAAAAGCTTTATTTTCACTACATTATGAAACTGTCTCAGCACTCATTGTATACTCATTGTGTTTGGTGACTCTGTAGTTGACACAGGTAACAACAACTACATCAACACTATTACCAAGTGCAACTTTCTACCTTATGGTAAAGACTTTGGTGCTGTAAATCAAACTGGAAGATTTAGCAATGGGTTAATCCTTTCCGACATAATCGGTACAAAACACTTGTTGATTTGTTCAACCAAACCAACATGTTTTTTTGTTATGATTGGTAACAAATTCATTTTTTTTTCAGCATCAAAATTTGGAGTCAAGAAGCTTTTACTAGCTTCTTGATCCAAATTTACAACTTGAAGATCTCTTAACAGGTGTAAGCTTTGCCTCTGGTAGTTCTGGATATGATCCTCTAACTTCAAAATTAGCGGTAAATAACTATGTCTAGTACTAAACTTTTGAATATTTAATTGCATGCTTATTTTCATTTTTTGCATATGTTAAACTTAAAGCTAATTATAAGTTATTTATTGGTTATGTTAAGTCTGTGATATCATTATCAGATCAACTGGAAATGTTCAAGGAATACAAAAATAAGATAAAAGAAGCAGGTGGAGAAGAGAGAATGAAAATGATAATATCAAAGAGTATATAGATTATTTGCGATGGAAGTAATGACATAGCCAATAATTATGCTCGAACACGATTAAGACAAGCACACTATGATATTCCATCATATTTTGATTTATTAGCTTCACCTGCCTCTAACTTCTTAAAGGTACGTTATGTTATACAAACAAAACAATGTCATCAATGTCAGGTGTTAATGTTGAATCGTAATTCTTTGTGTCGAAACAAGTTGTTCGACAGAATAAGGATGTGTCGAACTACCTAGTGTGTTGAGTTCTGCCGAATTTTAATTCTTCTTCTCCTTCATCATTCTTCACACTCTTTCTTTCTCTATTGTTCTTCTCTTTTCATTGCTATTGTGTGGGTAATAACAATCTTGTTCATCAAGATTGATTGAAATTCTCCATAGATTTTGGGGGATTTCCAACATTTGGTATCAAGAGCTCCGGTTGAAACGATTCGTGGGAAGAAAATCACCATGACAACGAATCATCCAAACATGCATTTTCCAGTAAATCTTCCGATTCTTAAGAACAACAATGATGAGAATTGGTGCAAGCAGATAAAGGTTGTGTTATGCTATCAAGATCTTTGGGATCTTGTAAAGGAAGGAGTAGCAACGCTTGCAGAAGCCGCGACAGATCAAGAAAAGGTTGCACATAAAGAATTGAAGAAGAAAGATTATAAAGATCTCTTTATCATCCATCAATGTGTTGATGCAGATAACTTTGAAAAGGTTAGTGATGCAAAGTCAGCGAAAGAAACATGAGAAATTTTGGAGAAATTGTTTGGAGGCGCAGAGAAGGTGAAAGAGGCGAGGTTACAAACTCACAAAAGGGCGTATGAATTTCTTCAGATGGAAGACAATGAAAGCATAACTGATTTCTTCACAAAGGTTACAAAACTGGTGAATCAAATCAAGGTATGTGTAGAAGTGTTGACATCAAGATCTCTTGTTGGAAAGATCTTGAGGTCGTTGGCTCCAAAGTTCGACCATGTGGTAGTAGTCATAGAAGAGTCGAAGGATTTGTCAAAACTGACAAAGGAAAAGCTTCAAGGGACGCTTGAATCTCATGAACAAAAAATGGATGAAAGAGCTGCAGGAAAGTCGAAGAGTGATATGGCTTTGCAGACTCAATCAACAAAAGAAAGAAAAAGCAAAGGAAGATGGAATGGCAACAAATGCAGAGGAGGTTACCACAATTCGACTGGTCGAAATCAGCAAGAAGGAAACCAATCGAATCAGAGAAAACCATGAAACCAAGGCAACCAAAGAGGTTGTGTTGTAGGTAGAGAAAGAGGTGATGGTCAAAAGACAGAAAAGATTCACATTCAATGTTACAATTGTCAAAGGTATGGTCTGTTGGTGTAAGCCCTAGAGGCCAATACTTTTGGTACTTGTATCGAATTATTTATTAATAATAAAAGGCATTTTCTTTACTATGGTTGATTAATAAAGTCCCTAGAATAGATAGTCCGTTTAATGTATTAAGTGTGACTTAATCATGAGAACACATTAAACATAAGGGCATTATTCTTAAAGTATCCGTAGTCGAGCTTTAATGTGAAGTGGGATAACATTAAAGCATTAAGACTATTATGTTTGTAAACTGATGATCACATCTCATGGATCATGGATAAAGAGTTATCAAGTCTTAAACATAGGTATGAATATTAGGAGTAATATTTATACCGGATTGACCCGCTATGAGAATACTATATAGAAAGTTATGCAAAAGTGTCATAAGTTATTCTCATGGTGATAATAGTGTATACCACTCTTCGACCTAAAACCACTATGGATCCTAGATGTAGAGTCGAGTGCTTTGTTGCTGATCTAACGTTGTTCGTAACTGGATAACCATAAAGACAGTTGATGGGTACTCCACGAAGCATGCTGAGGGACATGAGTGTCCTAGATGGAATTTGCCAATCCTGCGTAACAGGATAAATGTCTATGGGCCCAATATTGAACTGGACAAGGGTGACACGGTCTATACCTTGTGTTCAATATAGACATAAGGGCAAAGGGGTAATTATACACATAATTATTATCACAGGAGGTTTTGTCAGATCATATGACATTTTCGTGACTTGGGTAGCAGTGATGTGTTGCTAGATACCGCTCACTGTTTATTATGTTAAATGCGTGATTTAATATAATTGCCAACGCCGCGAAAACCTATAGGGTCACACACAAAGGACGGATTGATGAGAGATAGAATAATTAAGGAACATCGTAAGGTACGGTGTACTTAAGCAGAATACGAAATATGGTAAGGTACCAAATACTTAAGTGATTTTGGCATATTATGAGATATATGCCAAAATGCACTTAAGTGGGCTTTTTGGCTTGAAGCCCACACAAGTGGTTCTATAAATAGAGCTCTTGTGCAGAAGCTTTGTATGGGAATACAACACAACTGAAGAGTTGGAATTTCGTATCTCTCTCTCACTCAAAGCCTTCATTCATAACAGTTAGCACTGCGATTGAAGGAATCCGTTCGTGTGGACTGAGTAGAGATGTTGTCATCGTTCAACGTTCGTGATCGCCCCGTGGATCTGTATCAAAGGTTTTGATCATTATCAGAGATCTGCACCAAAGGTTTGAATCGCCACAAGAGGTAACGATTCTATCACTGATCATGCCCATTCGTAAGGATCACTAAATGGAGAAATTTTAAATTCCGCTGCGCCTTGGATGGCAATTCTCCTACATGGTCACTATTCTAGTGATTGTCCAGAAAAGCAGAAGAATTGAAAAACTTATGCAAAGCTGACAAAACATGGAGAAGAAGAGATGTTGTTGATGGTTACAACAAGAGAAGAAGAGAGATTCAAGGATCAGTGGTACTTGGACTCAGGATACTCATCACACATGTCCGGAAGAAAAGATTGGTTTATCAACATAAAACCCTCAATGAAGAATATGGTGAAATTTGCAAATGACAACACTCTAGCAGCTGAAGGTGTTGGTGATGTTCTGATTATGAGGAAAGATGGCAAGAGGTCAGTAATTTCAAATGTGTTGTACATACCAGGCATGAAGAGCAATTTGCTCAGCATAACATAGTTAATCGAAAAGAACTATAAAGTGTCGATCAAAGACAAGATGATGAGAGTTCTCGACTCAAATGGAAGGTCGATCTTGAAGGCTCCAATGTCTTAGAATAGAACCTTCAAGATTGAGCTTAATGTGATGGAGCATAAGTCCCTTGCAACAGCAGCCAACAGAGATTTATGAATATGACATTATAGACTTGGTCATCTCAATTTCAAAGACATCAGAGATTTGAAGAGAAGAAATATGGTTTCAAGATTACCAGAAATTGACATTCCAATCGAAGTGTATGAAGAATGCGTTCAGGCGAAGCGGCATAAGAACAACTTCAGTAAGGATGCAGGAAGCAGGTCGAAGGCAATTCTGGAAGTCATAAACTCTAATGTATTTGGTCCTCTCCAGGTGGATTTGGTTGGAGGTAACAAATATTTTGTTACATTCATAGATGATTTCAGTCAAAAAAAATAGTGGTCTTACCTGATCCAGAAGAAACGTGAAATGATCGAGGTATTTTCCAAGTTTAAATCTATGGTCGAAAGACAGAGCGATCAAAAGATCCAGATTTTGTGAACTGATGGTGGTGGAGAATATGTGTCGAAAGACTTCGATGCATTATGTATGAAAGAATGGATTGTGCTTGAGGTGGTGCCACCCTACACTCCACAGCAGAATGAAGTCGCATAAAGGAAGAATAGAACCATTATGAATATGGTTAGAAGTATGTTGAAAGTCAAGCATCTACCTAAATAATTATGGGGAGAAGCTGTGTCGACTGCGACATATATCTTGAACAGATGTACGATGAAGAAGCTAGAAGGAATCACTCCAGAAGAATGTTGGTCTAGTGTTAAGCCTATCTTGAGTCATCTGAAGGTGTTTGGATCTATAACACATAGACATGTGCGAGATCAGTTGAGAAGAAAACTTGATAACAAGTCGAATCAGATGATCCTGATAGGATATCATTCGACTGGAGGATATAAGTTGTTCGGCCCAGTGAATAAGCAAGTGGTGATCAGCAGGGACGTGATCATAGATGAGCTTAAGGAGTGGGATTGAACTGAGAATGTCAAGAAAGATTTAGTGAGAATCTTTTGTGATGAACCAGCTAGTGAAGTCGAAAGAGAAGTTCAACAGGAAGAAGTCAGAGGTGAAGCAGGCCCAAGCAGACCTCAGAGAACAAGACACTTGCCTGCAAGATTGCAAGAATGTGTGATTACATCAGATGGTGTGGTCAATGAAGAAGGTGAGCTGGTACATTATGCTTTCTACGCATATGTCGAACCTATAAATGCAACTGAGGCATTGAAAGATTCGAAGTGGATGAAAGCAATGGACAAAGAGTTGGAGTCAATCAAAGTCAACAACACTTAGTCACTTGTTAAATTGCCCCAAGACAAGAAGGAAATCGATGTGAAGTGGGTATACAAGGTGAAGTTGAATCCCAAAGGAGAAGCGACTCGACACAAGGTGAGACCTGTGGCGAAAGGATTTCTTCAGAAAGAAGGAATCGACTTCGATGAAGTTTTTACTCCAGTTGCTAGGATCGAAACAATCAGGTTGGTTGTTGGTCTAGAAAACATGAACAACTAGAATATTTGTCAGATGAATGTGAAATATGCATTCCTTAATGGCCCCTTAGAATAAGAAGTTTATGTTGCACAACCAGCTGGGTTTATGAAACATGGTGAAGAAAGAAAGATGCACAGGCTGCATAAAGCCCTATACGGACTTAAACAAGCTCCAAGAGCTTGCAACAAGAAGATAAATGGCTTTCTAAAGGAGAAGGTATTCGTGAAGTGCAAATATGAACATGGAGTATATGTAAGAAGAAGCAAGAGTGAATTGCTTATACTATGCCTCTATGTCAATGACATGTTGATAACAGGTAGCTGCAAGAAGGAGATCGAAGACTTCAAAGGTGATCTCAACAAGGAATTCGAAATGTCAGATCTGGGTGACATTTCATATTTCCTTGGCATCAAATTCTACAAGAGTGGTAGAAGTTTGATGATGCATCAAAGAAGGTATGCAGGCGAAATACTCAAGAGATTTGAGATGCAAGATTGCAATCTAACTCCGACTCCAGCTGAGCCCAGATTACAATTGTTGAAAGATTCAGATTCAGATGATATCGACCCAACCCAATATAGAAGACTTATTGGGTCACTTCGATACCTTTGTCACACAAGGCATGACTTAGCATACAATGTAGGTATGGTGAGTAGGTTCATGCAGAAGCCAAAGGTATCACATCTAGCAGCGGCGAAGAGGATACTAAGGTATCTGAAAGGAACTCTCAACTATAGCATTTTGTTTCCTATAGCTGATGAAGGAAAAGAATGCAAATTAGTGGGATACACCGACTCAAGTTGGTGTAGTGATGCCGAGGATCAAAAATCCACAGTTGGCTATGTGTTTATGCTAGGTGGTGCACTAGTTGCTTGGAGTTCGAGAAAAGAGTCAGTAGTGGCATTATCGTCGTGCGAAGTAGAATACATAGCTGCTTCTCTTTGTGCATGTCAAGCAATGTGGATGGCGAATCTGGTCGAAGAGATAACAACAAAGAGTCATGGAGCAATTACCATGAAGATCGAAAGCATGTCAGCTATCAATTTGGCGAAGAATCCGATAGCACATGGTCGAAGCAAGCACATCGAGATGAGGTTCCACTATCTTCGAGAGCAGGTAGCAGATAAGAAGATATATGTGGAACACTGCAAAAATGAGAATCAGATTGCAGACATCATGACGAAGGGAGTCAAGTTGAAGTGTTCAGAAGACTAAGAGCTATGATGAATGTAGATTGCTTAGACACAATGAATTAGGTGGTGTGTTGAATTGTAATTCCTTGTGTCGAAGCAGGTTGCTCGACAGAACAAGGATGTGTCGAACCACCTAGTGTGTTGAGTTGTGTTAGTGTGTCGAAGTGTCGAAGCATGTTGCTTCACATAGGATTTCGACTTAGGCCTATTTTAGTAGTGTTAGCTATTTTGGGCTTTTATAGTTTTGGGTTTTGGCTTGAGGTCCAAGTTAACCTAAATCTATAAATAGAAGGAGTAACCTTTATGTTTGTAATGAGGTGAATATAGTATTCATAACATTATACTCACAGTATTTTGCAGTCGCAAAGTGAATAACAAGTTTTCCACAGTTTGTGGGCAAAGAGAAACTCTGCAGAATTTTAATTCTTCTTCTCTTTCATCGTTCTTTACACTCTTTCTTTCTCCATTGTTCTTCTCTTTTCATTGCTATTGTGTGGGTAATAACAATCTTGTTTATCAAGATTGATTGAAATTCTCCATAGGTTTTGGGGGATTTTCAACATTAAGAAATTCAAATAATGCAGGAACTTTATGATTCATGAGCTAGAAGGATTTGAGTAGTTGGTATGCAAAATATAAGGTGTGTGCCTACACAGAGAATGATTGAAGGAGGAATATAGAGAGCATGTTCAGATTTTGAAAACCAAGCAGCAAGACTCTTCAACTCCAAACTAGTATCTCAAATGGATGCATTCAGAAATAAGTTTCAAGATGCCAAGTTTGTCTATCTTGATATTTACAACTCATTAATGGATATGGTTCAAAACCCTGCTAAATATGGTAATTAAACAATCATTCTATATTTATTTTTATGGTTTTTTTTATATAATATAATTGTTTTATGTTTGTTTTTTTTGGAAAAATAGTTATTTTGGTTAGAGAAGGAGTTCATTCAACACATTACACATGACCTGCTTATCACACATTAGTTTCCATGGTACTTCCCTAGCCACCAAATACTCATATGAACTACAAAAGACAATCACGAATATTCAAAATAAATAGAGTATATAAAATTTATAAAAAAAAATCTTACGATAATTCGTTATGAATTGTCATGCATCAAGAATTATCAGTGGTAGAACTTTGATCATCAAATAGAGTGATCACGAAAGTAACACAAACGACGACGCCTCTATTCTGTCTAAAAAAAATAAAATCTCAATGAGAGAGTCTTTTACCTTAAATGTTAATTGTGAATGAACGAATGTCTTAGACTGAACACAAACATAGAATTCTAGTGCAGTTAGAGTTTGAGAATAAATGAATATCACTTTAGTACAAAGATAATATTTATATAACCACTTTTAAACACAATAGCTGACAATAACAATATATTGTGTTTCTCTAGTTAGCATTACTACATATAGTAAGAATGCACCATCAAATCGTACATAAATCTTATTTATTTATTTAATCTCTCTTTTATTTCTTCTTATGTGTGTGATCTCACTAATTTAATATTATAAACAAAGAATAATATCTAATAATATATTACTATTATCCAATTAAGGAGAATCTTATATGATATCAGGTGTATAATTATTATTTAACCCTTATATTTATATTAAACCTAAGAAATAATTTGTGTCACCATTTTTATTTCAATATTACAATTCATGATATTCGAGTATTCTTAGTAAATATATATATATATATATATCTATATCTATATATATATATATATATATATATATATATATATATATATATATATATATATATATATATATATATATATATATATATATATATATATATATATATATAAGGATCAAATGACACCGAAGTATCAAATTTAGTAACATGACACCTCCGATAACTTTTCATCATATGTTCAAATAACAAAATTCATTGTTGGATTGAAAGTTATTATCATATAGACGGATTGAGCTGGATCAGATTTGATTTAATCCATTATCCAACCCCAACCCGTTCAGATTTCTATGGATTTGGTTCATCATCCAACCTATGATTTTATTGTCAAATCGAATCAAAATAACCCGATTTTTTATCGGTTGAGTTCCCTGGTTGTGTCTAATTTTTTTTTATATCATATTATATAAAACACATTTTTAACACTTAAATTGAATGAAACATAATATATCTCTAATAAATCTATCTATATGTAATAACTCTTAAAAATTGTAGCAAATTTACAACACATATTTCCATAAAATCTATAAATTTAAAATGATACAAAAGCAAATAAGCAATATCTCATAGCTTCAAAATCACATAAATTTATTGGTCAAATTGGTCTAATAATACCAATAGTGAATGAAAAATTAAGATAATAGTTGTTTATAGTCATTTACTATTTTTTTTCATTTAAAATTAAAAATTAAATTAAATAACTAATGTCATGTCAGCAGACTTAAAAACTAAAACCTAACAATTGAACAAAAGCTATGCAGAATATCAAGTTTGAGTCAAATATACTCGTAAATGAGTGAGTTCAGATAATTAGTGAGTTGGTTTGTTTGACGTCGTCGTGTTTGCTAGTCGACCACACATATCAACGTCCCTACTTATTAACAATAAATAAGCTCAATATCCCAAATTAAATTATTTTAGTAAGGTCGTACATGTTACAATCATTCTCGATTAAGAGATCCATACATATTACTCTCGCATATGTAGAAGGGACAAATCTCATATAGGTCACTCATGTCTCTCCACTTGATTTATTGAGTTCCAAATTAACTATATTTATAATCGTATTGTTATAGACAACATTTAACAACACTAAATTAATCAACTCCTCATATAAGGAACATAGTAGCTTTAAGTCAAAGATTAACATACACCAGTATCAATATGCTAATAATTTAAGACAATTCCATAATACAATATGTAGTATTCTCATGGTGGATAAGTCTAGTATAAATATTACTCATAATATTTATAGTTATGTAAAAATTTGATATCTCATATCCATGATCTATAAGGTGTGGTCATCAGTCTACTAACATAATAGTCTCTATGGATTACAAATACTTTTAAAATGACATCCTTATATTTAATGGCACCTCACATTTAAGCCACACTTAATGTTATTTCGAACGAATAAATTTTCCAAAAAATTTATTACTTTTAAAAGTAACATAAATAAAAATACTTTATTTATAAATATTTAACATATATTAGTTGTAAGTTGGATCATAAAACTATTTGTTTCTAGAAATTCTATCAACAAATGTTTGATGAAAAAACTCCCATGATATAGAAGCATGTATTCATGCTGAAGAAGCATGAGAGAGAGATCAAGTTTAGCTTGTGAATTGTTTATTTCTCATTACATGAGTGAAGCCTATCGCTTCCATATTAATACACAACATGCATATAGTAGAAGGAAATAGTCTTGAGTTTGTCTCTAAAGTTAACAAAAAGATTAGTTGACAAAAGTTTTGTAAGGATGTCGGAAATCTGAGCTTGAGCTGGAACATATTGGATATGGAGTTTATTACCATTAACAATTTCTCTAACAAAATGAATATCCAACTCAATATGTTTCGTTCTAGCATGCAAGTTTGGGTTATGTGATATCATGAAAACACTAAGATTACCACAAAGAAGTTTTGGTGGAAGATAAGGGATGAAAAGCTCTTGCACTATTGACTTAATCCACAAGACTTCAGAGGTTTTATGTGCCAATGCTTGATATTCTGACCCTGTGCTAGAATGAGCTAATAATAATTGTTTCTTGGAACTACATGCTACAAAGTTAGGACCAAGAAACACGTATGATCCTGAAGTTGAGTGCTTGTCGTCAAGATCACTTGCCCAATCAAACTCACTATATGTTTGTAGTGAGAGTTTGTGAAGAGATGTAGCTAGAGCTAGAAATATGCCATGAGAACTTGTGCCATTGAGGTATTGTAACATATGTTTTACCACACTCCAATGAGATTCAATAGATCCAGACATGTATTGACATGTTACATTGACACTGAAAGCAATGTCAAGTCGAGTTAATGTAACATATTGGAATGCACTAACTGTGGTTATGTAAAGGAGGGGATCAAGAAGCTTGTCATCACCATGCTTACTTAGTTTACATGTGCTGAACATATGAGTGCTTACATCCTTAACTTCTGTAATGTTAACCTTAGCTATTAGATCCTTGATATATTTTGTTTGTGTGAGGATAATAGCTTCACTAGGTTGATAGTGAACCTCAATTCCAAGAAAATATTGAACAATGCCTAGCTTCTTAAGTGAAAATGTCGTATGGAGCTTGCTAATGAGTTTATAAAGCATAGATAATGACGATCATGTGAGTAAGATATCATCTACACACACTAATGCATACATAATGTCATTTTGATTATGGTAGATAAAGAGAGAGTGATCTCATTGACTCGAGATGAAACTAAACTAATGTAGAGATTGGTGTAGCTTTTCATACCATGCACGAGGTGCATACTTTAATTGGTAAATAACTTTCTTCACTTGGAAAACTAAAAGGACATATGTGTCAAGGAACCATGATGGTTGTTACATGTAAACCTCCTCTTGAAGATCGCCATTCAGGAATGCATGGTTAATGTCTACTTGTTATACCTCCCATTTGTAGTTTAATGCTAATGTGGTTATGATTATGATGGTGGTAGGTTTCACGGTGGAGAGAATGTCCCATGGAAATAAAACCCATGTTGTTAATGAAAGCCCTTAGCCACAAGATATGATTTATACTTGTTGATGCTCCCATATGCATTCTCTTTAACTTTAAACATGCATTTGCATCCTCTTGGCTTCATATCTGGTGTTAAAGTTGCCAAGACCCGTGTACCATTCTTTATAAGTGACTCATATTCAACTTTCATTACTTGGAACCACTCAGGCTAAGCCAAGGCTTGTTTGTTGTGGTAGGTTCTGAATGAACTATGAATGATTTAGGTTTGGATTTCCCCGTCTTAACCATAGTTAGCATGGGATGATCATTAACTAGAAGTGAGGCCTGATTGATTTGAGTGTGAAACGATGATGAAAATGACTTAGACATTTTGGTACCAAAAGATGACTAACTATCATCTGATGATGTGGTATGATTTTTTCCAATAGGGGCAACTGACATAGATGGTGACTAAGATATGAAAAGTGGAGCATAATGACTAGGGTTAGATTTATAAGTATCTGACACATGAGATGAGCTACTTAGTAACTATTGAGGTGATGGTTAGGTTTGTCCAAATATTGCATGTTGGTTTTGTGCATCAAGTAATGCAATGTGGTCTATAGGTTAGGTACTTGTGGCTGCATGATTAGTATCTAATTGGATAGTTTGAGACACATGAGTATGTGTGGCCTGAATTAAGTATGGAGTAGAGTTGGACTCAGGTAAGAATAACATAAGGTTTAAATATTTGGATGATTTACTTGGTTGAGTGTGTGAATGGCCATCTAACTTGAGCTAAATTGTTTTGCAAGGAAACCATGTTTAATTGAAAATGACATATTTTGAGATGAAAATATTGCCTTCCAAGTTGAGACATTTGTATCATTTATTTGTTGGAGAGACTCTCAGGTATGTACATTGAGAACTTCTAAACTGAAGCTTGTTTTTGTTGTATAGCCTAAGTAGAGGATAATAGGAACAACTAAAAGTTTTGATTGTACCATACTTGAGTTTATTGTTGAAGAGAACTTGAAAAGATGAGTTGTAGTCAGAAAAATCACTAGTATAAAGCATGTTGATCAAGTAAATTGTAGTAGTTAAGATGTGATCCCAAAGGCTTATTGGCATGAATGCATGTGCTAACGTGGGGAGCCCCATCTCCACAGTATGTTTGTGTTTTCTCTCCACTACTCCATTCAGATGTGAGGTGTGTGGACATGTCAATCTATGAATAATACCTTGTTCATTAAGAAATTTTATGAAAGGTCTGAATTCACTACTAAAATATGATTGTATTGCCTTGATCTTGCCATTGAACTGAGGGGACGCATAACTTTGAAATAACTTGAGTGCGTTTAATGGATCACTTTTGTGCTTGAGTAAGTAGATCCAAGTGTACCTAAAAAAACATCAACAAAAGCAATATAAAAAATCATCAACAAAAGCAATATAATAGGAGTATTTACTACTTGAAGGTGTAGGTGATGGTCCCTATAAATTAGTATGGACAAGTTCAAACAAAGTAGTGTACTTGATTTTAGATAATGGTGCATATAATTTGTGAGCGTTTCCAAGACAACAAGAATGACATACCATATTTGATGGGAAAACTGTCATGATGTGGAAGCATGTATTCATGGTGAAGAAGCATGAGAGAGAAGCCTTGTGAATTGTTTATTTTCATTACATTAGTGAAACCTATGACTTCCATATTTATATGGAACATGTATATAGTAGAAGTTAGTTATACTTTTGTAATTTACATAACTAACTTCCTAACAGCATTCTAGTCTAACTATTCTCTAATAACAAACTATTAAATCACTAAAGTTTAATGTTTACATTGTTGGTTATTAAGTGGAGGAAGTTGATCTTCCTATCTTTATTTATTTATTTTTACAATAAAAACATTATTAAAGGGAGTACAAGTACTATATCCTTTACAAGCTAATAAAATCCCAACTTAGAGTAGATTACATTATAACCAGAAAAAAGAAAATTGAATGAAAATGCAATTTAGTAAATGGATACCTAAATTTATTTTTCATGAAATATATGAAAAAAATATATGAAAAATCTCAAGTCAAGGTTTATTGGGCCAACCTTTATATTCACCACAAACTATAAGTTGGTTGATATGGCATTCAAGAGACTTTTCAAAAATAAAAAATAAATAAAAAAGATATTTTTATAAATAAATAAAAAAATCGATTTTTTATTAAAAAAAATCTCTCTACTCTTCAGGTTGATTAGTGTATTTTATTATGTCTAATTCAATTTTTTATTTGGTAAATTGTTTAGGTTTTGAAATATCGGATAGAGGATGTTGTGGAACAGGAGTCATAGAAGCAAGTATATTTTGTAATAAAGCATGTAAAATTTAGTTATAGGAATCATTTAGTCTCGTAATATCCTTTATGAAAAATAATTGGTGATTAGTATTTTCAAGTTATATAGACCTATGAGTTTTGTGTCGCGGTGTGAAATTATAATAATACTAAGAACAAATTTGATAAACCAATTGGTTCAATTGAGTATTTAATGAGATTGATTCAATATTGTGAAAACAAACTAAGACATCTTACTTTGATCTATAAAATAAGTATATAAGAGTTTGTTTAGTAGACATAATAAGATAAAGTCTAGTATGATACATAGTTGAATATGATAGTGATGATATATAATATCATCATATCATGTGTTTATCAAACACATAATCAAAAATATTATATTATTATTTTATCGTTTTATATATTTATACACTTAATAATTATATCATAAAATAAATAAATATTAAATTTAAATTATAAAATTTTCTTTTAAAAAATTGTATACATACTTTTTTTAAAATAAGTTTTAAATAATTTTAAAATTTAATAAATAAATAAATAAACATTAAAAAAAATAAAAATTCATAGACAATATTAAATCACTAACAAAAAAACAGTTGCGACATAATTTTTACGATACAAAGGTGAAAATCACGTCACAAAACAACATTAGCGTCGTAATTATTCACGAGACAGTAATAGTTGTGACAACTTTTTTGCCACGTGAAAATCACGTCACAAATTTGCGTCTTAAAATTCACGTCACAACATTTGTCACGTGATTTTCACGTCACAAAATCCTACTGCATTTCTGCTCCTCTACTACTGCACGTCAGGTTTGCAGATCATGGTTGCATTTTTGCCACGTGAAAATCATGTCACAAAGTTGCAGATTCCAATTTTTCGACTTATGTGGATGATTTGGGTACTGTTAGGCTCTATTAGATACTGTTAAATGATGATTTGTATGAATTAACGATTAAACATTATTTTAATCGAGTCTATGAATTATTGATAAATGATGAATATGTGAACACGTGATGATGATGTTGTGTTAATTTTGGTGAATTGCGATGATGATGTTGTGTTAATTTTGGTGAATTATGATGATGATGTTGTGTTAATTTTGGTGAATTATGATGATGATGTTGTGTTAATTTTGGTGAATTATGATGATGTTGTTGTTGTATGAGCCTGAATTATGTTGTTGAATTGTGAGTATGTTGTTGTACGATGATAGTTCAAGAAGGGGACTTTAAGCATTATTATCATTGTGATATACACTCATTATGTCGGAAGGGGAATTTAAATATTATTATCATTGTGACATACACCCATTATGTCGTTGTTGTTGATGAGAGAGGCAAGTTGAAATTCGAGCAGGGTGGATTGGTGACTTGTCTCGAATCCGAGCAGGTTAGATTCGGGGTTCTAGCATCGTGAACTCGGTTCCCGAGTGAAAAAATTGATGATGATATGCTACCACATGCATATGAGTATGGTTTAAGTTGTGAGTCTCATTGTATAATTTAAGTGATGAATATGTGATTGCCTTGTGTATGATGATGGATTGAGTGTGAGAATGATGTTATGTGATTGATGTTGAATGTGTATATGTTTGAATTCTACTTTACAGTTTATGCCGTTAAATTATTAATGTGAATTCTCACCCCCCCCCCCCTTTGCTTTGATGTTGTCCACCATGGACATCTTGCAGATACTCAATTGTAGAGTTACTGTTGTGAGTGAGAAATAGCTCTTGAAGTTATTTTCATTAGTTATTGCATTTATTTTTAGTCGTTATGCTCTGGTTCTGTAACATTGAGGGGGACAATGTTTTCTTTTCTTATGTTTGATGTCAACTTACTTGTTTTCTTGAAGTTTAATCACTATTATGTTGAGTTGTTTTGGAGTTGTTTAAAGTTGGATATTGGAATTCCTTTTGAAATTATCATGTGAAAGTTAAGTCTTTATAAGACCCAATTTAAGATTAATATGTTTTAGTACTGTGATTAATGCGATTTCGCTGCAACAATACCCTAAGTGAAGGTGAGCATGTGACGATAGGTATTGTATGTTGTTTACTTTTCCGTTGCATGTTTTCAAAATCTCTATCTTTATTGAAGGGTTATCGTTAATAACACATTAAATAGTCGAGTAATCATTTATATACAAGTTTCAGGATTTAGGATGTTACAAAGGTGGTTTGGGGAGGACCTACTGGTGGTAGCATAACGTGGGAGTTAGAGATTCAGATGAGAGAGTCGTATCCGACTCTATTTCCTTCATGTAATTTTCGAGGGCGAAAAATCTCTAAGTGAGGGAGAGTTGTAACACCCCGAAATTTGATTAATTTATTTAATTTAATTATTCATATTTTATTTAATTAATTGGTATTCGACGTGCTTTTAATTAAATATGTATATTTAGTTGTACGTGTATGTGGGGAATGTGGGGTCTAGTGAGAGCATTGGTGGGATGGTAGAAGGATTATAATAACTAAATTAATTTGAAATAATTGGAATTGATAATAGTTATTTTAAATAAATTTAAATGAAATAGAAATGTGAGTTTTGAGTGGAAAGTAGAAAATAAGGGAAGTGGTGAAAGTTATGAGATAAGTTGGGCCTTAGTACAATTATCTAAAGATTAAATTATGTTTAGAGATAAACAATGGTTAGTAGAGTTTTTTGAGAAAATCCGTATGTGAAATAGAGTTTTTGAGAAAGGAGACTAGGGTTTGAAGAGGGAAGAACACAAACATCAACCTCAACCTAATTCTGAATTTTTGCAAGGAATCTAAGGTAAGGGGGAAAAAGAGATTTGATATGGGTGTTTGTCATACCCCGATTTTGGTCCTGAATTTTTTATTTTTGTTTGGCACTTGGCCTAAAGTTCATTTGCATACATTCATTCCCAACTCCATATTTTTGTTACACATTGATCATTGTCTATGCCTTTTTGATCATGGTGCTTTTGACTATAAAATGGATTTTAATCATTTGACTTTTGAATTTTTCAATTTTTGATTTTAATTTCAAATTAAGTTTAATTCCCAAATTTCAATTTAATTTTAATTGTTATTTTTACTAATGATTCAAAACTCTAATTGATTTTTATTTTCAAATAGATGTTAGAATTGATGTCAAAAGTAATTTTAACAAATTATTGGATTAATTTGATTTTAATTGGGTTTTCTACTGATTTTTATTATTATTGATATTTAAATTAGTTTTGGATTATTTCTAAAAAATCCATTTTATATCCATAGTTCATCCCAAATCAAAATAGCGCATACACACATTTCATAACATTCGGTAATATTAAACTTTCAAACATTTCCAAACTCTATTTTCCCAACACCCAACGCATCGCATCCGTAACGGTCTTCTTATTTCCCCAACTTGAGAAGTCATAACACAATTCTCCTTCACATTTCTTCCTGATGTCGTAGTACTGCAGTTTTCAACATATCAATTCCTTTAAAATATAACTAGAAATTTATTTAAAATAAAATGAGTTTTGTTCAGTTACGATTACTTACATTAATTGCCAGCAATGGCTAAGATATTAGTGACTATCGGTTGACATTGTAATAAGGTTGTTTCGCAACTTTCTCCACCTTTGCTCACTACAATTCAAACATATACTATAACAAATTAATATCATTGAAAATATATTAATTCAGTAGTAAAGTTATTTGTAATTTCAAAAGACAATTTCATATGTAACACTTTGTACTAAATAGTATATTTCATAAAGATAGAGAAATTATTTCTTCAAATTCCACTATGCTACTTGACAATTCTAGTAAAATGGATTGTGATTAGAGTGTAAGGGATTTTGTACCACAATTTTTTGCGGCACCTACACGAAATAGGATCAACTTGATGATATCTGCTTGATCTTCCTTTGTGATCAGTTTGTTATCAACTGCAAACTAAGTACATACTGGGTACTGAATTTCCGGGTTGGTCAATCCATTACCAATGGCAAAATCCTATAATTTCAACAAAATCAAAAGAATCAAAACATAAAAAATTACAACATATATTAAAGGTTGCATTAAGATCTTTCATTTGGGAGAGAATCACTGTCAAATGCAACATTAGGATATTGTAAGACCTTGAAGTTTATAATAATTCCTTCTTTGTTTTTGTTTCCGTTGTGAACCCGGGATGCGAGAGCTGGAATATAGTGTCCGGCATATGATTCTCCGGTAATGCAAAAGTCATTCTTAATCAATTGAGGGTGTTACTTAAAAAAAATGCCTGTAATGATTTTAAAAGAAAAACTCAAGTTAATGTCATATGACTTATACACATTATGTGATTCATACCTTGATCACTTTCTGTAATGCTTATAGGAAAAATGATATTTTTTATACCTGTAGCTAAAACCGTGTCCCAGCCATAACCTCAAACGCGATACTTCCAAGACCTGCATAACCCAAACCATAACAGTCATTAAGCTACCCTGCATATTTGAAATACCATGTTCACTCAACCGATGTTGATAATCACCAAGCTTTGCAAATAACCGAAGTTTTAATTTTCACCAAGTTTTCACTGCAGTAAAAAACAAGGTAATTAGCAAGGCTGTAAAAATTCAAAAATATCCCAAAAGAGTTAAGACAAAGATGGAGCGAGAAAGGGTAGGTTCACGTTACCGTTCCAGACCAAACATCAATAGAGCAATCAAAATTCTGAGCACCCTAAGGGGGATTTCGCAGAGACCCCTTTTGATCTCCTTGGGCCAATCTGAAACCCTAGCTGTTGAATATAAAAGGTGAGAGTGGAAACGATTGAGGGGGAGAAAAACAAAAAACCTAAAATCTGGGCGGCCACGAAACAACCCTAATTTCCTAAACAAAACCTGATTTTGGTGACGGCGTGAAAGAATCTAGCGAGGAGAGGAGGATATAAGCTCACCATCGCCGCCGAATCACCGCCGAAGGTGAGTCTTCTTACTGGATCTTCTTTTGAAACCATGGTTTTCGCGTTTAGAGTGAGATTGGGAGTGGCGTACCGTGAGGTTGGCGCAAGCCGATTGAGGGTTAACGAGAGATTGAGAGTTTGAAAGATGTCGAGAGTGAGAACCCTTTTGCGTGAGTAAGATGAATGAGTTTCTGGTTTCTCAGATCCAGAAATATTGCTATTGTTTTTTTTATTATTATTAATATATGTTTTCTTCTGGGTTGAATTTTTATATACTATATAAATATCTCACGTTAACATTACTTTTATATTTGTGTTACTGTTATTTGGTTTTTATGTACTGCATATATGATATTGTTGATTCTAATTTTATATTTATGTTCCTTTCGATTAGTTCTAGATTCATATAGATGGGTTACTGTAATTTTAATTTTTTGTTTGTTTAATTTATATGTATATTACTGATAGTTCTAATTTATATAAATATTATCTTTTTGTTTAGTTTTCATATACATCCATCTATATATATATATATTTTTAAATGTATATACCTTTTGTTTTTTCTTTTTTTTTCATACAGACGTATACTCCTCTCATAACATTCATATATATATATATATATATAATATAATATGTTAGTTTTTAGATTTTATATATTACTGTATTTTCAATATATATAAAGTTAGTCTTAAATATGATATATATTATTATACTTTCTAGTTTAGAGTTTATGTATATATACTTGCTATTCGCTTCTATGTAAATATATTTACGTTTCAGGTTTTATAATATATTCTAGTTTTTATTTATTTCTTTTATTTTTATTTATTTAATATTAATTAGAATTAATTTTGGATTGGATAATTTTTTATTTATTCACTCGCCCCATATTTATACGAACTTTCCTTATTTTAATTTTATCTTTTGTAGTTACTTAATTATTTAGCTGATTAGTTGATAAATTTTAATTACTTAATTACTTATTTTTTTAGTTACTAAGTAAGCTATTTGGCTATTTGTTTAGTCATTTGATTAGACAATCTCTTCAATATTCTTATCACGTATGTAGATTATCATATTAATATCTCACATAATTTCGATTCAATTTTACTAACATTTCATTCGATTTCGAAATCATTTTTAACTTTCCGTAATTTCAAAATTCATTTCACAATAAATACAATTGATTTTAAATCACTTTCAAAACCAAATCAAACTCAATATCCAAACTTTTTTTCTTAAATAGTTCGAATGGAAAAGGACCATTGGAATCTTGCATTCCGGTGGGAATCCTCGAATAATTAGTCCTGAACCACGCGTTTTGGATTAACCGTTCATTCTTTTCTTTCACTCTTAAAACACTTTAATTAGCATGGACAAAATAAAGGCCGTTGGGATCAAGCATTCTGGCGTAACCCTTTGAACATTTGATTCTCATCAAGTGTTCGTTGCCCATTAAATAATTTTCTTAAATAGTTCGAATGAAAAAGGACCATTGGAATCTAGCATTCCAGTGGAACCCTGAAATTTTGATCTTAGGGCTTATGCCTCATTCTTAAATATCCGTATTTCAAACTCAAAAACATATACTTAATTCCTATCTTAAATTCTTTCAATAAAGATGGAAATGGAACATGGTGTATACCATGCACTCTTGAGGCTAGGATTCGAGATGTATATCTCGCTCATCCAAGTTCTCGCCATCACTCAAAATACATCAAACCAATCAAATTCCTTTTCTCGCCGTTGTGCGACTAATCAAAAAAACCTTTTCATAAACGGAAGGTATCTTGTCTTAAGTGATACAAAACAATGTTTCGGCCACAATTGTTGAGTCGAGATAAGTGACGCTTATCCGAATGTAGATCTATAAATCCGTTCGATGTGTGGTATGCGTCCACTCCTCATCTGTTTTGGGTAAAACGATGTTTTTGTCGATTAATACAATATAGCTTTCGCTAAAATCGACCAACAAACAAACATTTTTCTACCCAGAACTACGTAAGCCTTGATTTCTCTTTTGAGATACGTAGGAGCAGGATTTATAAATCTTGTCAGGCCCACTAATAAAAAACTTAGGTTTAGTCCTTCGTCAAAAATCCAAAAACATTTCTTCTCTCTTCTATTCTTTCTCTCCCTCATTATAACTTAAGAAGACTAACATAAGCTAACATTCAAAACGAAACTAACTAAACGGTTCCCGTTGAGTACAACGGACGTGAGGGGTGCTAATACCTTCCCCTTGCGTAACCGACTCCCGAACCCTGATATTGGTTGCGACGACCATATCTTATCCTTTCTTTTATGGGTTTTATCGATATTTCCCCTTTCCTTTTTAGGAATAAATAAAGTTCGGTGGCGACTCTGTTCAGTCCATCATTGCGAGCGTGCGATTGCGCTTCGCTTTGTAGTCGTATCCCCATTTTTCGAGGTGCGACAGATGGCGACTCTGCTGGGGAATCGAACATCCCTAAGTGAGTCAACCCTAGTTCAGTTAAGTTTTCGTATGTGTGTTAGCTTTATTTGTTTATTTTTCTTCCTTTGTTATATGCTTTCTTTATCCCTGTTTTATCGCATTTTTATATCTGTATATATCTATGTGTGGGCGTTGGGATTTTGATATCATGAATAAAGCTCTACACCCGAGCTTTGGAAAAAGAAGAGAGAACACATAAGTTAGAATTGGAAGTTGTGTAGTGTTAGTCCCCAAGGGCCACTCCTTGCGTGCCTAGCATGAAGACTCCCCTAGAGTAGACCTGTTTGTAGATCTCGTTATAATACAGCTAGCCTGTTGCATAACGTTGATTCATGAAGGGTCCATGACTCTAGGACCCCCTCTTAGAACCAGTTTCTGCTTTGGTGGTTGCGTAATGATGGACTCCAAGGGCCTCTCCTTTTTGCACCCAATATGAAAACCTCGCTCAGAAGAGACCTTTCGTCACTCTTGTCATAAAGCGGCTAGCCTGTTGCATGATGTTGATACGATTATGGTCCATGACTCTGGGAACCCTAACAAAAATGTAGAAACTATCCCGTGAGTGGGTTTATGGGTAGAAATCCTAGAATTATCTATTAAGAAGCCTACCTAGTAAGATGTTCTGAGTTACTCACATTATCCCAGATCCTAACTACCTGGATTGCATTTTTTTTGCATACCAAAACATAAAAAAATACATTGCATCCATTCATATACCATCGCATCTGCATTCGTTATCATGCATTGCATATCATTTTCCAAAAATACAAAAAAAAATCATCCATCCTTTGTCCATGAAAAGCAAAGTGATTCCTGACACGTGTTTAGAACGAAGAACCATGTCTAAGGAAAGTTCAAGAAGCATTGGAGGAGGAAGGCTCAAGTACATATATCTTGATTTCCGGGCCAAGTAATGTGAAAGGGAAAGGACCCCTGAAACCCCTCAAGTTTTTGTACCACAAGGAAGAGGTCAAGGATGTGGCTAGTGAGATATCATGATTTCCTGGTAAGAGCATTGGGATATCGCCTTGGATTTCCAATCCTCGTGACATATAGCCAACTTCTACAACCTCTAATTCAAAACTCGTTGGTGATTCCCAAGTCTCTTAAGCCGGATCCACAATCTTACCCACCCGGGTATGACCCAAATGTGCAATGTGGATATCATGTTGGATCAGAAGGGCACTCAACTGAAAGACTGCAACGCTTTCAAAGCCAAAGTACAACAATTAATAGACAACGGGTACATAGCCTTTCAAGAAGGAAGCTTGGTGGTAACGCTAACCTATCAGCCGAATAAGGGTGAAGATCTCGAGGGGTGTCCCCCGAAGTTAACGGATCAAGTTTGAAGAAGTCATTCCCTGAAGATGGCAATCATTTGGTTGTTTCAGCATCTCTTTTGGAGTTTCCTCGCATGTTGATTGTTAATTGCTTTTAAGCATTGTTGTTTTCTTTGAATGGTAGGATTAATGAAATGTTTATGCATCTTTTGAATTAATCCATTCGTATTCACTCGTTTTTCATTCATGTTAAAAACAAAAATACTCCTCTCATTCACTTTTGTTTATCAAATCGTTGTGCTAACAAATATTGGAAGGAGGATGATGAAAACGAAACACCTGAAATTGTTGTGGTATGCTTTTGAGTAAAACCTTGTCCATGATGTAAGGCATTGTTTCAAATCCCCAAACACTGAAGAGATAAGGAGTTAATCCCTAGTCAACCACTTTGAGCCTAGAAGTTGGTGTTTATTTCGGATCTAAAACCCTTAATCTTAACCTGGGGCAGGGTAGTTGTGTTCAAATATTTTGATCATGTATTCGATCTTTCAAAAATCGTCCATATGAACACCCTCCAATTAGGTTCAACCACGTGTTATCCTTCGCACACATGTTGAAGTGTTGAAGAAGTTAAGAAAAGCTAAAATTAGTGTTGGTTGATCCTTATCCACCAATAATGTGGCAGTCAATACCTTTAAAAAATAAAAAATAAAAGTCCGCTAAGTCAAACACCACAAAAATGACTTAGGCAAGAGTCAGGGCATCCCGATGGACCGAAAGCTTCAAAGAAGCGGTCCAGGCAAAATAAGGGACAAAGAAAAACAAAAAGAGGTCACCAAAACCCTCAACAAAACAAAAAAATAAGGTGACTGCCATTTCAAGAAAATTCGTCTTGAATCCTCATCACACCTTCGAACCCTCTTGGAAGTCGAATGCGTGTATTGAATTAACTGAACGTAGGAACTGGAGATCATCAAGAAGAAGGGGTGGGTAAAAATAAATTTTGAGCCTTATATCCTTTTGTTTCAAGAAACCGCGAACCAGACCACGTTATAACCCTTAAAAGACCTAATTGAGGCAGGGTTTATTTTGAAAGCGTACTATAACAAGGTTGTGTTAACCTGACTCCAAACGATTTTTGTTAATCATTTGATGGCACCAATTTGCATACTGTGAATGACTTGATCACCATTGTGTTCTTATCAACGACTCGTTCACTGCATTTCACCCGTTCATATCAATAAATTTTGATTTCAAATTTTTGCATAAACATTGAATTAAAATTACCATTTTTGAATGAACAATCTTATTTGCGAGTCAACACTTAGCATCAAAGAAATCCAAATACAATTGAGGAACTTGATGGAGTGAAAGAAGTCTAGGCTGGGGCAAATCACTTTGAGCATCAGTTAATTCGAGCTAATCACCCTAAGGGTCATCTAGCCAAGAGTAATCTGCTTCAAGAATCGGACTGGGGCAAGCCACCTCAGAGCTCAATAAGTCCAACTATCCAAAGGACAGTCAACCAAGAGTCTGCCATTCCAACATTTGGTTAGTCAAGTGCGGACCATTGCAAGATTCAAACACTTGGGGCAAGCCCTTTCGAGGTAGTCTCATGGAAAGTTGTTTCCAAATCCACTTTCAAGGTGAACATTTCCAAAGACCCAACAAACTGGGGCAAGATGAGCCACAGAGGGGCATAACCTCTTTCTTCGTGCTTTCAAATTGCTCAAACAAATTCTGCCATACATCAACAACTATTGAGTTTAAGACGAGTGCCCGAAAACTATGCTAGCACGATTCGTTGATCCTTAAAAAGGATCTCATTGGCTAAGTTGTGGCTATCAAGCTGGATAGAATTCTCCTTTGACAACATCTATCACAAATATTTGGTTGAGTTCTCGGTGTTGAGGAATCATGAGCTTCCATAAAAAGCCTTTACAAACTCCCAGTCTGCCCAGTGTCAGCATTCTCATAATCATGATCATTCATATATCATGCATAAAAGGAAATTCAAATCATGCATAGCCGAAATGTACTTCGTGCTCATTTTGCATTGACCTAGGTCTTGTTGTCGATCCTATGATCCTTTGACCTTTGATTCCAGCTTGTCTTTGGTAACCCTAAACCAACATCCGGTTTTCCCGGTCATTTTCAAGTCCAATTGTTGTTGGCAAAATCCGTTAAAGGGTGGTTGTAGTCCATTGCTTACGGTCAGAGTCCAATTGTTGCTATTCCGGGGTCCGGTCAGACTTGAACCTGCTCTGAAGATTCTTTGTTCAATCCTATTCAGGTCTTGTATGAACCTGTCATTGAACCCTTTTATTCCGGGGTCCGGTCATGCTTGAACCTACTCTGAAGATTCTTTGTTCAATCCTATTCAGGTCTTGTATGAACCTGTCATTGAACCTTTTTATTCCGGGGTCCGGTCATGCTTGAACCTACTCTGAAGATTCTTTGTTCAATCCTATTCAGGTCTTGTATGAACCTGTCATTGAACCTTTTTATTCCGGGGTCCGGTCATGCTTGAACCTACTCTGAAGATTCTTTGTTCAATCCTATTCAGGTCATGTATGAACCTGTCATTGAACCTTTTTATTCCGGGGTCCGTTCATGCTTGAACCTACTCTGAAGATTCTTTGTTCAATCCTATTCAGGTCATGTACGAACCTGTCATTGAACCTTTTTATTCCGGGGTCCGTTCATGCTTGAACCTACTCTGAAGATTCTTTGTTCAATACCCATTCAGGTCATGTATGAACCTGTTTGTCGAACCCCTATTCCGGTATCAGGTCATACATGAACCTGTTCTGAAGAGTTTTCTCCTTGATTATCCCCCAGCATTGTCAGGTCATACATGAACCTGTTGTAGCATCTTTTCCTTTATTCGGGTTTAGTAAGTCATGTGTGAACTTACTACCGAAACCTCTTGTATCCCAAGTGTCGTTTATCAAATCTCACTTTGAATACTCCCCAGTGTGTGCCTGATTCTCCAGTAGGACTGTCTCTCCAGCAAGTTGTTCCTTACCATTTGTCTGTCTTCCTGTGGACCATCAGCATTCCCCACAGTTTGGTCTGTCTAGTAGCGTCTCCTGTTAAGGGTCCACCATATCCCTAGCAGATAAAAAATAATTTACAAAAAAAAAGAATCATGCATCCACGCATATCATATCATGCATATCATATCATATCACACCATGTCATAGGGATTCAGGATCAAAATCCGGGTCTTTTTAGTATTTAACCATCTCCCACTATGATCATATGAAGAACGTCCTGCTTCATATTCTCTAGTAGAAGACGCTTAAATAGGGGCAACTGTCATACCCCGATTTTGGTCCTGAATTTTTTATTTTTGTTTGGCACTTGGCCTAAAGTTCATTTGCATACATTCATTCCCAACTCCATATTTTTGTTACACATTGATCATTGTCTATGCCTTTTTGATCATGGTGCTTTTGACTATAAAATGGATTTTAATCATTTGACTTTTGAATTTTTCAATTTTTGATTTTAATTTCAAATTAAGTTTAATTCCCAAATTTCAATTTAATTTTAATTGTTATTTTTACTAATGATTCAAAACTCTAATTGATTTTTATTTTCAAATAGATGTTAGAATTGATGTCAAAAGTAATTTTAACAAATTATTGGATTAATTTGATTTTAATTGGGTTTTCTACTGATTTTTATTATTATTGATATTTAAATTAGTTTTGGATTATTTCTAAAAAATCCATTTTATATCCATAGTTCATCCCAAATCAAAATAGCGCATACACACATTTCATAACATTCGGTAATATTAAACTTTCAAACATTTCCAAACTCTATTTTCCCAACACCCAACGCATCGCATCCGTAACGGTCTTCTTATTTCCCCAACTTGAGAAGTCATAACACAATTCTCCTTCACATTTCTTCCTGATGTCGTAGTACTGCAGTTTTCAACATATCAATTCCTTTAAAATATAACTAGAAATTTATTTAAAATAAAATGAGTTTTGTTCAGTTACGATTACTTACATTAATTGCCAGCAATGGCTAAGATATTAGTGACTATCGGTTGACATTGTAATAAGGTTGTTTCGCAACTTTCTCCACCTTTGCTCACTACAATTCAAACATATACTATAACAAATTAATATCATTGAAAATATATTAATTCAGTAGTAAAGTTATTTGTAATTTCAAAAGACAATTTCATATGTAACACTTTGTACTAAATAGTATATTTCATAAAGATAGAGAAATTATTTCTTCAAATTCCACTATGCTACTTGACAATTCTAGTAAAATGGATTGTGATTAGAGTGTAAGGGATTTTGTACCACAATTTTTTGCGGCACCTACACGAAATAGGATCAACTTGATGATATCTGCTTGATCTTCCTTTGTGATCAGTTTGTTATCAACTGCAAACTAAGTACATACTGGGTACTGAATTTCCGGGTTGGTCAATCCATTACCAATGGCAAAATCCTATAATTTCAACAAAATCAAAAGAATCAAAACATAAAAAATTACAACATATATTAAAGGTTGCATTAAGATCTTTCATTTGGGAGAGAATCACTGTCAAATGCAACATTAGGATATTGTAAGACCTTGAAGTTTATAATAATTCCTTCTTTGTTTTTGTTTCCGTTGTGAACCCGGGATGCGAGAGCTGGAATATAGTGTCCGGCATATGATTCTCCGGTAATGCAAAAGTCATTCTTAATCAATTGAGGGTGTTACTTAAAAAAAATGCCTGTAATGATTTTAAAAGAAAAACTCAAGTTAATGTCATATGACTTATACACATTATGTGATTCATACCTTGATCACTTTCTGTAATGCTTATAGGAAAAATGATATTTTTTATACCTGTAGCTAAAACCGTGTCCCAGCCATAACCTCAAACGCGATACTTCCAAGACCTGCATAACCCAAACCATAACAGTCATTAAGCTACCCTGCATATTTGAAATACCATGTTCACTCAACCGATGTTGATAATCACCAAGCTTTGCAAATAACCGAAGTTTTAATTTTCACCAAGTTTTCACTGCAGTAAAAAACAAGGTAATTAGCAAGGCTGTAAAAATTCAAAAATATCCCAAAAGAGTTAAGACAAAGATGGAGCGAGAAAGGGTAGGTTCACGTTACCGTTCCAGACCAAACATCAATAGAGCAATCAAAATTCTGAGCACCCTAAGGGGGATTTCGCAGAGACCCCTTTTGATCTCCTTGGGCCAATCTGAAACCCTAGCTGTTGAATATAAAAGGTGAGAGTGGAAACGATTGAGGGGGAGAAAAACAAAAAACCTAAAATCTGGGCGGCCACGAAACAACCCTAATTTCCTAAACAAAACCTGATTTTGGTGACGGCGTGAAAGAATCTAGCGAGGAGAGGAGGATATAAGCTCACCATCGCCGCCGAATCACCGCCGAAGGTGAGTCTTCTTACTGGATCTTCTTTTGAAACCATGGTTTTCGCGTTTAGAGTGAGATTGGGAGTGGCGTACCGTGAGGTTGGCGCAAGCCGATTGAGGGTTAACGAGAGATTGAGAGTTTGAAAGATGTCGAGAGTGAGAACCCTTTTGCGTGAGTAAGATGAATGAGTTTCTGGTTTCTCAGATCCAGAAATATTGCTATTGTTTTTTTTATTATTATTAATATATGTTTTCTTCTGGGTTGAATTTTTATATACTATATAAATATCTCACGTTAACATTACTTTTATATTTGTGTTACTGTTATTTGGTTTTTATGTACTGCATATATGATATTGTTGATTCTAATTTTATATTTATGTTCCTTTCGATTAGTTCTAGATTCATATAGATGGGTTACTGTAATTTTAATTTTTTTGTTTGTTTAATTTATATGTATATTACTGATAGTTCTAATTTATATAAATATTATCTTTTTGTTTAGTTTTCATATACATCCATCTATATATATATATATATTTTTAAATGTATATACCTTTTGTTTTCTTTTTTTTTTCATACAGACGTATACTCCTCTCATAACATTCATATATATATATATATATATAATATAATATGTTAGTTTTTAGATTTTATATATTACTGTATTTTCAATATATATAAAGTTAGTCTTAAATATGATATATTATTATACTTTCTAGTTTAGAGTTTATGTATATATACTTGCTATTCGCTTCTATGTAAATATATTTACGTTTCAGGTTTTATAATATATTCTAGTTTTTATTTATTTCTTTTATTTTTATTTATTTTAATATTAATTAGAATTAATTTTGGATTGGATAATTTTTTATTTATTCACTCGCCCCATATTTATACGAACTTTCCTTATTTTAATTTTATCTTTTGTAGTTACTTAATTATTTAGCTGATTAGTTGATAAATTTTAATTACTTAATTACTTATTTTTTAGTTACTAAGTAAGCTATTTGGCTATTTGTTTAGTCATTTGATTAGACAATCTCTTCAATATTCTTATCACGTATGTAGATTATCATATTAATATCTCACATAATTTCGATTCAATTTTACTAACATTTCATTCGATTTCGAAATCATTTTTAACTTTCCGTAATTTCAAAATTCATTTCACAATAAATACAATTGATTTTAAATCACTTTCAAAACCAAATCAAACTCAATATCCAAACTTTTTTTCTTAAATAGTTCGAATGGAAAAGGACCATTGGAATCTTGCATTCCGGTGGGAATCCTCGAATAATTAGTCCTGAACCACGCGTTTTGGATTAACCGTTCATTCTTTTCTTTCACTCTTAAAACACTTTAATTAGCATGGACAAAATAAAGGCCGTTGGGATCAAGCATTCTGGCGTAACCCTTTGAACATTTGATTCTCATCAAGTGTTCGTTGCCCATTAAATAATTTTCTTAAATAGTTCGAATGAAAAAGGACCATTGGAATCTAGCATTCCAGTGGAACCCTGAAATTTTGATCTTAGGGCTTATGCCTCATTCTTAAATATCCGTATTTCAAACTCAAAAACATATACTTAATTCCTATCTTAAATTCTTTCAATAAAGATGGAAATGGAACATGGTGTATACCATGCACTCTTGAGGCTAGGATTCGAGATGTATATCTCGCTCATCCAAGTTCTCGCCATCACTCAAAATACATCAAACCAATCAAATTCCTTTTCTCGCCGTTGTGCGACTAATCAAAAAAACCTTTTCATAAACGGAAGGTATCTTGTCTTAAGTGATACAAAACAATGTTTCGGCCACAATTGTTGAGTCGAGATAAGTGACGCTTATCCGAATGTAGATCTATAAATCCGTTCGATGTGTGGTATGCGTCCACTCCTCATCTGTTTTGGGTAAAACGATGTTTTTGTCGATTAATACAATATAGCTTTCGCTAAAATCGACCAACAAACAAACATTTTTCTACCCAGAACTACGTAAGCCTTGATTTCTCTTTTGAGATACGTAGGAGCAGGATTTATAAATCTTGTCAGGCCCACTAATAAAAAACTTAGGTTTAGTCCTTCGTCAAAAATCCAAAAACATTTCTTCTCTCTTCTATTCTTTCTCTCCCTCATTATAACTTAAGAAGACTAACATAAGCTAACATTCAAAACGAAACTAACTAAACGGTTCCCGTTGAGTACAACGGACGTGAGGGGTGCTAATACCTTCCCCTTGCGTAACCGACTCCCGAACCCTGATATTGGTTGCGACGACCATATCTTATCCTTTCTTTTATGGGTTTTATCGATATTTCCCCTTTCCTTTTTAGGAATAAATAAAGTTCGGTGGCGACTCTGTTCAGTCCATCATTGCGAGCGTGCGATTGCGCTTCGCTTTGTAGTCGTATCCCCATTTTTCGAGGTGCGACAGTGTTTAACATGAAAAGGTAGAGAAGAGAGATCCTTATTCTCTTTAGGAATTATATGAATTGCTTATGAATTATTGTTGTTATATGTTATTCTGAAAATTGATTAATTAAGGTGTAATTATCCCATTTTTGTGACTGAATTGTATGTATAACATTTTGTTTCTGTTTATGCCATTGTTAGAGTTGTTGAAGGTTTGAACATAAACATGATTTAGATAAAATTAGTGAAACAATTGTGTTAATCTGTGATTTGTCGTGTTTTCATGATGTTATAACCTATTATATAATTTTCTGAGCGTGGCGGGGTGATTGGGGATTAAATTTTGGAGTTCAAAGGAACATGGCAGAAATTGCATTTTTGCCTTCTGGTGCAGGGTGACGGGCGTCGCCCAGATGACAGGTTACACGTCATGCACCTTGAGACGTTGATGAGCGTTAGTGCTCTGATGGGGAGACTGTCATGGTCTCTAGGCTTGGTTTTTCAAGTTAGTCGTCAGCATGATGATGGTCTAGGAGTTTTAAGCAGGTGACGGGTCACCCGTCATGTTGTCAATAGGGGTGTTCTCGTCCTTGTTGCATGGTCTGAGATGTCAGTTCAGATTTTTGAGGTGTTTCTGCTGTTTGGGTGATGTATGGCTACTGTTTGGTCGTGTTGGTTCCATTAATTAATTAATTATTATGAATTTAATTACTTGTGGTGGAATTATTGTTGTTAATCGGTAATTTTCTTACTTATTCGTTGTCGTTTATATGTAATAATGGTATGATATGTGTGCGGTGTTGTTTTGATGTTGTTACATGATGATAATATGATTGCCATTATTGTAAAATACATGATTATATGATGATTAATTATGTATTTGTTGGTGTACATTGTTATTATTGGTAGATAATAATTCAGAAAGAGGTGTTATTATTGTGTGTCAATGCATGTTGTTTATGGTCAGAAGGGGGTCGTAAGCATCATTATAATTGTTGCATTGACTAGCATGCACATGCATCATTGTGTCGTGTCGTTGAAAGAGGAGTGTTCACTAGTTCATAATGGAGGATTAGTGGTTTGTCCCAAGCTCAGAAGGGGGTTTGGAGCTTAGAAGGGGACTCAGTGGTTCAGAAGGGGGGACCCAGTTTTTTGAGAGAACCAAATGTTGAGTTGGTACCACATGTATAGTGTCACGTTGTGTCGTGAGTCGTATTACATATATTTGCATATTTTTGTAAATGAGTATGAGATTATGGTGAAGTTGTTTGTGTATTGGATGTGTGTTTGTTGTGTGTTCCTCTACCTTTGCATTCTTTACACCGTTTATATCGAAGTTTATTTCTCACCCATTTGCTTAGTGTTGTCCACCATAGACATCTTGCAGATACTCAGGAGCAAAATTGTTGTTTTGTGTGGAAGGTGTCTTGTTGGAGGCGCTCTTCGTTTTATTTACCGTTTTATAGCACATTGGTGATTTTAGTTCTTTGATCTTATAACATCGGGAAATGGGCGTTTGCTATGTTTTTGAATTAATCTCAAACTATGTTGTTTTGAGTTGGATACTTTATTTGAAAAGTTTAAATTGAAGTTGACATAATATGATTTTCGTTGTATGTTGATAATTGTTTGATAGTTGTTATCGTAGGTTGTCGTTGGCGACACCTTAAATTGTCGAAAATTCTTTTTACGTAAATTTTACGATTTAAGATGTTACATTAGTGATATCTGAGTAGGGCGATCCATTTAGACAATTTTTATAATAACGTATATTCCCTAATATGCAACGAGTGTAGAAATAATTGTTGTTTTTTTAACCGTATTCCTTAATTATTATTTTGTACACTAAGATTAATTTAGTAAAAATGTATTAATATCTTATGATAAGATTATTATATATTTTTATCTATATTCAAAAATCTTAAAGTACAAAATGAATAGAAATTAAATAATACTAAGTGCTTAGATTTTTCGCAAAGCAAAACTTAGCAGATCAGCCTCATTCAATTTTTAGTTTAGATTTATTTATTTTTCGTGTCGATTTATGCATGCATAATAATTTCATCTAACATGGTCATTATTTCTCTAGACAAGACGTGACGGGGTACAATAATGAAAAGCAAATGATTTTCAATTCTCACTTTCTCCTACATATTACCTAATTTGTTAATTATACATGGCCATGAATGGACAAATGCATGCTTCGTCAAGGTCCACCAAACATTGAGTGGACGCTAATTACGCTTCATGTGTTAACACATTATATTATAATAATCAGTTTAATTATTACCTTTTATTAATATATAAAGTAACAAAAAAATATTTCATTTACTGTAAATGGTATAGACTCCGTCAAAAAATAAACATTACCTTTTAAAAGACATTTTAAATTATAGTAAAACAACCTTTTCAGACATTTGAGTCTATACCATTTTCAAGTTGTGCCTTGACGCAAACGCAATCCATTTAGAAACACTAATTTAAAGTTAAAAAGTTAAATCTTCACACATCATTGAGAATTTCCCTTAATCATTTCATTTTATTTTAATAATCTTCCTCACTAACACCCAAAAATTGCCATTTGCATTTTGCACACAATTACAAAATTATGCTTATTAATTATCTAAGCCAAATGTCTTTTTCATTATCAACCAATATATACATGTTGGTCCCATGTGACATTTCCATGTATAGGACAAATCAAAACCCGATTTTATAATACATCTCTATTGTAAGCCTAAATGAGAATTGGAGAAAGACATAAAGTTGAACCCACTTTATTTTCCCTAAAATATAATGAAAACTAAATGATTCTTCCTATGTGATAAAAGTTGTTACCATGCTTACCTTAGGGACTGTCTTGTTTTAGCACATGTAGTTGTGGCCATGTTCTTTTTTTTCTTTTCCCTTCATGATTCATAGATAAAATAAAATGCTGAAAAATCAACGTCTCGAATGAGCCAGAAAGACGATACGAGAATATACGTTGACGGTTCAAATTCCAAATTTTGATTAAAAAAGATATCATGAGAATATAAACTAAGTTTGCTTTTTTCCGTGACCATATAAAACTATGATGAGTTGTATAATATAATGTTAATTTATTTGCGTTCCAGCAGTAGCGCATTTTGTCTCTAGTTAAAGATTATGGTCGTGGTTTGGTATAAAAAATGATTATATTTGTCATGGAGTACGATCTTAAAGAGTTAATCGTGTAATTAACTTAAAAAATCGCAACTAATAAAAAAACATTCGTATATTCCATGCAAGAGAGAGAGAGAGACCAAGTCATAATATGAGGTGGATAGATATAGTGGGTCACATGGATGGCACAATAGAAGTAAATGCATGTTAAATATGAAGTGAGTGCATGTATTGAGTGTAGTTGCATTGCAGTCTTGTAGTGTATTTATTTATATAAAAAAATTGTAAAAGCCTCTTTTTAGATTCAGCGAAAGTTTTTTTTAATTATAAAATGAATAATAGCTCTCTGAGAAGAAAATTAACGGTATATTGTTAGGTGCATGGTTAAGACTCAAGACTCATGTAGATTAGGAAGGAATGAAGTAGTGAATTTATAAGAGATGACATATTTATTTAATGTTTTAAGATTTTGGATGGAGATATGACGTGTTCATCTCTTGTGGTCCTGGAGCATTGAATGTTCGTTGGTGCTCTCGACTCTTCAATAATTGGTATCAGAGTTGTGGTTGGTTCGACTTGATGGAAGAGCAAGAATTGGATCTTGTTATAGTATGTGGGGGACTCACACTTGTGGAGAAGAATGTTGGATGCAAGTGTGAGTGGTTAAGTTCTACGTCAGCTATGAATGGATGGATTGTTGGATTTATAAGAGAGAAGACTCATTGTTAACCTGTATTTTGGTAAATAGTCGCTAGTCTTTAGAAATGTTACTTGCAGGATCGACTAGTAAATCCTAAGACATATTGTGAATAAATTCTTAAAAGAGTGTTTGGTTGTTTGTTGTAAAAATATAAATAGACCTTAACTTTATAAGGAAATAAAGAATACATTATAAATAAAAGCAAGGGATTTCGATTGTGTCGAGATCCTTGTAAAATGCAAGGTAAAAAGACAAATGAGTTGTTGGAAAAGGAAAGTGAAAGGTAAGAAAAAATACTTTGCTTAAATATGTAATGAATGATGTGCATGATCATACATGTTTGCTCACTGACTCGTTTCTCACTCTTGTTTGGGTACTTTGAGTTTTTTAGAGTTTATGTAATGATATTGCTACCCTGAATCCTAACACTAGAATTCCTATATATACTAATACATAAATAACTACTTACAATGACTCTATTCCCAACGATCAACACATATCATGTTGTATGGTTTCCAATCTTCCAGCCTACTTTCACGTGTTTTCAATGCATGGATAAGACCAAAAAATGGTTACTCAATTTGATCTCGTTGTTTCGCTCCAACTGTTACTGCCGACCATCAGTCTTCATCGAATCCTTGAGAATGTCATCTTTCATAGTCTGAGAAAACATGGTAAGTTCTCATTTTCAGGCTTAACATAACTTTTCGACACCCCGGGCTTAAGATCATTCTTGTTGAAACGCTAGCAAACATCATTTATTTCACTAAGTATTTTCTGGATCCCTTTTCCTCGTGTCAAGTTCATGATGTCGAAAACCCCATGCTAACAAATTGCCCCCAAAAATGTCACTTTCGACTAATTGAGAGATATAGGCATTTTTTGAAACTTCTCACAATTGGGCCAAGTAGTGCACTGATGTCATCGTCATCATGGCTACTTTAGCAACGTCTAAGAGTACAATGATCTCTTAGCCCTCTCAAGTCTACAGACTTCACAAGTCACTTAAGGAACTTTACAACAACTATTTTAGAAATACAAGAAGGTGTTTAGTGCTTCTAGATAAGCAATATGAACACAGTAAGAACAATAGAAAATCACACTAAGAGCAACAACTCGTGTGATAACGTAAAACAAGAATTTAGTGTATGATTGAATTTTGATGTTCAGAATTCTTGTAGGATGGCTTCGTGTCTTGGTATGATGATAGTTGGACCTATTTATAGTGCTTGGAGATGATATCGTTGAATGTAGCATTGATGTTGATATCTTGCCAATAATGGGACTTAATGATATTAATTTTGTTGTCTTTCACTATTAAGTTCTTGATTATGTTCTGTTGGGCGTGATTCAGAGTGCATGGAATCCAGATTCTTTTCTTAGATCTTGTATTCTTCAGAAGTTCTTGACTTATCTCTGATTAGACATCCTTTTGAAGTAAGGATCAACATAGATTTCATATGTGAGATCCTTCAGATGTAGAGTTCCAGAGTCTTCAAATGAAAGATGTTGTGGACATCGTTGTGTTCAGAGTCAAAGTGAATACCTTTAACTCTAAGTCAGCTATTTTGGACTTTTGTGACGTCACATGTTGTTTCATCAAATTCATTTTTTGTTAGAGTCCTGCATGCTTAGAGAATTTTATTAGGGTACCAAAATATTTTATCCTTTGTTATCATAAAAACTTAGAGATAAATTGCAGAATCAAAATCACATTCTAACAATTTGAAGCTCATAGCAAAAGTTATTCAAGGTGGAAAAAGGGGTCATTTGACTTTTAACTTAGAAAATTTTCAAGTATGTTTGATTCTTCCAACTTCAAGGTCAGAATTCGTCATGTTCCAAGCTTTAAATGGAAAAAGTCCCAACATCAAAGTTGTTCCCCATGATGGTGGCTTTCCAAAGAGTTCAAGATCACTTCATTTGGACAAGATTTGAGGGACTTGTGCATAGTTTCTTCTCATGGCTTGATTTGGAAACTTTTGAACTCAATTGTCACATGACTTTGCATGGCCTCATGTTATGTTATCAACATTATTTATGCACGAATTTGGTTGGATTGCAATGATCATTTGGGCTTGAGCACATACCCATGCACATGAATTTTTATTTTTGGTTAAAAATTTGAAAGGTGTAGAAATCATTTACCATGGCCCATATAATGAAACACATTGCCTCAGAATTGAGATTAACCCTTGCCCAAGTTGTGCCAAGCAATCCCAGAACCTCTCATTAGAGAATACCTTGAGGGTTTCATTGAAATCAAGCTTCTAGTTTAACTTCTGTTTGTGAACTAGAACTCCAAGGATTCAACACCTTTTTCATTCCATTCCTGCAACCAAGAGGAAGAAGAACCAAGTGGAATTGCATCAAGATCGAGCTTCAAAACTGTTACCCAAAGGTGAATTTTCTCAAATTTCAACTCTTCGATTCTCTCTCATTTCTTAAGATCTCGGCTTGATTTGTGGTTGGCTGAAGCCCTACCAATGTATGCATTGATACTGAGTTGCTTTGGGTTGAATCGAAGCAATTCAGTTTTGGTACCTCAACTTTCATCTCCATATTTCTCATTATAGAGGGAGAGTTGAAAGATTTGGAGGTCATATTTGGAATTCTCGTGATTTTATCTTCAAAATAGTGTATGATCCATTTATTTTCATGAGCTTTTGATTTGGACCAGTCTGGTGAGGTAGCCGGAGAAGATGACCGGAGCTAGAGCTCCAATGGTGTGTTGGCGCAATCCAGACCATCTGATCCCATAGCCATGTTCTAATTTGGTCCCTCCATTGTGATTACCATTGCTACTGGTGCATTGACTAAGGACCATCGTGGATGATATATGCGTGACCATCAGATCTGTCACTTCAATTAATGAGGGAGATCCGATGGCCCTTATTTATTTGATTTCTTTTAATTTTCCAAATTATTTTTTAAATACCATTTTCATATTAAATTCATTATAATTTCAGTTTTAATCCAAAAATTATGGGACTACCACCAAAATTTCACAAATAATTTCCTCTTTCCATTTTTGAATTAAAATTAATTTTTGGATTGAGTTTGATATTTTTCGTGAATTTTGTGATTTTTGAATTGTTTTAATTTATTTTTAAATACTTCTGACTCTTCAAAAATGCCAAAAAATTAGTTAATGGTCATTTGACCTTGTTTGACCTATGATAAATTCCTTGGTCATTTCTTTGGTAATTTGAAGGGATTTTAGGTTCTTGACCTTTTAAAATGTATTTTCTTCATTTTAAAAATTGATTTAAATTGTTTTAATTGCTTTAATATTTTATTGAGCTATTTTATTGACTTTGTGTTGACTTAACTTCTGTTTGGCCTTGGTCTTGGTTGAATTGGACATTAATTTGGTCAATACCATTGGATTTAGGGGGTTGATGAAGTTTGAACTTCATCCCTCAAGATGAATGAATGGTATTGATCAAGTGAGGTTCATCCCTTGATCAATTTGGGATCCTTTTAACTTCATCTCTTCATCTTCATCTCACTTCTTCCCCAATCCTTTCATGGCCAATGATTTCTCATAGATCAAAATTCTAGTTGGTTCATCAATGACCTTTTGTCAGATGAATAAACATGAGCTTGATTAAGATAGGTTTATCCCCTCTTATTTTTATGTGTGTGTGATACAGTGAACTGACTTTGTATTTTTGCTTTGAAAAGCTATGTTGCGGATAGCAAGAGTCGCCACCGACTTTTCTTTTATCCAATAAGGAAAGGCGGAAAAGAACAGAAAAGACCTTGATTAGATTTTGAGTTCGGGAGGTACATTATACAAAGGGAAGGTGTTAGCACCCTTTGTATCCATGGTTATCCATGGGCTCTTAATTGCTTAACTCACTTATGTTTTCCTTGTTTGAGAAAGTGTTTGAGAAATGTGGTGTGTTTAGAAAATATTTTGAAAGGAGAGTTTAACTTTGTAATGATTCTTGTACTAATGTATACAAAGTGTTTATCTCGTTTGATTTTGAAAGATGTTTAGAAAAATATAACTCGGCGATGATTCTGGTGCGAATGTATACCAAGTGGTGATTTTCTAAAAGATGTTTTGAAAAGTGTGAGGTGTGAAAAGTATTTTAAGCTGTGAGCAAGCATTTAAGAGTTATACCTAACCAAGGTCTTTATAGGTATTTCCTATCCTTAGGAGGGTAAAACTGTCCTTACTATTGAGAAGTAAGTAGTCTTATCCTTTAGATGTAAAGGGACATCGTGGGGTCGTCGATAGGTCATTGAAGGCAACATTTGTAAGGATACCTTAGCATTCGAAGAGACGATCATCATTTAATCGTAGGCTACAACGAAGGGTCATCGAGGGACAAAGTCATATATTTGAAGGCAACGTTCGAGGGACATGGTCATATATTCGAAGACAACGTTCGGGGGACTATGATTTATCTTGTAGGGACATTGACCTTTTGATCGAAGGGACTATGACTTATCCGTTTAGGGATGATGATGATTTAATCGAAAGGATCTTTGCTAAGGGTATCCCCATATTCGCGGGACATGACCGTAATATCGTAAGGCAACAAAGAGAGGGTTACCCTAGAGGTGCAAGTGTGGAAATGATTGGATTCGGATATATTATCTTGAATTAATTTATCTAAGTTCGATTATTTATCTTTCCATGCAATCCTATTAGCATACATCTAGACAGTTATATTCACAGTATGGAAAAATTAAAGTGCGAAAAATAAGACTACGCTATTACATGGCTTCGGGATGGGGGGTACATAATTTAAAAGATAAAAAAAAAATAGATTTTTATTATTCAAAATAGCCCATTTTAATTAATTATAGTGGAAAAGGAGTAAACATAGTAAAAACACTTTAGATTTTTATTATTCAAAATAGCCCATTTTAATTAATTATAGTGGAAAAGGAGTAAACATAGTAAAAACACTGAAAAGCTAAAAAAAAGGTATTAGGGGCTCAAACCCAGGACCTCTACGTTAGAGTAAGGGGGGCGCTACCAACGAGCCATGTTGGTCCATTCGTTATTTATTCGCCTTCATTAAAATATATATTAATTCTACATGGATTTTTCCATTTTGACACAACACCACCATGCATGTTACAGCCTTCTCTCTTACGGCAAGCTACTTTATTTGTTCTCATGCTATTTCTTTCATGTGATCATAACAAACTTGTAACTTCATCTTATATCAAACCACACACATAAAATAAGATCATATGTAATCATCATGCAATAATAAAAATAAGCATGCACAAATCAAGAAGCTTATATTATTTTACTCATGTATTAGTTCTCTTTACTGCAAGTGATAATGATAAAACAAACCTTACACATACATGTTAAAGACAACCAATGATTTATATTATCACCATTATATCATCATCATCATTATCATGTAATAACAACATGTGAAATAAACATAATCATGCTAGAAACAATACTCATATAATAATAATTAAATGGCAGATATAATTCTTTAATCATGCAAACAGAATTTCTCCAACATGCTATGACATATCAAGAACAGATGCATACTTGAATAAAGCAATATCAACATCCACCAAACCATGAATATATCATCTCAATATATATATTAAACCAATATTATTCATGCATGAATTAAGGAGTATTGCAAGGTAATCATGCTGGATGCAAATTCCTTAATGAACACTTACTGGGGATTTGATTCTTATAGCTTGCTCACTGTATGTGTGTTGTTCTTATTCAGGCTATGAGTGCTTTATGGTTACTTCTATTTTCCCTGTCCGTGAACCTTCTTGCTTTTGTCTTGCCTTGTGTATCTTCTTCTGCTATATCTCTCCTCTTTTTCGTCTTTTTTTTCCTTGCTGCAGCCATATGAAGTATTTATAATGGTGTGGATTAGGGTTTAACCTTGCTAAATATTTGGATCCCTTCCTATACTTTAGGGTTTAACCTTGCTAAATATTTGGATCCCTTCCTATACTTTAGGAGAGTTAGGGTTTAACCTTGCTAAATATTTGGATCCCTTCCTATACTTTAGGAGAGTTAGGGTTTAACCTTGCTAAATATTTATTAAATACAAATATTATTATAAATAATGAATAATTTAAATGACTTTTAATAAATAAAAATTAATTTAAATTTTAGTTACATAATTGAATTAAAATTTAAACCTATTTCTATTTTTACTTTCATCATTTAAAAAAATCAAAATTATTCTTACTTATATCAACCAAAATTATTTTATAATTTATGGGCTTTTAAAAAAATGTTACTCTTATAAATAAATTTTATTAAGTAAAAAAACGTGAATTACTAACTAAATACTATTTATAAATAATGAATAAATGGAACATGAGTCACTAAATTATAAAAAATAGTTATTATAATTTAATGAACTTTAACAAATAAAATTAATTTAAAATTTTAATTATACAATTAAAATTCAAATCTATTTTTATTTATCATTAAATTAAAACTATTTTATTTATATATATATAATTTATTTATATCATACAAATAACCAAAATCATTATTATTTTTTATATCTGTATCACATAATAAATAAATTAAAATTTATAATTTATATGAGAATGTATGCTAATGAATGCATGCAAATGTGAAATGAATGTCATGCATGAATCAATTTATCATAAAAATTAACAGACAAATTTTGGGGTATGACAACGTGGTATGCTTTAGGAGTTTGATCTTGATACCTTGTCTCTAGCATGTATTAAAACCAATATTATTATTGTCCGATCTTAGATAGTTGTGACTTCTATATAAGTTCAATTACGATTGCTTAACATAGCACTAAATTTGTCCCAAAAGCAATAGCATTTTTGTAAGTATGCTAATGAATGAATGCAAATGTGAAATGAATGTCATGCATGAATCAATTTATCATAAAAATTAACAGACAAATTTTGGGGTATGACAACCTGGTATGCTTTAGGAGTTTGATCTTGATACCTTGTCTCTAGCATGTATTAAAACCAATATTATTATTGTCCGATCTTAGATAGTTGTGACTTCTACATAAGTTCAATTACGATTGCTTAACATAGCACTAAATTTATCCCAAAAGCAATAGCATTTTTGTAAGTGAGATTGTAAATTTCCCATTCCTCATGGTATTGTGTGAAGATTTTGCCTCTTTTACATTCATGAGAGCTAGTGGCATACTTGTTGATTTATCCAAGTTGGATCCCTTCTCATGAATGATGTCTAGGTTCATGTTTTCATGCTTGTGAGTGGATGGTTGAGTGCTCTCCAAAAAAATGACTAAAAACAATATTTTCTCCTTCCACTAACATTCACTAACATCTCTTTATGCTGATTTTATTTTAATGTCATTTACTTTAATGCAATTTAAATTCTTGCACTTTATCATTCATTGTCATTTACATTCATGTAATTTGTTTATGTTTCAGCCATTTTCACTTTGCTCACTTGAGCCATATTTTGTGCTTGTGATTTTGTTTTGTTTATGGTCTTAGAACCTTAAAACACATAATAAAAACAAAAACCTTAAAAAATACATTGGTGGACTGTTGGACCTCTGTCTGTGACTAGATTTGGATATTTGGACTTAGAGTAGACAACATCCCTAACTTTGGAAGGAAACTTGGCCAATGTCATTTGAGACTGAGATACCTTGGCAAATTCCATTCATCTGATACAAGCTAGAGAAACTCCTTTGGTTTATCTGTTATACTCACTCTTTCTCTGAATTATTATTTTAATCTTATTGATCTTATTTGATGGTTTCTCTTTGAGTATGTTTCAAGGGATATTTCATCTAATACATTTAAAGGACATTGAAGACTGCTTGCTTTGGAGTGCTTACTTGGATATTTGGTTATCTTTATTTGATACCATTTGGTCTTCTTATTAATTTCTTGGATGATTATGGTTTTGTTGCTTGCTTAACAATCCAAAGGAAATGAGTTTCTATCCGACATTATTGTCCTGTGGATGCTTCCCACGGGTTAGATCTTTTCAACTTTAAACTTTTAAATCTTGTTTAGGATAGTCCCTTCATCTCCTCCTCATTCTTTAATTTCAAAATATCTCCCTCATTTTTAAAACTTCTTTGCTTGTGTTTTCAACTTAGACTAGTTTTAATGAGTAGACACCTTGGCCTTATGCCATTGATATTCAAAATATTTTCTTAAATCGAACTTGTAAATGAACTTAATCATATTGACTTTATTCTCAAAAAGACAAAAAAGAATTAATAACCTCATTTAATCATTTTGGCCACTTTGTACCTTTTCCTTTTAAACTTTTTCAAAAGAAAGCATTTAGATTTGAGTTATCTTTGGTTGAGATATAATTCTCCCATTCCATGATATGTTAATTGTAAGTCTTTCCATTTATTAGGGGTTAGTGGCTAGGGGTGGCAAACGGGCATGCCCGCCCCATTTAGGCCCGCCCCGTAAAAGCCCACACAAAAACGGGGCGGGGCGGGGCGGTCATAGTTGAGGATGCGGGCTAAAACTTAGACCCGACCCGCAAAAAAGTGAGGGTGGAGCGGGGAAAGCCCGCGGGCACTGCACTCTTTAAGCCTAAAAATGCAAAAATATATGTAAATACACGTGCCCGCAAAAGCCCGCGAAAAAAACGGGGCGGGGCGGGGCGGACACATTTGAGGGTGAGGGCTTAAATCCTTGGCCCGCCCCGCACAAAAGTGCGGGCAAAACGGGCATTCCCCGCGGGCCGAGCCCGTTTTGCCACCCCTATTAGTGGCATACTTGTTGATTAAATCCAAGTTGGAGCCCTCCCTCTTAAATGTTGAAAAACCCTCATTATCGGTGGATGTTTGGTTGAGTATTCTCCCATTTATAACAAAAGATATTTAAGTTTTTGTTAAAATCAATTCACCCACCTTTGAATTTTTTACCACGAAATACGAGGTTTTGATCCCTCATTTTTATGTTGGTACGTAGGCATAAGACTGAAGGTCTTGTCAAACACAAAATGTAAATAAATGAATTCTTTTCTCATCCCCTCATTCTATTTTTTAGCAAACATCCTTTTCAACTAAAATACTTGCACACAAAAAGGGCTCCCTAGGAGTACCTGTGACACTTTGGATGCTAATACCTTCCCTCTGTGTAACCACCCCCCTTACTTGTAATCTCTGACATTTTATTAGTTTTGATTTGAAAACTTCTTATCTTTGGGTTTTGTTCGTACTTTTTCCCTTTTCCTTTGGAAACAATAAACGTGCAGTGGCGACTCTGGTTTTATTGAAGTTGAGTTAACCAATAGCTCAGTGGTCATGAATTTACCGCTATAACCACCATGAAATCCAAACTAAGGAAGTGTCGGATAAAAAGCATATCGCCTTCTTGACAATGTGTCTAACACGTTTCATATTTTGTTGCAAATCTCTGAAAGTAGCTAAGAGGTCTCTTACTCTGGCTAACCAATTACATGATGGTTGAAACATTAGTATGGGCCATTTGATATTAGGTGTTATATATTATTCATTAAGGCTTGCAACTTACATCCTCAATGACCTCTTTCGCAAATCAAAGCCATGGGCCAGAATGGTTCAGATGAGAGTTTTCTGCTCTTGCTCCTGAACATGAAGCTGAGGTTGTCGAGATATGGAAATATTTCCTTACCCCAAGACTATTGTCATCAAGACTTAGGAATACTAAAGACACCACGGGGTTGGTTGGTTATCAATCTAACTTGGTATCTCGATAATTTGGATTTAGCCAATCTTTGCCTAAATCATACTTTAGTCGGAAAAGTGAACTTTTCATAAGCACCATTGAAATGACTAAGGCACAATATAATGAACGTTTGAATCGACAAGCTAATGTGTGTATTGACCTCACACCTTTTCAATTTCAAATGTCTTTCTATTGCACTCAAGAGTTCGACGCATGGTAGAAAGCTTATCTTACTGACCAATTTGTAGTTGTGTCGAACCTGATGCATTCTCTAACGGAAGTTTTTTCTTCTCTGCATACCAAGTTCGAAAAAGGTAAGAGTTTGCATATTAAAGAAATCAAAGCTTTTCAGCGTTACTTTGAAACTGTGTATGATCCAAATAACCTTAGGCGAACTATATTTGAGGCAACTAAAACTTTGAAAGAAAAACTTATTGAAAAAATGCCAAAACTGAATTTTCCTTCTTATGCAACAGACATATACACTTTTGCCTTATTATTTCACACACTTAAATTTCCACATTTATCTTCTAGTGAGCTCCCTTTGGCTTTTTGACCCCCTTTTCTAAGGTGGTTCTCGTGTGGGTCTTACTTGAAAGTCTTAGAAAATGAATGTAAAAAGCATGTCGAGTAAGTAGTTTTAATTAAGTATGACATACATAACTATCAAGGTCACATTCATGTCGATATTAAGAGTGTTATAATTTTATCTATTGAACATGCTGGTGATGAAGGTAAAGAAACTTTTGGGATTAACTTATCTCTTATCTCTTTTGTGCTTTTATGATGTGACTTGTTGAATTCTTTGCAGTTGTTGCTTTGACGAAAGTCATATGGGATGCTGCTAGTTTAGTTGTTGGTGTTTCAAAGAAAAGAACTATAGGAGAAAAAGCCTCACTCGAAAGGAAAGAAATACATGTTTCTCTTCATGCCTAACATAATATTCTGACATATATACCACACCTAATTCTCTTACCTATACTAACTAATTACCGGTGTTTAGACTGAAGGCGGACATCAAAACACCTAATCTATTTGAAAAGAGCTTTCCGAACCTAGTTACGGATTCTTCTTAAAAGCTTGATTGCCAAGTCTGATTATCATGGAATTTACACTTCCTCGGAACTTGAATTGTTAGAACAAGATTTTGTTATGCATTTATACCTTGAGTTTTGACGATAACAATGTTGTATTTGTGTGAGAACAATTTTGGTACCCTAATGGTTTGTTATTGTGTAGCTTTAATATCCAGTTCTGATTCTGAGTATATGACGTGCAACATCATCCATTTTTGAACATTTTGTTCCAAATTCTGCATCTGCGTTAATCATGAGAAGTTCTGAACGATGTTCAAGTTACTGCTGCAATGATCTTTCTGCTTCTGTGCTGATTCACTCTTGAAAAGCTTCTGAGGAGACACTATGTTGATGCTGCAACATTCTCTCGGTTTGTGCTTCTGGACGTGACTCTGATCATTAAACTTCTGAAGAATGGAAAGCTTCTGAAGTTTTGTTACTTAGCTGAAGATTCTGCTTAAATATGTAAATAATGGTGTGCAAGATCATACATGTTTGCTCTCTGACTCGTTTCTCACTCTTGTTTGGGTACTTTGAGTTTTTTGGAGTTTCTGTATGATATTGCCACCCTGAATCCTAACACTAGAATCCTTATATATACTAATATCATAAATAATTTCCTGCAACGACTCCATTCCTAGCAATTGACATGTATCATGTTACATGGTTTCCTACCTTCTAGCTTGCTTCCACGTGTCTTCAATGCATGGATCAAATAAAAAAATAGTTACCCAACTTGATCTCATTGTTTTGCTCTAACTCCCATTGTCGACCATCAGTCTTCATCGTGCCCCTTAGAATGTCATCAGTCATAGTCTGAGAAAACATGATAAGTTCCCATTTTCAAGTTTAATAGAACTTTTTTTGATGCCCTAGGCTAAATATCATTCATGTTGAAACGCTATCAGACATCATTTATTTCACTAAGTATTTTCTAGATCCATTTTCCTCGTGTCAAGTTCATGATGTCGAAAATCCCATGCTAACACCCATTTACCTAATGCCTTAAGGTTTTAGGTCGAGATGTGCCATTTCCCTCTCTTGTGGTTCTAGAGCATTGAGCGCTCGTTGGTCTTCCCGACTTCCGTGGATTGTCCAACAAATTTTTTGGGTTTATTGAAACATACATGTTGAAAAAGTCTCACATCGCTTAATTTTGTAAATGAAAAGGGGGTTCAAGGATATATAAAGGACTTGAGTTCTTCATTACAAGATGCACCAATCAAAAGCATTTTAAGTTTATATTTGACTTTCTTTGTTCTCTTATACTCTTGTGTTAGAGTATATTGAGACATAGTTAAATATTTTCTTCGAAGGATGTGAGTGTATTGGGGCTTGGGGGTGATTAAGGGTATATTATTTATTGTAACAATTTCATATAGTGTTATTATTTGGTTGTCATTTGACAATAGTCATGATTTTTTCTTCAGTTTTGGAGTTTCCATGTTATATTCTTGTGTTGTGATTGTGTCTTTTTATTTTTCTCTGTGCTGATTTTTCCCAACATATATGTCCGCAAATATTTTACTTAAGAGCGCTAGAATGAAATATTAAAATATTTCCTTCAACTTAATCACTAGTTTTGAGTTCCATAATTATGAACATGTCCGACTTAACAATTGCACCCCAGTAAATACTCATCTTCAGGGGTGGTAAAATAGACCAGGCCCGTTGGGCATGCCTATTTTGCTTGCAGTTTAGCATGGGACGGAACAATGGTTTAGGCTTGCACCCTCTAATGTGTCTGCCCCCACCCGTCCTGTTTTTTTGCGGGATTTTGTGGGCATGAGTATTGTTTATGAGATTAAATACATGATTTATGTTTATGTAAAGTAGTTACAAAGTTATGAATTATAGTATTCCAAGATTTAAAACTCATAGTTAGAATACCTATAACGACACACAAATGATCCTTTTATAGCAAAATAATGTTGTAGTGTTATATTTGGGAAGCCCTAGGCTAGGGCACCCTCGTCCCATAGATGGGCCGCCTAGAAGAAATCCAATGGATTATCCTAAGAGGGCCCACGAACGTAGGAGCCATGCAAGAGAAAGTCCCCACTGACTTCAAGAAGAAAGGCGATCTACAACCCTCCTTATTAAATGGGGAACGGTTAAGACCATGTCTAGTGGGGGAAAAACCCTATAAACACATTATCCCTTAAGTGGATAAACAAACTCTCAAGTCATAGACATTTATTACTACCCATTACTACTTATAGAACACTTCGCTCCAAGTAGCCGTTACATTATCAATATAATTGCCTGCCTGCAACCCAACAACGTCGGCCGCCAATACGGTCTCTCACCTCACGTGAGTCGGTCCTTTAAACAGCCTCAAAAACCACCGCACATGGATACTTGCCACTGTGAGCTATATTTCACCATCAAACGTGTAGTGTACCTACTAGGGTCTTTGAGTCTCCCCTTCCTCGCAGGGGGAACACACACAAACATGTACTTTTTTGACAGTACAATGGCGGCCACCGTGGGCCCCAGTAAAACTAACTTGGCTCCCACATCTTCTTAACAACCATTACCTTCCCCGCCATACCCTTAACTCCTACACCTAGCCGTCATTATACATGGTAAAAATAAGAGCTTTACTCCTGAAGGTACCATTGGTACATGCGATGTCGAGGCCATGACGGAAATGCGAGTTGTCCTATATGAACTATAATGTGTGTGTGCACTATGACGTTTGATTTGTAGCAACCACTTTGCTTGTTTGTGTGCTACTACTTTTGGTTTTGTTTGTTCTGTTGTGGTATGTTACTTGTGTATGTATTTTTGAAAATTTACTCATGCACATCTTGTAAGTTCTGTAAGTGTCATTTTAGCCAAAATTTACCAAATGGGGAGTTTGTTGTTATTTTGATTGGATGCTTTCAGTAAAACAATATTTTAAATACAAGATGTAAATTGTGAAGAGACATCTTGTGCAACAAGATGTTCCAGCATATGTCCTCAGTGTGTAGCCAATGACCGTGAGTAAATCTGAGTGTGATTTCATTTGATTCCAAGAAGGTTGTTAATCCAAATCTGTTTAGAAAAAAATATTTTATTAAATCATAATCCATAAAGGTTGAAGAAGTTTTAATTAGATATGACTTAATTGAAAGATTTGTATTTGGTTTAAATAAGAAGATTTGATTTGATTGAATTTGCATTAAAGAAAATATCTATTTGAATATGCTTTGAAGGGAGATTTGATTCATATTTATTTTGTCCAAGATTGTGCAGAAATTGATATCCAAAGTTATTGATTGCAGATTTATATTCCATGAAGAAATCTCATTGGAATTGTTTTCAATTACAAGATTTGGATTTGTACTTAATGATAAAATCTCCAATCTCGGTTAAGTTAATTTAAAGTGTGGATCCGTTTTTGGCAAGAGAATTATTCTGAATCCTTTACTTGAGAAGTTGGAATTATGATTCATATCAAGTAAAGATTTTATTTAATTTGTTCAAGATTCAGAATTGTGTTACGTGGACAGATGTTAGGCCAAATATTCCAGCATATGTGCAACATCTGACCCCGTTTGCAGACCATGATTTGTGCGTGATCAATGCATGTTTCTATTTTTTCTTAGCGAGATTCTTGTTGCTCTAAAAAGATTTATTAGCAAGTTATTAGTGAGATTTGTTTGAAAGATTTAATAAGATCAAATATAATTATATGGAGATTTAAATTCAAATAAAATCTTTTTGTTTGAGGTTTTTAAATATCAAATTAAAATATAACCCAATACAAATTTGGATGTGATCAAATCTTATGCCCATTGGAGAAAATCCTATAAGTTGCATTGCTATTTAAGGATAATCAAACCTAACGTTTGAGGTGAGCGCATATATTGAAGATCTAGTGTGCTAGGGTTTGGTTCTTTGAGTCTTTGTAATTTGTTGTTTTTGTACACCTCTATAAGAAGCCCAAATTGAATATTCAAGGCATATAGGTTGATTATCAGTTGAGTTGTAATTCACAATCATTAAATTTTTTATTGTATTGATCACTATGGTTAGTGGTTAAGAGAAAGTGAAAGGGGTTCTCATATTTAGGGGGAATCCTAAATAGAAAGACCCGAGTGGTATTAAGAAGAGGGGCATTAAATAAGGGTTGTTCATCTAAGACACTTTATAATAATATTATTAAGAGTGAATTTCCTTTTTAGGTTGGAAGTCCCTCAGATGTAGGTGTTGTTGACTGAACTGGATTACCAATTCTCTTGTGTTCTTTGTTTACTTTATGATTTATCATCTTATTTTCCATTATCTATCAACTCTGGTATACAATATTGAACACACTGGCTTAGGCATATGGTCACATTTGTCCCTTAAGAACATAATTTCAAGATTATTTCTATTATATAAGGAGTTCATCTTCTTCGTGAAAACTAAAAACTCCGGAGAAAATATTTACTACATAGAGATTTTTTAGTTGAGTTTTGTTTATGTATTTTGTACACACTATTCGTGTGCTTTAAATCTCAATAGGCAAATAAAGTTTTGAGTTGTATTATAGTTTTATCTTTCATCTTTGTAATTTAATAAACATTCTAGAGTGTGCTTGAATGACAATGAGAGGTGCCTTAGATTCAGAGGGAACCCTGATCGAATCTTCACGGGTAGTATTAGGAAAGTGGAACTGGACGAAGTGTGTTCATATAAGACCAATTATACTTCTGATTATTAAGAGCGGCGTTCTTTCTATAGGGAGTCATGGATAGAAATTCACTGGTAGTGTTAGAAAAAAAGGCATTGAACCAGAAGGGGTCAACCAAGACTAATTTGTACTTCTGACTATTAAGAGTGAATTTCCTTTCATTGGGTTAACGCCCTCCAGACGTAGGTGATTTTGCACCAAACTGGATTACAAATTCCTATGTTATTTGTATTTTGTATTTTCTCTTTCACCTACATAATTATCTTATCATACACATTATGCCAAACATTGTGTCTGACATCTTTCCATCCGACAAACATAATTTAGGTTCTACTCTTCAAGACCTTACATCATTTAGATTACTAATTGAAAAGTTAATCTACTTAACAAATGGTAGACTAGACATCTCATTTGATGTCTAACACTTGTGCCAATTTATCTCTAAGCCATTTCTACATCATTATAATGCAACTATTTGTATTATGAGATACCTAAAGTCTTACCATGCAAGAGGTATTTTACTTTTCTACTAGTAGTGCCCTTAAAATCTATGCCTTTATAGACCTTGATTGGGCCGGATGCCTTGACACTAAGATGTAAATCACAAGGTTTTGTGTGCTTCTTGGATCATCATTGATTAGTTAGAAATAAAAGAAACAACACACATTCTCCAGGTCATCCACTGAAGCATAATACAAGTTCTTAGATATCTTAAAATGTGAATTACAATGGCTTTACCATCTCATATAAGGCCTCCAAATCCAATTTTCTAAACTAACATTTATTTACTATAATAATAAATCAACAATATACATAGCCCATAATCTCACATTTTATGAGAGGAACAAATATAATGAGTTTGACTCTCATGTAGTTTGAGAGAAGATTCAATCCAAACTTCTACATCTATTTCCTATTTATGCGACAGACTAGTTGACATACATGTTTACCAAGCCTCTACATTCATCAACTTTGTTTTCTATCCTATCCAAGTTGAGACTGCATACAATACACATTCCAACTTAAGGAGATCTATTAACCAATATAGACCCATTTGCTTTGATTGTGAGGCACAACTAACTATTCTTGACCCTTTACGCCTATAAACCAAATCAGTTAGCAATATTGGATCTGGTTTGTTATATTAGTTAGGAAATTAATTATATATTACTTTTTGTGTTAATTGTGTTCAACCCATTCAAATATAGTTATTGCAATACTCTTAACAATAATGTAATAGGTGCCTAACTAATAATGAAGAACACTTTATTCTAATTTTTCTTTTCTCTCTCTCTCATATATATATATATATATATATATATATATATATATATATATATATATATATATATATATATATCAGCCACAAGCTCAAAAAATAAAGGCTCGTATTAATATTAATTCACTCCAAATGACTCAAGGTATAAAAATCATCACACAAGTTATTCGATGTATGATTTCTAATCTCCATTTTCACTACACTCATATTAAATTATGAATTGACTTAGGCGTTGGCTCTAACGTTGCAAGCCCATATTCGCGTCTCCGTATCGAAGATTAGTACCACCAGTTCAGAAATCTTCATCACCAACATACACCTAATTCTAATTCTAGTACGGAACAATGACGATGTATATGGGAAACGACTTCTGATTCTTGCGAAATTTTCACAATTAGACCGTCTTCGATCTAAAACCAAATTTCTTCCAAAAGCATTAGAGATGGAAGCAGTAGGTCCCTTTGACACGTCAAAGAGATATGTCAAATCTTCTGATTCAGTCCCACGTCACATGCCGTCTATCGACGAGATCCACAATGTCGTGACATCTAGGGTAAATCCATTGCTAGAATGTCTTTCTCCAATGATGATTACCACCGAACAATCAAATGAAGATCAACTAGAGATATGATTTCTAGATCATGAGAAGATCAAAGGAACTCCAAATTTTGACATGTCGCTAATCCTAGTTATCATTGTTGTCAATAATACTATGATAGGACTCCTCGTAGATGACGAGAGTTATTGCAACCTCCTATACATCAACTCTTTTGAGCACCTACGACTCTAACAACAATATCTGAGTCCATATCAAGGCAGGGATCTGTTGACATTCAATGATTTTGTAACTCCTCACTCCAAATGACAAAAAAAAAAAAGTCATCACACAAGTTATTTAAAATATGTTTTCTAATCTCCATTTTTCACTACACTCATCTTAAATTCCGAACTATTTAAACGTTGGAGTGTTATTATGGCAGATCCACCCCAAACCAACGTATCTAAGATCAGTGTATTATTGGTGCATGATTCCTCTTCACATTCACATGCATACACTTATATATAATGGCATAGATTTTAAATTTTAAAGACATTTTAAATTTTGAAGATGATTTATGAAAATGAGCATTTTTTAATTTAATATTTACCAAAATAGTACTTTATTTACTATTTATGAGTTGAAATATGTTTTTGTATAAAAAATGTAATATAGAAAATCAATAATTAAAAAAAAAGTACAATATTTTATTGAGAGCGATTCTCCCGTGATATTTATTATATTACAATAATAGGAGAAGAAGAAAAAAAAGCAAGGATGAGGACATATCCAGCCTCGATGATGAATCCATATCCACCATTAGCCATGGATAGACAGAGTGTAGGAATGGATGAAGTTGGATTATGTTTTGTGAGTTAGAGAACTCACAAAAAGAGTGAAGACCACAACACAACAATACATAGAAAAAATTAAAAAAAAAAAAGATGAACGCCACGTGTTAGTCTTAACATGTGCAACCATTATCACAAGTCGCATTTAACATAGAGAAGAATGGATGTTTACTGTTCCAACCCAACACAGAATATCCATCCTCCAACACACCCATTAAATCTTCTTAATTGCCCTCTGCTTTCGCTCAACAAACACATCTTTACCTTACTAATTTTCCTTAAATGACGCTATTGCCCTTCTCACTAGTTGGTAGTAGCTTTTTCTTTTCCTTTTCACTTTCTCAACCTTCCTAACTTCCAACCAACTGCCTTTATATTTCTCATAAAATCGATACTCCATTATTGTAAAATTGTTTTATAAACCTGAAAATTTTAGTTAATCTCATGAATTAAGATAAACGAAATTTAGGTACACTCCACTTAATTACAAAGCATGGAGTGCCAGCTGTCACAATGTTAAGCGGTCAAACGTCTGTCTACCTGTCCGTATCACGCCGTTAAGCTCCGTCCGTGAAGCAAAGAAATGGCACTCCGGTAATAACTTCACCAAAACAAGGGCCATTCCGTACTTACATCTGTCTTCCACATGCGGCCAATTACAACACTGTACACAACAGCACCGAACCGAAACTGTGAGCGATAAGAAGAAGAGAGAGACTAAACAAACCAAGAGTCCTTCACAAGAGCAAAGTGCTTCTTCCCGCAAAGCAATGCCACTCATCACTTGAATTCGTTGCTCTTTTCCCCATAACTTTGACGTTCCTCTCGTCATTTTCGTGCAAGTAACTATCACTCCTTAATGAAGAAAACTAATTTAATCTGCATTTTCTGTAGTTCATGCTGAATTATTCATTTCTTTCGGTAAAATTGTTTAATCAATAGTACTTTTAAATGTATTTTTTTTTATAATTAAATGAATATTAATGTTTTTATTTTGTGTAGTTTAGTTATGGAATGAATTTCAAGCCGATTTGTAGTTTTTAATTTTATTTTAATTTCTTCAGTGTCATTTTTCATTTTTTAGGTTCGGTTGTTTTGTTGTGTGTCTGATTTTGTTATGATTTGCAGTGTTCAAGATCTTGAAGAATAATGCTATATCTGGAAAATATTTTTCAGATGAAACCTTGATCCAGCCTGCAATTTTTGATTCTTAAGATTCTGGTATTTGTTTGATCAAAGGTAAAACGAGCTTTATTTTAATAATTTTATTTCAAATTATAATTAATTTTCATGCATGTTATTTTTTGTTTTTTGTGGTTATGCTTTATGATGAGAAATTAAGAATAAGAATTGTAAATGCAGTTTTAGAAACTAATGTTCTGATGTGATTTTAGGTTGAACTTCAGAGAGAATGGCATCTTGGGATCATATGGGGGATTTTGCAAATATAGCGCAGTTGACTGGTGTGGATGCTGTGAAGTTGATTGGTATGATTGTGAAAGCTGCGAGTACTGCAAGGATGCATAAGAAAAATTGCAGACAATTTGCACTGCATTTGAAGTTGATTGGAAACTTGTTGGAGCAACTCAAGATCTCGGAGCTGAAGAGGTATCCAGAAACTAGGGAGCCTTTAGAGCAGCTTGAAGATGCTCTTAGGAGATCTTATATGTTGGTTCATAGTTGTCAAGATAGGAGCTACCTTTACTTGTTGGCAATGGGGTGGAATATTGTTTATCAGTTCAGGAAGGCGCAGAATGAAATTGATAGATATCTGCGGCTCGTTCCTCTTATTACTCTCGTGGACAATGCTCGAGTCAGGGTATTTGTTTATCTGATATCTCTTGTTTGAATGGTATTTTTAGCTTCTGTTTTGTAAGTTTCGTTTAAAATGTGGTTGATGGTTGATTGTTTCTTTGGATCATTCAGGAAAGACTTGAATATATTGAAAAGGATCAACGTGAATATACATTAGACGACGAGGACCAACAGGCGCATACTGTTATTTTAAAACCCGATCCAGACAAGGAAGATACTGCAGTGCTGAAGAAAACTCTTTCCTGTTCATACCCCAATTGTTCTTTCACTGAAGCGATTAAAAAAGAAAAGGAAAAGCTTAACCTAGAGCTACAAAGGTCACAAGCAAATTTGGATATGAATCAATGTGAAGTTATTCAGCGTTTATTAGATGTCACCAAAGTAGCAGAGTATTCTCTTCCGAACAAGGGTTCACCTGAAAAAAGTCATAAGAAAGAGAAATACAATCACTCTGATTCCAATGATGACAAGGGTCTTTCATCTGATGAAAATTACCATGCAAAAGTTGATACTCTTTCGCCAACTAGGTAGTTCATTTGCCTCTTCCACAGCATCATAAGTTTTAGGTTCCTTTAGGATATCACAATATTTAAGTCAATGTTGTTGAGCCACACACATCTGACCTACATGAAGGCCCAAAGTTTACCCTTAATTTTAACTACTATAAATTTTTTGCTTCTTCCGTTCCTTTATTACTATTTTAGTTATTAACCTCATATCTACACTGTTTGGTGCTTATATGCATGGCCTTGAACAGATTTTCTGTTTCCAAAAATGACGTGATGTCAACTCGAGGTGGAGGTTCATATCAACAGGAAGATTGGCACACTGATTTACTTGCTTGTTGCTCTGAACCTTCTCTTTGTATGTTCTTCTCCTGCTTGATACTTTAACAGTTTGGTTAGCTGTAATAGAATTGTATCTTCCTCCATAGGTTTATTACCTGTAGATTGTGTTCCATTGTGTCTTCTTCCTCCACAGGTTTATTACCTGTACATTAGGTCCCATTGTGTCAGTAGCCATAATTCAAAACCCCTTTTACACTATCATGAATTGTGCACAAAAATAACAAGTCATATATAAGTGCTACGTGCATTTGTGACTTGTTTAATTGAAAGATTAGACTGATAAGTATAATGTAAATTTGACTTGTTTTTGTTCTTTCACAAATTTTTGACTCGCTCAATTTTCCCTTATGTCTTTATAGTGTGCATGAGATTTTGTTCGACACTTAATTGGATGTATTGGACATCTGCATGAGAGTTTAAAAGAAAATTTTGAAGTAGGATAATATGGCTTGCCCAATGTGTGGGGAAAAAAATGAGTAGTTTTGAATTAGGAAGAGGAAGATTTATGTTGCTGAGCCCTTTTTTTTCCTGTGAATCTTGAACTAGACTAGATTCTTTACCTTACAAGCCTGAATAATTGTCAAGGTGTAGTCCCACTAAACTTAAAATCCCCTCATGTTTTAGTAAAAACAGATGGATAAGGACTTAAATATTTAAGCTAAAGATAGTTCTTCAATCTCTCTAAACTTTTCATTTTTGGTAATCTGTATGGCATTTGATCTGTAGGTATGAAGACACTCTTCTATCCTTGTGGAACATTCTCCAAGATTGCTTCGGTTGTAAAAAACCGGCCCATGTGTAAGTTAGCTAATCTATCTTGGGTGTGTTAGGCTAAGGGATGAATCTACATTCGAGTAATTTTTCTTGCATACAAAGCTAGAATTTAGTGAATCAAGTTTCTATCTATCTTGACATTATACTACGTGGGTTCAATTTAGATTTTATACCCTAGAAAAATACTTTTGTTGGTTATCATGACTTATGTGGGAAGCTAGCATTATGAAATCCTTGTAATATCAGCGCCTCTTTATGTTTTGAAGACTGAAGTGGAATCTTGAAGAAATTTACCAATAGTGAAGACATGATTTTTTGCAATTCAGATTATTTATATAACTTATATGATAATGCCAAGGGTTCTTTATGTTGCTAATATATTTTTCATTGGTTAATTTACCTTCAACCTGGTTAATTTCAAACTCTTAACATTATTGAGGTTCTGCAATTATAATTTCGGTTTTGTGTTTGGTCAGCCTCTGCAGAAGCGTGTAATGAATTGATGGCTTATTCGTTAATTTTGTCATGTTGCTGCTATACTTGCTGTGTACGGAGAAAGCTTCGAAAGATGTTGAACATCACGGTAATGCTTCCTTCATTCTCTGCATAAATATGACTTCTTATCACCTCTTTATGCTGTGTTTGTGGATTTTTACATAGGTTGCTTTGTTGAAGATGCAGCTGAGTTAAATTTTTTCATTTTACTTAAGAGGAATAGAGTCCATAACCGCAATAAAACTACTACACGAATTTATTTGTTGATATTTTAGCATATGTGCATGCTTAATATGCGGGTCTCTTTGAATATTTCATATTACTCACAATTGCTTTTTATGGTAGGGTGGCTTTGTTGATGATTTTCTCTCGCATTTAATGTGTTGCTGCTGTGCCCTTGTACAAGAATGGAGAGAAGTGGAGATCCGTGGGATTAGTGGTATGTCCTCATATTTTTCATCTTGCTGTAGTAAAGTATTGTAAAAACTCTCATTTGCTAGCTTGTTGTACTTGTTAATTCCCATTTACTATGAAACAATTTCATAGGATTTTTAGCCATAAATAGTTATTGCTTATGAGTGCTCATGTGGCATATTATAACACATTTATGTTGAACCGATTTACAGGTGCTGAAAAGACCAAAACAAGCCCTCCACCTTCCCAGTACATGGAATCTTAAGTTAAAAATGAAACTGTCATTTGGTTGTTTAGTGATTCAAGGGCCCTGAAGACATTAAATAGAGGCTACTGGAATTCTAACTTGAAGGCAAGAGCTATGTATTTTGATTCTCATCGTACCTTGCCTCTTTTAAACTATGTATGTATAGTAATTTGTTGTGCTGTATTGTACTCCACAAAAGTAGCTTCTAGATTTATCTGATGTATCATTATTAATATTGTTTTCCTGGTTTAATATAATTTGAGTTAATTTCTTAGCATATTTTGTCGGCAACTTTTGTTATACAAGCTAAATTCTCACATCCAGATGCACAAATTTTGATGGAAGATATTGGGTTTATAAGAAATTTTTGCCGGGCCATCGTTAGATTGGCAAGGAGTTGTTTGGCAGAATCATAAGGGGATTATTTCCGGCACCCTTAGTGGTGCTCATACAATTTAGTGAAAAATAAAATATAAAAAACAAAATGCTCTTAAAATCTGAAACTTAACTTTCTGGTGCACCTAAAATACAACTAAATCATATTAAGAAAAATATGGAAATATGGAGGTTAAGTTCTGTATGTTTTACGAATGTTAATTTTTTTTTTTTTACCTCTTCATTTCATTTCAAAAACTTTATTCGGAAACCAAAACAAAACAAATCTTGTGAGCAAACATTCTCCCTTGGGAAACCAAAACAAATCTTGTGAGCAAACATTCTCTCTTGGGAAACCAAAATAAATCTTGTGAGCAAACATTCTCCCTATTTCTATTGCATGGTGGTCAAGGCTAGGACATCAATCTCTACTCTACTCTACTCCATTCAATCAAAAATTGTTGAGTTTTTACATTTTGTATTTTTTTATTTGTTGGTTTTTGATGCATTAGTTTGATCTTATACGCATTATAGATTGATTATGGTACGAAAGAGAAGAAGGATTTGAGGGAAGAATGTGAGGTCAAGATCAAGAAACTCAAGTTGTCTCTCAAAAATGTCAATACTAGAATTGAGCAAGAGCGCCGTTTCAGAGAAGAAACCGTGAAAATTTCTTATGTCAATCCTCAGGTTTGGAATGACAAACGCCAAGAAGCAGAAATTCCCACGAAGTGTGCACAGCATCGGAAAGAGCGGTTTGAGACTTTGAAAAATGAGAGTTTGCGTTGGATTAATGAAAAGAAACACCCGAATGGACTCCTGGATACTTAAGAAAAATCTATTAACATCTTGTAACCATCTGCCACCATGTACCGTGCAAAATATGATGGCTTGGTAAGGTTCTGCAACGAATTGGTCAAGGAAGTACCTTAAAGGTTGGATGACGCCCTGGAAGACATAGATGAGAGCAATACTCCTCCTTCCATACTCCGTTTTGTCTACATCTGTGAACGCATGATGACGAGGTTCAAGGTTGAATTGAAAGAGCTCAAGGAATGCAAGGACAAGCGTGTCATTTAATTATTGCTCTATATTTTCCCTGTTTTGATTTGAATTACTGCGTTGTATTTCCCTCGATTGTAATACTCAGTAAATAAAAACTTGACTTGTTTATTTCTGTGTGATTGCTTTATCTTCTATTTCAATGATTGCTAATCATTAAAAATCATGTAAGGTTGAGAATAAAAATAATAAACACAAATCAATCATGCATCGTTCATACACCATCTTGCAATTCATAAAAAGAAACCAAGAAAACTCATTGTTACTTCTCGTCCTCATATAATCTTCTATCGTTAACCCGACTTCCAAACATCGCTACAACGCTTGCAACAATCAAAGGCTGATAATGGATCAACTAGAGCAAAACCAGGTTGCAATGAGAGAAGACATGCTCACTATGAGGGCCTAGATGGGTCAACTTATGGAAATTATGCAAGTTATGGCTAGGGGTCAAGAAGAATTACGACAGATCAATCTGATCATTGCTGCTGCAAATCCTTCTATAACACTTCCAGTGAATTCGGTAATGGGTACCAGTACACCAATTATGACTCAGCCACCTCCTGAGGGAGGTCACGTGAATCAAAATGTTGGTCCTACATTCAACATCCCTATTGGCATACCCCAATTTTGACCCTGAATCACCGAATTAATGCATTCATCGAATCATTAATATCATATGCATATCATAACATGCATAATGTCCAAATTGTCAGTCAGAATAATTTCTCGGATTTACAGACAGATCGGTAAAACTGAATGTCAACTGTGCGTAAAATCAATGGACGAAAAATTTCAAAATCGAGTTTGCAGACGTCAATTATATTAATCTACATTTCACGTAGTTTAACCTGAAGTGTTCGTTTTATTTTTTTGACTTGTTTTGGTCGTGTTTTGATCAGTCTGGGCCTGTTAACTGGTAAAAATTTATTTCAAAATTAAATCAAACGTTGTGTATATTCGAGAAGTTTATTTTACGCTAATCAATTTGGTGCAGTCAATTTATTTTTCGGGCATTTTTGTGTCTGATTTTTTATTTATTTAGAGGCTTTTATTTTTACTTTTTTTCAGAGTGTCTAGAAAAATTAAATAGAATTATTGGTGTTTTTATTATATTTTTATTTTAGTTATTTTTTAATATTTTATTTTATTTAGTTTTAATTAATACTATTTAATTTTATTTCTAAAATGAGCATCAAGGGCATTTGTGAATTTTCAAAATTATTAAAAACCTTAAAATGAGTTGTATATATTATGGTGATGTTCGAGAGTGAGAGGAGACAAAAATGAAATAAACGAGCGGCACCAAAAGAAAGGATCATATTTGTTTCCAAAAGTTCTTCCATAAACAAATAAAATAAAGGTGAGTGCAGTTTTTTTAGAAAGATATTGGATTTGTTTTTATACTAATAGCTTCATATCGTCGTCGTACGACGACATGAGGAAGCTTCAACGTTTTCCACTTTCATATATATATATATATATATATATATATATATATATATATATATATATATATATATATATATATATATATATATATATATATATATATATATATATATATATATATATATATATATATGGTATTATTGTTTTATTCTGACTTTGATTATATTGTTCAGATCGAATCGTGTTGATACGCTGTTTGTATATAGGTGTGCATAATGCGTAACATTTGTGTTGGTTTGATCTAATTGCGATGATCACATTTTTTCGTGTTAGCAACATTGTTGGTTTTTTTAGCACATTTAAAATTTATTTTTCTTTGCGTTTTTTATTTATAAATTTAGATATGCACGACTTTGATCCATATTGTGATGATCACGTTAAGTGTAGCAAGCTAATGATCGATTTTTATCGGTTTATGTACGATACTTTTAATTGATTATCATTGTATTTCGATCTTGTACACGCGTCTGATGGTTTAGCATAGCGACAATCCGCTTTTTGTGCGCTTACCAATTCGCGTTTCGATTTACAATTTTGTGTTTTAATTTGATTTTTATTATATTATTATTTATTGATTCGACTTGCGATGATCGCTTACGCGTTAACAATTTTCTATTTCGATTTGTGTTAATTTTTCAATGATCCAACATCGTTATGTTTAGATCCGATTTAACTTTTTGTGATAGCTTTGCACGTCTTCGTGTACGCGACTTTGATTCGCGTCTTTGTGTCATGATTTTAATCCGTGCACTTTCCTTTTCGCTTTACTTTTTTGATTCGTTTTTTGTGGATGTGTGATGTAAATATTGTGTATGCTCTTGTATTTTTTTTTAATTAATTTTTTTTTATCATTGTCGAATGCTTGTATATATATTCGGATCTTGCGGTGTTTGATTTACGCCTTGTGCTTGAGTTCATGTCGTTACATTTGAATTCGCATCCTTTCGTGATCCAATTCGCACCTTTCATGTTATCATTTGTATCCATCCTATTTAATCATCAATTTCAATTCATTTTTAATCGCTTACCCAAAATCATTTTCAAAACTATTTTGTAAGGCAAGTCAAAAGCTTGACCCAACGTCAAGCTATTTTCAAAATTATCTCAAAAACCAACCCATTTGAAACTTTTCTTTTCAAATCATTCTCACTATCTCAATTTATCAACCATCCACATTCAAATCATTTTTCAAGCCTTAAAACCACTTCAACTTTTTTTATAACCATAAACAAACCTCGATCAACATCGAGTGCATTTTCCCAATAAAACTTCAAAATACATAAAAATATTCAAAACACTTTTTTTTAATAAAGATGGAAACAGAACGGGGTGAATATCACGAGCCCCTGAGACTAGGATTCGAGATGGATATCTCGCTAATCCAAGCTTTTGTCATCGCAAAAAATACATCAAACTCATTCAAACTTTTTTTTTCTTTTGGCACAACCTAAAAAACATTTTCAAAAACGAAAAACATTTTGTCTTAAGCAGATGAAAAACAATGTTTCATCCACAACTGTTGAGTTAAATAAGTGGCGTGAATGTGATTTGTAAATCCATTCAATGTGGTGCAAATGTCTGCTCCTTGCTTGTTTTGGTTAAAACAATATTTTCCGTCGATTAATACAAGATAGCTTTCGCTAAAATTGACCAACAAACAAACTTTTTTTACCCATAACTATGCGTGCCTTGACTTCTCTTTTGAGATACGTAGGAGCAGGATTGCGAAATCTTGTCATGCCCACTAATAAAAAAATAAATCTTTTGTCCCCTTTTTTACCCTTTTAATAACTCGAGAAGCCTAAATTATAAACAAACACTAAAACGTACAACTAATCAAACGGTTCCTGTTGAGTACAACGGACGTGAGGGGTGCTAATATCTTCCCCTTGCATACCCGACTCCTGAATCCTGATATTGGTTGCGATGACTTTATCCTTATCCGATTTAGGAGTTTTATTCGACATTTTCCCTTTCCCTTTGTAGGAATAAATAAAGATCGACGGCGACTCTGTTAAGTCCATCCCGCGAGCGTGCGATTATGCTTCGTGAGGTCGTTCTCATTTTTCGATGTACGACACCTACCAACATGGGAGCTCAACCTGAGATAGTTGATCATCAGGATCCTTTCTTCATTCCAAAGGATGATTCAGTCTATGACGCCTTTGGACCATCAATTGCTGAGGTGGAGAAGAAATTTCGTGTTCTTGAGGAAAAGATGAAGGCTATTGAGGGTTCTGGTGCCTTTGGGTTGAATGTTGTTGACATGTGTTTTGTGTCGAGTTAGTTGTCCAAGAACCCATATCCGATCTTATTGCAGGAAGATTGTAGCATCCTTCTATACCCCAAAACAATAATCTGATATTTTAGTTAGAAAACATAACACAAGGGTGTCACACACATCAAAACACATAACTTTCTATGTAACACGGGTTACCAAATAAATAAATTCAAATGCACATATTTATACCAGGGATGTTACATGACATCCAACGCATCTTATTTGTATTTGGGATGTTATACGACATCCAACACATCTGATTTGGATCAAGTACTTGTATAATAAGACATTCAGTACCTGTCCTCGCATTCTCACCCAATAATTTACGGTATCATCGCAGCGGAATCACTAATAAACATACAACAATAGTAGTGTAACTTAAGACATTAAGTCTCGTGAATTTCAACTTAATAGCATAATCAAAAGAGTATGGCAATCAACTCAATAGCATTGTAACATCGACAACAATGATACAAAAATCAAATCAAGCGTTTATCCCACTCGATGTTACATGATCAGAGCAAGGAACAACTAAATAAAAGCGATAAACTATGGAAGTAACTCCAAGGATATCTTCCACTTACTTCAGCAATGTTACTCCTGAGTATCTGCGCAATACCCGTGTAAAGGCAACATTCAAACAGGAGAGATGATAATACATTCTAATAATAAACGGTGGAAAATAATTAGAAGTATATTAACTAACAACACCACACACTATTTACAATAACATCAACATATCAAGTATTCTCATCCATGCTTCATAACACCAAATGCAGCTAGCATTGAGATTGAAGATACTCTATTCGTGTGGACTGAGTAAAGGAGTTGTTCTTTGTTCAGCGCTCGTGATCGTTCATCCAATTTTTCATCAAAGGTTTTGTATTGGTAAAAAAGTACAAGAAATAGGTATACTAATATTTGTTCAAGTGCGCAGGACCATAAACTGAATTTTCATATAGACTCCAAGTATTGGTTATGACTATGAAAATCTAAAGAGAAGCTTAAAGACTAGAATATGATGGATCTGAAGCTGAAGACTAAACTCTAAAGAAGTCAACTTATGAAGAGGTCAAGATCTTAATGTCAGAGTCTGAAAAAGTTAGCCTCTGAAGACCAGCATTTGTAGAAGTCTGCTTCTGATGATCAAAACCTGAGCCAGTCAAAGCATAAGGACCAAGGTGAAATTGATGGGTCATTGTCAACATGTGAGTCTACTTTGTCATGTGAATACCTAATCTATATTTTCTTCATATCGTCAACTGAGATATAACTGATAATTCCTATTGTAATAAAGAAATTTCAATCAAGATTTAAACGCCAGTAACCATTTAAAGAAACATATCAATGACTCTATTCAAGCTTCTCAAAGACTCATTTGTGTTGGATCTTCAACGACTCTTTTCCTTCTCTATTTAAGGGGCTAAAGACTTGAAGAAAACAACTGAATAACTTGACATTAAAAAGAGAAGTTACTCTATCAAAATAAAGCACAAGGTAGACTTAGGATTTCTTATCCTTGTATATCTTAGAAACCTCTATGTCTTAAAATAGTCTATTTGCATTGTATTCTTTATACATATCTGATTATATATCAAGTGTATTACCCCAATAATCATTTATATATTAGGTTGATTTTTAGAAGCCTTTTACTAAGTGTCTGAGCATTTGAAGTTTCTTGCTTGTATGCTTGAGCATATAAGTCTCTTACTTTAGTGTTTTAGAATTGGAAGTCTTTTTCTTGTGGGCATGAGCAAATTGTAATTCGTGTGATTATAATGAAAATTTATTATAAGTATAAGGGGGGATGGATTACTCTCAAGTTGTGAGAGGAACCATGATAACTCTGTGTATCACTCTTCTTTCTTTCATTTCATATCTGTTGTCTGTCTCTTACTGGATCAAATTATATACCTTGTGTTTAGAATCTGACCAAAAGTTTAAAAAAAGAAAGAAAAAGTCAACACAATTCTACCATTTTGAACGTAATATTGTCCTTTATGGGTAAGGTATAATTGCTCTTCCTCTAGTGATGTGAGCCTTCAACATTGGGAACACGCTCCTTGACATCGCATGCCTTATTTTTAGCATGGCTCCCCTTGCTCTTTATGTAGCACTCTGCTCTGGTGAGCACTTCTGCCAACAAAAGTGATAATTGCTTGGCGGGGGACTCGTTAAAGTAAGCTCATTGAGTCCATTATGGAACACCCCCATAATAATTTCTTGGTTTGGTGGGATGACCCTTATGGTATTTTCGTTAAAGCGGACGAGGTAATCTCTCAGTGATTCAGATGGACCCTGGCATATGTTAAATAAACTTGTGGTGGACATCTTCCTATGGAGGTTGGCGGAGAATTTGTGTACTAGCTTCTTTTGCAGTTCTTGATAGATGTTGATGAATGCATGAGGTAAACCCATATACCATCGAAGGGTGGAATCTTCGAAAGTTCCAGATAGAAACTTACTTATCAGGGAGCCAAACACTCCCATGACGGTCATCTGTGTATTAATGAAGACGACATGCTCGTAGGTATCGTTGCGCCCATCAAATTTGGCCAAGGAGGGAGGTTTGAAGCCCTCGGGGATAAATTCCCCCCATATCTCATCTAAAAATGGTTGAGGGTCAAATAGTTTCATCTCCTCGGGGGGCATTGAAATCTTGTTGGCGTTGTCTGATGTTGTGAACCTCATTCTCTAGTATATGTTTATCGCGGCATAAATCGTCCATGGCGACACGCAGTTCCGCCAAGGAGTTTGTATCACCACTACCGTTGGTACCTTCTGGCGTATGGGATGAAGCTCTCATGTTAACCATGGCTGAAAGTGGCTAGGCATAAGAGTGAATGGTAATAGCGAGCAAGGTGACGGTGTTGAAGACGGTGTGGCTCAAGTTATTTTTACTAGAGCCCCACGATGGGCGCCACTGTACTGGTAAAAAATTATAGGTGTGTGTGTTTCTCCTACAAGGGTAGGGGATAAAGGTTTTAATAGGTATACTATATTGTATGGTGGTTAGGATTTTGCCCATGGTGGCGAGAAGCCCTGTATGGTGATGTCTTATGGTGGTTTTAAGAGTCCTTCTCACGTGAGGTGAGGAAACTTGTAGATGGTTGATGTGCTTAGGTGTAAGCGTATAAGGGGTATGTTTTATGCGAGTTATGATTTTCCTTTTCCTCCTCTGAGGGAGGTGTATTTATAGAAGCCTTTTGGGCTTAGGGTTTGGGTAACCATGAGTGGGGATAACTTATCCCTCCTGATCAGGGGAAGTTATTGACCTTATCCTTTTGTGAGTGATGGTGAACTACCTCTCCCTTGGCTAATGACTTTACACACGTCATCAGTTCTCAGGGCGAGTCCTTAAGTCACTTCCTAAGCGGTACCGCTCTTGGGCGATAACACCTTAATTTAGGATGCTCACGAATATACCACTACAGGTTTTAATCGATACAAGAGGTAATTATTTCTATCACTGATCATGCACATTCGTAAGGATTGGCTTAATGGAAATTTTTGTTTTGTGTTGCGTTTAATATCGCGATTTCCATTCAGATACTCCAATACAATCAGTTGATAAAAGAAGAGAAATTTAAGCAAAAACTCGTTCATAAAGCATCAAATTAGGACCTAGATCATACCCCGTGTTGGAAAGGGCATATGCACAAGTATTCAACTCACGATAAATATGACAAACTCGCGCCTCCCATTCTAGTTTGACAAACTGTTGAATTTATTGTACTAATCTTGTCCGGAATCTAAAATGTTTTTAACAACCACTTTGAAATCTATATGAAGTTCAATAGCTCGAAATCTAAACTCTTTTGCTAATCTTAATCCTTCAAGAAAATCCAAAAGGTTAACAATATATGCACCACAAGAATCCAAATATCTTCTGAAACCTCCAAGCCACTCACCCGTACAGCCTCTTAAAAGACCATCACATTCAACTATCCAATCATTCTTACTAGCTCCATCAATGTTAAATCTCACTCAACCGAAGGAGGAAGAGACCAACTTATTTGCTTAGCCTTTCAAGTTTACTCTATCTTATTACCATGGAGCTCCATTATCAAAAAATAATCATGAGCAACTTTAGTAACATGCTACCGCATAACTCTAGGTCTCAAAAAACTCTCATCATATTGTTCCTTATTCCCTCACATCCAAAGTGAATAGCAAGAGGTTGCCCAAAGTTCCGACCATGACGGATCTCCGCTGATACCAAATTCCAAACACAAATTAGTATCCACTCACTCCTTAATATTATTAGTGAAAAAATAGTCTCTCATATTCAACTTAACCACATTAATCCAAATAGAAAAAACCAAAGGACAATCATGCAAGACATGTATAATGGATTCCACCTTTGTTCTAAAGTGACTAAAAAAAACCTAATAGTTGCATTTTATTTTTTCTCTTAATGATCATTATCCTACTTTTATATATATATATATATATATATATATATATATATATATATATATATATAATTTAATTGAAATGCACAAACAGTGTAAAAGATTTTACACCGTCAATTAATCATAGACGTTGGATGTTGGAAGAAGTTTGAATTTTATTTTAACCAATTATAAAGTAATACAAATGGATGATGATGATGAATTGACAGTGTAAAACTTTTTATACTGATAATACATAATAATTAATCTCATATTTTTATGAACGTGATAAAAACACATTCATTTAAAAGTATTTGAAATTAAAATTGCCATTCTTATTTTGTTAGAACATTATGTATGAAAATAAATTTCTCAACCATGTAAGTTTATATCATAAAAAATCGATGCCATATAGAATCAATTTTCTACAAAAGGGTATTTTATATAAAATAAATATTGAGCATTTCTTAACGCATCCTATATGTTTCTATTGTACCACGCGAATTTCCAAAAATATCCCCTGTTTTCGGAGATGTATCTCCGGACGCACCTCTTACATACACAACAAAGGTCATTCTGAGAGGCGTCATAGAAGTTGAGTTATTTTTATTTTGGAGATGCATCTTCGGAACATTTTAAGAAATACCTTATGTATTTACCAATTTAGTAGAAATTTCGGAGATGCATCTTGTAAGACCCCGATTTTGATCTTAAGATCCCTCATGCCATCTCATCATATTTGCATTGGCATTCGGATCACATCTTGGTATCCTCCTCATCTATCATTCATTAGGTTTGCGTTGGGAGAGATCACCAAGAATTTGTGATTGTATCATACTTTTTCCTCTTCTTTGTTTACTAACCCAAATACCAAAAATATGTCTAGTGTAGCTTTGTTTCTTTTGTAGGAAGTGTGTGTGTCCACCTGTGCCTCATCAAGCTCACAACTAGGGTTTGAGACCCTCAGTGCAAAGGATCAATCTAGAAAAGGCTCACATTGGTTCTAAGAATCATATATGGATCCCCATGTTCTTTATTTGCCATTTTGATCAAGAATTCATCAAGAGTTTGAAGCTTATTTGTCAAGGAAACCCTAATTTATCTAGGTATCTTGTGTGCCTTCCTCAACAAGTTTCTTCAACAATTGGTCAAAGATATTATGGGATACTTTATTTAACTTCATCATAAGCATATATGATCCTTCATGAGACCTAAAAGAGCAAAAGAACTTCAATTTTGCAAGTTGGTTCAAGGAGGTTGACCAGAAAAGTCAACTGGTCAAATCTAAGGTTCCCTAGACCCTATCTCCTACAATTTTGTCATATGAAAATTATTCTAAGAGAAAATTTACTATTTATGACATTAAAAACAACTTTAATGTTGGCATCAAGAGCTAATTTTGCTTGGAAAGTCATTTTTTATGGTGAAAGATTATAGGTCATTTTGTTTGTGCCCTAGATGGAAGGTCAACTTCCAAGAACCATAACTTGCTCAATTTTTATGATATGAAGATGATCCAAGTTTCATGATTAATTTAAATATGTCTTCTTCAACTTTTCTTATTTTAGAAAGGTCAAATTCTACTTGCAAGGGCATGTACCATGAGGAAAAATTATAGGTCCATTTTGGTCCTCACCATTGAACAAGCAATTTTCCTCAACTTCTAAAATCCATAACTTCATCATGTAAGATCAAAGTGGTGTCCAATATGTGATCAAATTTAATATAATTGAAAGAACTACAACTTTGAAGAAGGAACCAAAGTCATTTGAAACTCATAGCAAAAGTTATTCAAGATGGAAAAAGGGGTCATTTGACTTTTAACTTATAAAATTTTCAAGTATGTTTGATTCCTCCAATTTAAAGGTCAGAATTCATCAAGTTCCAAGCTTCAAATGGAAAAAGTACCAACATCAAAGTTATTTCCCTTCATGCTATCTTTCCAAAGAGCTCAAGATCACTCCATTTGGACAAATATTGAAGGACTTTTGAACTTAGCATGGTTCCATGCTTCCATGTTATGATCTCAACATCAATTGTGCACGAATTTGGACTTATTACAATCATCATTTAGGCCACATGCCCATGCACCCATGAACATAAATTTCTATTTTTGGATTAAAATTTTAATGGTGTGGAAATCACTTTGCATTGCCTATATAATGAGCTTCATTGCCTCAGAATTGAGGGGAACCATGGCCCAAGCTTTGCTTAGCAATCCCATAGCCACCATTGATAGAATACCTTGAAGATTTCTATGAAATTGAGCTTCCAGTTCAAATTTTATTTGTGAACTAGAACTCAAAGGATTCAGTACCTTTTTCATCTCAATCATCTCCTGCAAGCAAGAGGAAGCTAAGCCAAGTAGAATTGCATCAAGACCGACCTCCATAGCTACTACCCGAAGGTGGAATTTCTCAAACTTCTCTTCTTCGATTCTCACTCATTTATCAATAATTTTGCTTGTTTTGTGGTTGGCTGAAGTCCTACCAATGTAGACATTGAGATTGAGTTGCTTTGAGGTTGAATCGAAGCAACTCAGTTATGGAACCTCAATTTTCAACTCCATATTTCTCCTTATAGAGTGAGAGTTGAAAAAAATGGAGGTCATATTTGGAATCCTGGAATTTTTCTCTTCAATTTGATGTATGATCCATAAAATTTGGTGACATTTTTGGGAAGAAAGAATATGCAATTTACTACCTCATTAAGAAGTTCACCGACTGTGAGTCTCGGTATTCTATGCTTGAGAAGACATGTTGTGCTTTGGCTTGGGCTGATAAGCGTCTGCGCCAATATATGTTGAATCATACTACTTGGTTGATATCCAATATGGATCCAATCAAGTACATTTTTGAAAATCCTGCTTTAATTGGGAGGATTTCTCGTTGGCAAATGTTGTTATCTGAGTATGATATTGAATACCGAGCTCATAAAGCGATTAAATATAGTGTCTTGGCTGACCATTTGGCTCACCAACCTATTGATGATTATCAGTCAGTGCAGTTTGATTTCCCTGACAAGAGATTTTGTATTTGAAGATGAAAGATTGTGATGAACCATTGCTTGAAGAAGGGCCAGAACCTGGGTCCTGTTGGGGCATGGTATTTGATGAAGTTGTTAATTCTTATGGTAATGACATTGTGGTAGTGATTGTTACTCCTCAAGGCACTCATTTTCCGTTTACAGCTAGATTGGCCTTCAAATGTACAAATAATATGGCTGAGTATGAAGCTTGCATTATGGGGCTCGAAGAAGCCATTTATCTCATAATCAAATATCTTGACGTCTATGGAGATTCAACTTTGGTTGTGAATCAGATCAAAGGTGAATGGGAGATGAATCAACCCGGTTTGATACTATATGGAGATTATGCGAGGAGGATATCATCTTTATTTACAAAGGTTGAGTTTCATCATATCCCTTGGGATGAAAACAGGATGACATATGCTCTTGCAACTCTGGCTTCCACGATTGTGGTGAAGTATTGGAATAAAGTTCTCAATCTGACTGTGATGTGTCTTGATAGGCCAGCTCATGTATTTGTTGTTGAAGAAGTCAAAGATGATAATCCATGGTATTATGATATCAAATGTTTCCTCCATAGTCATATTTACCAACCTGGGGCATCTTTGAAAGATAAGAAGACTTTGAGAAGATTACCTGGCAACTTCTACTTAAATGGTGATGTGCTTTATAAAAGAAACTTCGATATGGTTTTATTCAGATGTGTGGATAGACACGAAGCATACTTATTGATGACAGAGGTCCATGAAGGTTCCTTTGGTACTCATTCCAATGGACATGTTATGCCAAAGAAGATGTTGAGAGCAGGTTACTATTGTATGACAATGGAATCTGACTGTTGCAAGTTTGTGAAGAAATGCCACAAGTGTCAAATTTATGCGGATAAGATTCATGTTCCTCCAATACTTTTGAATGTCATTTCCTTTCCATGGCCCTTCTCCATGTGGGTATTTGATATGATTGGCATGATTGAGGCCAAAGCTTTGAACGAACATTATTTCATTCTGGTGGCTATTGATTACTTCACAAAGTGGGTTGAAGCGACATCATATACAAATATGAACAAATAAGTTATTGTGAGGTTTATTAAGAATCAAATTATATATCGGTATGGTGTGCCAAGTAAGATCATTACTGATAATGGATCGAACTTGAATAACAATATGGTGGAAGATCTTTGCAAATACTTCAAATTTGCACATCATAATTCTTCTCTCTACAAACCCAAGATGAATGAGGTTGTTGAAGTTGCGAATAACAATATCCAGAAGATTATCCAGAAGATGGTTGTGACGTACAGAGATTGGCATGAGATGCTCTCATTTGCTTTGCATGGTTACCGTACATTTGTCCGCACTTCAACAGGGGCAACCCATTTCTCTCTTGTTTATGGCATGGAAGGTATGCTCCCCGTAGAGGTTGAGATCTCATCATTGTGTGTCTTGATGGAAGCCAAGTTGACCAAGGCTGAATGGTGTCAGACTAGGTTTGATCAACTCAATTTGATTGAAAAGAAGATATTGACTGCCATGTGTCATGGTCAGTTATATCAAAAGAGAATGAAGAAATCTTTTGATAAGAAGGTCAAGCCTCACGTGTTTCGAGAAGGTGACCTCGTGCTCAAGAAGATCTTATCCTTCAAACCTGATTCTAGGGGCAAGTTTACTCCTAACTATGAAGGTTCGTATGTTGTTAAGAGAGCCTTCTTAGGCGATGCATTGATTCTTACAACTATGGATGGTGAAGAGCTCATTCGTCCTGTAAATGCCAATGCAGTCAAGAAATACTTTGCCTAAAAAAGAAAAGAATAACTCGCTATGTTAAAAACCTGAAAGGGCGACTTAGGCAAAAATGAGTGTCTTGGTGGATTGAAAACCTGAAAGGGAAATCCAGGAAAAAGTTAGAGACATAAAATAGAAAAATCATCCTGGTAGATTGAGTACCCCACCTTGGGGCAATCTAGGCAAAATTATGGATTATGGCAAGTAATTGCATCCGGCTAAGTCTGATCGTTGAAGCAACATTGTCAGTCGTTTGGTTCAGATTCATCATTCTCAACCAAAGACAAAAGCACAACAGATTTCAAAGTTGGTAGGAAGAGTAGTGGTCATTATGTTCAATGTAGCCCTTTTCCATGTATATTACAATTTTTAAACTTTGGAAAGATCCATGGAGTTCTGCCATTTGCGGACTACCATTATATTAAATAAAGTTGAGCCTTTATCCAATTATTTGCAATTCTTATTTGTTTCTATTTAATAAAACTGCATTATTATGATGATGATTTTTGAAATAATTACATCAATGAATAAACAATTTTCTGAAATAATAAGACATTTACTTTAAGAACATTGAATTCGAAAATGAGTGTCAACAACAATCTGAAAACGGTAAGTCATAATGTGTGAAGCATTATTGTCTTCCCTCAAGCAGTGTTTGGCGGTATTTGCTCCCTAAGCAGTTCATTTTTCATCCCTAGCGCGGTTGATGTGTTGTTCTCTTTGTAGTTCATCATTCTCTCCCCAGCTAATGCATTTGTGGATTTTCATCCTTGATTTGTATTGTTATTGTGATTGAACTTCGGATCTCTGGTGAAGCCTTTATTTGGTTTTCAGATCCCCATCACCTTTATTTGGTGGTTGCATAGTCGTAGCATGGTTTCTCCCTTTTGCGAGTTCATACGGGTCTGGTCGATACCTTTGGTACCTTGGAGTTGGTTTATTTATCAACCTCCAAGAAAAGTCTTGGGACTGTTGTGTTTCTGTCACACCTCAATTTTGACCCTGAATCGCTGACTCAATACATTCATCATAGTTATTGCATCTCTACATAGCATATCATGCATTACATACCGCATAGTGCCTAGAATATCAGTCGAAATAATTTTTTCGGATCTATAGGAAAACTGGTTGAATTCATCGACAGATGTGCGTCAAATCAGTGGACGAAATTTTTTAAAATCAAGCTTTCAAACATCAGCTTTATTAATCTATGTTTCACGTAGTTTAATCTGGTATGCTCGATATATTTTTTAGCTAATTTTTCGGTCATTTTTTGATCAGCTCGAGTCTGTTTAACAAATCAAAATTTATTTCAAAATTAAAAGAAACGTTGTATTTTTCCAATACGTTTATTTTGCGCTGATCATTTTGGTGCAGTCAGTTTAACTTTTCGAGCATTTTCGTACCCGGATTTTATTCATCTTGAGTGATTTTATTTTTATTTATTTGTCAAAAAGTTCATAATAATTAATTAGTATTTTTTATGTTTTGGTTTCCATTTAATTTTATTTATTTATATTAGTATTGTTTTTATTTAATATAATTTATTTACAACTATTTTTATACTAATAACACTTCAAGGGACATTTGTGGAATTCTGAAAATATTAGAGAACCCTATTATACACTATATATTGTTTCATTAGCTAGTGAGAGAAAAAGGATCCAAAAACGAAACGGCACACTAATCCCCAACAATATCAGATTTCTCTCTTTCCATACTACACGAACCCCTCACAACAAAATGAGTATTTCTCCCTCATTGGCCAACACATGAACTTCCTGCTACTTCCATATATTTCATAAAACAATAGCCTCACCCATTCATGTTTTCACTATTCAATTCTCTCAATTTAACTCTCTGCTACACAAAAATTAACACTCCACCATCATTTATCCTCATCTTCATACTTCATAAAGATCTCTATCATTGCATTTAAGAACTAAAACCTGAAAGAAAAAAAAGTAAAAGGTGGTACTTTTATCCATAACACTTAACACTCATTACACAATTTCATTCTCCAAATATTCACCCTATGAGAGCAATCAAAGCAAACACTTCCATCCACCTTCGTATTACCCTCGTCGGCGTTTGCCAAGTAATTGGTATCCTGTTCTTATTTTCAGTTTGTTGTTAGTTAACAATGAGAATATATATATATATATATATATATATATATATAACTTAGATGTGAATGTTTCAATATATATATTTTGAGCATGATATATGTTTTTGATATGTATTTTTTTAATCATTATATATATGATTTTTGATGTGAATATTAAATAGGATTTAATATATAGTTTTTTTAATTATTATATATGTGTTTTTTTGATGTGAGTATTATAAAAGTTTTTAAATATAGTTTTTTCTCATCATTATATATGTGTTCTTTTCATGTGAGTATTATATAGGCTTTTGATGAATATGTTTTTCTTTCATTATATATGTTTCTGATATAAAGTATTTTGATCATTATATGTATAATGTATGCTTTACGGATGTAAGTATATATATATATATATATTATATATATATATATATATTATATATATATATATATATAATATATATATGATATATCTATATTATATTATATAATATATTCTATATAATATATATATATATAGATATATCTATATATTATATATATATATATATATATATATAATATATATAATATAATATTATATATATATATTATATTATATAGATCTATTATATATATATATATATATATATATATATATCTATATATATATATATATCTATATATGATATATAATATATATATATTCTATAGATATATATATAATATATATAATATATATTATAGATATATATATATCTATATATATCTATATATATACTTTACATATAATGATCAAATGCTTTATATATATATATATATATATATATTCTATATATATATATATATATATAATATTTATATATTTATATATTTATATTTATTTATTTATTTATTTATTTATATCAATATTTTTTATCAAAAGATATCAATATTTATATCTTTATTGTCATATTGATATAATCGGTTGTCATATTTCTTTATAATATGCATATATATATATATATATATATATATATAATATATATATATTAATATATATATATATATATATATATATATATATATATATAATATATATATAATATATATATATATCTATATATATTATATAATATATATCTATATATATATATATATATATATTATATAAATATGACAATCTTTTGATATCTTTATAAATATTGATATCCATGCATATTTCTTTTGATATCTTTATTGTCATATTGATATAATCGGTTGTTTTGGTTTCATTATGCTTTGGTACTTGGATATTCTGATTGCAAACCTTGTGGGAAAGACTTTTTACCCGAGTCTCGAGTAAAAACATAAGATAGGACGAGGTTGAGTAGTGCAGGTCCGCGGGATGAATTTCTCGTTGGATCAGTGCGAGAACCTTACTTAGAGTAGATCCTTTGGAGGATGTTGTCGCCCGACAAGTAAGTTGTCGTAAGCTTAGATTTTATCTTTAAGATTCATGAATCTAAGGACCATTTGTAGAATGGGTCTGTGAGATGAATTTATCGGTAGATCGATGCGAAAACCTCACTTAGAGTAGATTCTTTGGATGAAGTTGATGTCTGGCAAGTAAGTTGCCACAGGCAGCAAACAGTCTAATGGATCCATGACTCTGGGAACCTTTGTAACCCTAGATCGTACCCGGTGAGAACCTATTCTTGGAAAGTAATCAGATTCATCAGTACCTCAGACTTTTGAACCCGTGTATTGAGGAAAAAACAAATATGCATGAGTTGCATTGCATTCATTCACATTCCATTGCATCTGCCTCTCATCATAATTCATGTCATTTTCTAGACAAAATACAAAAAAAAAAAACTCATTCATCCTTTGTCCATGATCAACAAAGTGATTCCCGACACGTGTTTAGAACAAAGAACCATGTCTCAGGAGATGATGGACGAGCTAAGGAAAAGTCAAGAAGCATTGAAAGAGGAACTCAATATTTTGAAGAGCAAAATGGGATGGGTCTTGGAAACCCTGCAAGCCATATTGAGAAACGAGGATCATCCCATACCTATTGCTGAAACAGGAGGAGCTACTTCTCCACATCCATTTGGTGTTACCCCAAGTCAAGGGAAATTCTATATGGCAACTCCTCACCTACCAGAATATGGACCTCCCTTAGGATGTCATCATCAACATCCTATGTCTATTCCTCCTCAAAATCACCGAAGTCATGTTCGGAGAAAAAATCAGAATCAGAACAAGGGGAACAAAGATCACAATGACCCGATTCCAATGCCATATAGCAAGCTCTACCCGCAGCTGATCCAGAATGCTTTAGTGACCCCTCGAGCTCTCACACCTACGTCACCATACCTGTCATGGTACAATCCAAATGCAACATGTGAATTCCATAAAGGAGCATTGAGACATGACCTGGATTCTTGCTTAACACTGAAAGCCTTGGTATGAGAACTGATTAACAAGAAGAGCTTAGTCTTTGAAGAAGATCACTCGAAGGTCAAGTGCAGATACCATACTGGAACAATTGGGCACTCCATCGAGGAATGCCAAAGTTTTAAGTTCAAGCTGCAAAGATTGATTGATATAAGGTCATAAACACTCAAGGAGGAAAGCTCAGGTACATACATCTTGATTTCTGGACCAAGTAGTGATAAAGGCAAAGGACCTCAGAAACCCCTCAAGGTTTTGTACCACAAGGAAGAAGTCAGGGAGGTGGCTAACGAGATATCATCGTTTCCCGATAAAAGAATTGAGATATCACCTTGGATTTCTAATGTCATGACCCATGCCAACGAAAGCAAAGTAGAAGTGAGTAATGGATCCAAGAGGGCGGTGTCCAATGATGAGATTAAAGATAAAGAATTTGAAGATCGTCGTGCCAATGTCAAAAAGCTTGTTGATCCCAACTTTCAAGTGGCTGGAAATGAGCAGTTAACAATGCCCAAAGTGCCACACTAGCAACCACTACCTTTTGGTCCTCATTGCCAACAATCCTAGTTTGCTCCTCATCTACATCAACGAGCCCAAGGCCCGAGATATCGAAATCAGCGTCAGAATCAGTCTAGGCCTCAAAATAACTTGGAAAGAAGAAATGTTCCTCGTCATCCAATCCTCATGACATATAGCCAACTTCTACAACCTCTAATTCAAAACTCCTTGGTGGTTCCCAAGTCTCTCAAGCCGGTTTCACAACTTTACCCACCCGGGTATGACCCAAATGTGAAATGTAGATATCATGCCAGATCAGAAGGACATTCAACTGAAGATTGCAATGCTTTCAAAGCCAAAGTACAACGGCTGATTGATAACAGGTACATAGCCTTTCAAGAAGGAAGCTTGGTAGTGAACATTAACCTATCTCCCAGATAAGTGTGAATATCACAAGGGGTGTCCCCTGAAGTTAACAGATCAAGTTTGAAGCAGTCATTTCCCTAAAGCTGACAATCATTTGTTTGTTTTAGCATTTCTTTTGTAATTTCCTTGCATGTTGATTGCTAGTTGCTTTTAAGCATTATTGTTTTCTTTGAATTGGTAAGATAATGAAATGTTTATGCATCTTTTGAATTAATTCATTCGTATTCACTCGTTTTTCATTTATGTTAAAAAAATACTCCTCTCATTCACTTTTGTTTATCAAACCATCGTGTTAACAAAGATTTGAAGGAGGATGATGAAAACAAAATACCTGAAATTGTTGTGGTATTCTTTTGAAGAAAACCTTGTCGATGATGTAAGGCATTGTTTCAAATCCCCAAACACTGAAGAGATAAAGAGTTAATCCCTAGTCAACCACTTTGAACCTAGAAGTTGGTGTTTCTTTCGGATCTAAAACCTTTAATCTTAACCTGGGGCATGGTAGTTGTGTTCAGATAGTTTGACCGTGCATTCGATCTTTCAAAATAATTTATCCATTGGTACACCCTCCAATTAGGTCCAATCACATGTTATCCTTCGCGACATGTTGAAGAGTCGAAGAAGCTGAGAAAAGATAAAATTAGTATTGGTTGATCCTCATCCACCAATAATGTGGCAGTCAACACCCTTAAATAAAAAGAGAAAAAAGTCCGCTAAGTCAAATACCACAAAATAACTTAGGCAAAATTTAGGGCATCCCAATGGACCGAAGGCTTCAAAGAAGTGGTCCAGGCAAAAATTAGGGATATAAAAAAATCAATCAAAAGAGGTCAATAAAAACAAAATAAGGTGACTGCCATTTCAAGAAAATCTCATCTTGAAACCTCATTTTCACCTTCACACCTTCGAAGTCAAATATGTTTATTGAATTAACTGAACGTATGAACTGGAGATCATCAAGAAGAAGGGGTGGGTAAAAATTAAATTTTGAGCCTTATATCCTTTTTCTAAAAAAAACAAACCGTGAATCAGACCACGTTACAACCCTTATAAGACCTAATTGAGATAGGGTCTATTTTGAAAGCATACTACAACAAGATTGTGTTAACCTGACTCCAAACGATTTTTGTTTGATCGCACCAACTTGCATAGTGTGAATGACTAGATCATCATTGTGTTCTTATTAGTGACTCGTTCACTGTATTTCACCTGTTCAACTTAATAAATTTTTATCTCAATTTTTTTTTGCATAAGCATTGCATTAAAATTACCATTTTTTGAATGAACAATCTTATTTGTAAGTCAGCATTTAGCATCAAAGAAATTCCAACATTATACAGTTGAAGAACTTGATAAAGTGAAAGAAGTCCAGTCAGGGGAAAATCACTTTGAGTACCGGTCAATCCGAGCCAATCACCCTAAGGGCTATCTAGCCAAGAGTAATTTGCTTCAAAACTCAGACAGGGGCAAGCCACCTCAGAAGCTCATTGAGTACAACTATCTAAGGACAGTCAATCAGAAGTCTACCATTCCAGGTTTTGGTGAATTAGGGTCAGATCACCGTGGTATGCAAACATTGGGGCAAGCCATCTCGAGATCGTCTCATGTCAAGCTGTTTCAAACTCACTTTCAAGGTGAACATTTTCAAGGACCCAGCAGACTAGGGCAAGATGAGCCACAGATGGGAAGACCCCCTTCATGCTTTCAAACTACTCAAACAAAATCTGCCATACGTCAATGACTATTGAGTTTGAGATGAGTGCTCGAAAATCATGTTATCACGATTCATTAATCCTCCAAAAGAATCTCGTTGGCTAGTTATAACTATCAAGCTTGATAGATTTCTCCTTTGACAACATCTATCATAAAATATTTGGTTGAGTTCTCAGTGTTGAGGAATCATGACCTCCATAAAAAGCCTTTACAAACTCCCAGTTCACTCAGATGTCAGCATTTTCATATCATGACCATTCAATATCATGCATAAAAGCAAATTCAAATCATGCATAGCCAAAATGTACTTCGTGCTCATTATTCATTGACCCAGGTCTTGTTGTTGATCCTATATCATTTGACCTCTAATTCCATTTTTCTTTGGTGCCCTTAAACCATCATCCGGTTTTCACAGTCATTTCCAAGTCCAACTTAGTTGGAACCTATCAAAAAACTTGTCCATGAGGTTCATTTCCTTTTTGGATTATCCGATGAATTCCCTAATTACTCCTTTGTTTATTGATGTATTTCTATAACTTGTCTGATGTGTTTCCAAATGTTTCCCCACCTATCTGATGTATTCTTAAATATGTTTGTCTTGTATTCTGATGTATTTTTAGAATTTCCTCAATTACCCGAGGTGTCTGTTATCTGATGTATTTCCAGAATATCACTTGTAGTTCCGATGCATTTCTAGAATTTGTTTCTTTTACTCTCCGGTGAATTCCCTAGACATGTCATTTTTTTTCTGACGCACTTCCAGAACTCCTATGTCATTCCCTAACATTATTTCAAGGCTCATTGGTGTCTCCTAAAGTTCAGTTGTCACTAGGCATTATTCCAAGCTCAGTGGTCACTAGAACTCATTTTAAACCCAATTTTCGTTGGCATCACTATCACTCCATTTGTAAATACAATCGTGATTGGTATCTGAAGTTTGGTTGTCGCCAATATCATTTCAAGTCCAGTTGTTGTTGGCAAACTCCATTGTAGTCGGTAATTGTTTTACTAATAACTTTCATCAAGTCTAGTTGTTGTTGGCAAAATCCGTTAAATTTTGGTTGTAATCCATTGCTTACGGTTAAAGTCCAATTGTTGTTGGCAAAATCTGTTAAAAGCTGGTTGTAATCCATTTCTTACAGTCAAAGTCGAATTGTTGTTGGCAAAATCCGTTAAAAGTTGGTTGTAATCCATTGCTTACGGTGAAAGTCCAATTATTGTTGACACTTATCCGTTGAAATTTGGTTGTAATCCATGGCTTACGGTTAAATTCTAATTGTTATTGGCACGTACAAAGAGTTTGATTACCCTGTATTTCCCGATGGTTCCGTGAAAGTCATGTATGACTCATCATATTCAGGAATTCCCATAAGCTTGGAGGTTTTTCGTGTTAGAAAACTCCAATGATGTTGGTTTTGTTTGATTTCTTTGTAAAGAATCATCGTAGCCTTTTGCGTGGATGACCTACTTATAAGAAGACTCCTATTTATCTTTGTTTTGCATAAATTCCCTGTTATGAATCTCCAAAATCTTTGATCATGTATTCTAAAGTTTCAGGTCATGTATGAACTTGTTGGCGAAACTCGCTTTGTATGTTTTCCAATATTGTCAAGTCATGTATGAACCTGTTGTTGAAGTTTTATTTGGATTTTCTAGTGTCGTCGGGTCACATATGAACCTGTTAATAAAATCTCTTTGAAACCTCCAGAATTGTTAGGTCATGCATGAACCTATGGATATGCTTTCTTTGAATTTTCCAGTTTCATCAAGTCATGTATGAACTTGTTGATAAAACTCCCTTTGATATTTCTAAGTGTTGTCAGGTCATGTCTGAATCTGTGAGTGAAACTTTCTTTAAATATCCTAATGTTAAGGTCATGTATGAACCTATTTATTAAACTTGCCTTGATTTTCTAGCATTGTCAGGTCATGTCTGAGCCTGTTGTTAAAAGGCTTTGTATATTCCAACGGTGGCAGGTCATGTATGAGCCTGTTGATGGAACTTTCTTTGTATGTTTTCCAGTATTGTCAGGTCATGTTTGAACTTGTTGATGGAACCTTTTGATATCCCCCAGCATTATCAGGTCATGTTCGAACTTGTTATTGAAACTCTTTGAATATTCCAATGGTCAGGTCATGTATGAACCTATTGATGGGATTCTTTGATTTTTCCAGTGTTGTTAGGTCATGTATGAACTTGTTGACTAAACTTTCCTAGATATTCAGGTTGTCATCAGATCAATGTCTGAACCAATTGTTCAAACATTCTTTATATGTTTCCTAATGATGTCAGATCATGTATGAACCTGTTAATTGAGCACTTTTTGAATATTTAAGTGTTGTCAGGTGATGTTTGAACCTGTTGTTGAAAAGTCTTTTAATATTCCAGTGTTGCTAGGTCATGTATGAACCTGTTGTTAAAATCTCTTTGCATATTCCTCAGTTGTCTTTCCTCCAGCAGGATTGTTATCCCCATTGAATTTCTACCCTTATTTTGTTTTGTTTTCTATGAGCCACTTTTACCACATGTTTCCATCATTCCCCACAGATCCATTATCCAATCTGCTTATTATCCATCATAAAAATCATGATAGGGTTCATTTGGTCTCACGTCATATCCCCAGCAAAAAAGTTGAATAAAAACGAGTCATTCATACATTCATAGCATCTCATATCATATCATTTGTATTTCAAGATCAAAATCTGGGTTTTCTTAGTATTTAACTATCTCCCACTATGATCATATGAAGAGTGTACTGCTTCATATTCTCATGTTGAAGATACTTAAATAGGGGCAACTGTCACACCCCAATTTTGATCCTGAATTGCTGACTCAATACATTCATCATAGTTATTGCATCTCTACATAGCATATCATGCATTCCATACCGCATAGTGCCTAGAATATCAGTCGGAATAATTTTTTCGGATCTATAGGAAAACCGGTTGAATTAATCGACGGATGTGCGTAAAATCAATGGATGAAATTTTTTAAAATCAAGCTTCCAGACATCAACTTTATTAATCTATGTTTCGTGTAGTTTAATCTGGTATGCTCGATATATTTTTCAGCTAATTTTTCGGTCATTTTTTGATCAGCTCGAGCCTGTTTAACCGATCAAAATTTATTTCAAAATTAAAAGAAACGCTGTATTTTTCCAATAAATTTATTTTGCACTGACCATTTTGGTGCAGTCGGTTTAATTTTTCGAGCATTTTCGTATCCAAATTTTATTCATCTTGAGTGATTTTATTTTTATTTATCTGTCAAAAAGTTCATAATAATTAATTAGTATTTTTTATATTTTGGTTCCGATTTAATTTTATTTATTTAATATAATTTATTTACAACTATTTTTATACTAATAACACTTCAAGGGGCATTTGTGGAATTCTGAAAATATTAGAGAACCCTATTATGCACTATATATTGTTTCATTAGCTAGTGAGAGAAAAATTATCCAAAAACGAAACCACACACCAATCCCCAACAATCTCAGATTTCTTTCTTTCCATACTACACAAACCCCTCACAACAAAATGAGTATTTCTCCCTCATTGGCCAACACATGAACCTACTGCTACTTCAATATATTTCACAAAACAACAACCTCACCCATTCATGTTTTCACTATTCAATTCTCTCAATTTAACTCTCTGCTACACGAAAATTAACACTCCACCATCATTTATCCTCATCTTCATACCTCATAAAGATCTCTATCATTGCATTGAAGAACTAAAACCTAAAAAAAAAAGAGTAAAAGATGATACTTTTATCCATAATACTTAACACTCATTATACAATTTCATTCTCCAAATATTCACCCCATGAGAGCAATCAGAGCAAACACTTCCATCCACCTTCGTATTACCCTCGTCGGCGTTTGCCGTGTAATTGGTATCTTGTTCTTATTTTCAGTTTATTGTTAGTTAACAATGAGAATATATATATATATATATATATATATATAATATATATATATATATATATTATATATATATATATATATATATATATATATATAATATAATATATATATATATATATATATATATAGCTTAGATGTGAATGTTTCATATATATATTTTGAGCATGATATATGCTTTTTATATGTATTTTTTTATCATTATATATATATGATTTTTGATGTGAATATTAAATAGGATTTAATATATAGTTTTTTATTATTATTATATATGTGTTTTTTGATGTGAGTATTATAAAGGTTTTTAAATATAGTTTTTTCTTATCATTATATATGTGTTCTTTTCATGTGAGTATTATATAGGGTTTTGATGTATGTATTTTTCTATCATTATATATGTTTTTGTTATATAGCATTTTGATCATTATAGGTATGCTTTACGGATGTGAGTGAATATATATATATATATTTATTTATTTATTATTTTTACATTATATATAATTTTTTTATGTATAACTTGGATAGTGTATATATGTTATATATGGATGTGAATATATAATTTTTTATCATCAAATCACTTCAAATCATTTTCGTAAATAAAATCTGAAGAAAAAGATTATCCTGGATGGAATATCCAGTTGTAATCCCGAATATTAGGCTCAAGTTGTAAGAGCTTGCAAGTCATAAGTATTCGTCTTCTCTTCAAAACACTCCAATATTCAAATCTTTTTTTCTCAATAAAATCTGAAGAAAAAAGATTACCCTTAATGGAATATCCAATCGTAGTCCCGAATGCTAGACCCAAGTTGTAAGAGCTTGTAAGCCCTATGTATTCGTCTTCTCTTCAAAATATTTGTAAATATTCAAACATATTTTTCTCAATAAAATCTGAAGAAAAAGATTACCCTGGATGTAATATCCAGTCGTAATCCTGAATATTAGGCTCAAGTTGTAAGAGCTTGGAAGTCATAAATACTCGTCTTTCAAACCCAAAAATATATCCAACTAATCAAACTCTTTTCTTCGTCGTTGTGCGATTGATCAGGAAAACCTTTTCATAAACGAAAGACATCTTGTCTTAAGGTGATGTAAAGCAATGCTTCATCCATAATTGTTGAGTTGAGATAAGTGACGTTTTTCTGAATGTTAATTTGTAAATCCATTCGATGTGTGATATACGTCCGCTTCTCATCTGTTTTGGGTAAAACAATGTTTTTCGTCGATTAATACAATATAGCTTTCGCTAAAATCGACCAACAAATAAACATTTTCTACCCAGAACTACGTAAGCCTTGAGTCTCTATTGCACCTGGAGATACGTAGTAGCAGGATTCGTAAATCTTGTTAGGCCCATTAATAGAAAAACTTAGGTTTAGTCCCCTTCGTTGCAAAATCCAAAAACATTCTTCTCTCTTCTGTTCTTTCTTTCCCACCTAATAACTCGATAGGCCTAACATTTCAAACTAACACTAACACGCACAACTAACCTAATGGTTCCCGTTAAGTACAACAGACGTGAGGGATGCTAATACATTCCCTTTGCGTAATCGACTCCCTAACCTTGGTATCGGTGGCAACGACCGTAATCATTATCGTTCTTTCTTGGGTTTTATCGATATTTCCCCTTTCCTTTTTAGGAATAAATAAAGTTCGGTGACGACTTTGTTCAGTCCATCATACGAGCGTGCGATTGCGCTTCACTAGGTCGTATTCTCATTTTTCGAGGTGCGACAGATGGCGACTCTACTAGGGATACATCAGAATACAGACACATCCGGTAATACATCGAGGAAATTCTGGAAATACATCAGAATACAAGACATAAATATTTGAGAATACATCAGATAAGTGGGGAAACATCTGGAAACACATCATACAAGCTATGGAAATACATCAATAAACAAAGGAGTAATCCGGAAATTCATCTAATAATACAAGAAGGAATTGAACCTCATGGAAAAAAAATTGATACGTGCCAATTGAGTTGGACTTGAAAATGGTTGCGAAAACCGAATGATGGTTTAAAGGCACCAAAGACAAACTGGAATTAGAGGTCAAAGGATATAGGATCAACAACAAGACATGAGTTAATGCAAAATGAGCACAAAGTACATTTCAGCTATGCATGGTTTGAATTTTCTTTTATGCCTGATATATGAATGATCATGATATGAAAATGATGACACTTGAGTGGACTGAGAGTTTGTAAAGACTTTTTATGGAGATCATGATTCCTCAACACCGAGAACTCAACCAAATATTTTATGGTAAATGTTATCAAAGGAGAATCCTATCAACCTTGACAACCACAACTTAGCCAATGGGATCCTTTTGGAGGATTAATGAGTCGTGCTCGCATAATTTTCGGGCACTCGTCTCAAAATCAATACTTGTTGACGTATGGCAGAATTTCTTTGAGCAGTTTGAAAGCATGAAGGGGGTTTGGCTCTCTGTGGCTCATCTTGCCCCATTTTGTTAGGTCTTTGAAGATGTTCACCTTGAAAGTGAGTTTGGAACAACTTGACATGAGACGATATCGAGATGGCTTGCCCCAATGTTTGAATACCGCGGTGATCTGACCCTGATTAACCAAAACCTGGAATGGTAGACTTATGATTGACTGTCTTTGGATAGTTTGACTCACTGAGATTCTGAGGTGGCTTGCCCTAATATGAGTCTTGAAGCAAATTACTCTTGACTAGATGACCCTTAAGGTCATTGGCTCAGATTGACTGATACTCAAAGTGATTTTCCCCTGACTGGACTTCTTTCACTTTATCAAGTTCTTCAACTGTATATTGTTGAAATTTCTTTGATGCTAAGTGTTGACTCGCAAATAAGATTGTTCATTCAAAAATGGTAATTTTAATGCAGTGCTTATGCAAAAATTTGAAATCAAAATTTATTGATATTTAACGGGTCATTGATAAGAACACAATGATGATCTAGTCATTAACAATATGCAAGTTGGTGCGATCAAAGGATTAACAAAAATTGTTTGGAGTCAGGTTAACACAACCTTATTGTAGTATGCTTTCAGAATAAACTCTGCCTCAATTAGGTCTTTTAAGGGTTGTAATGTGGCCTGATTCACATTTTTTTAAACAAAAGGATATAAGGCTCAAATTTAATTTTAACCCATCCCTTCTTCTTGATGATCTCCAATTCCTACATTCACTTAATTCGATACACACATTCGACTTCCAAGAGGGTTCGAAGGTGTGATGGAGATTCAAGACGAATTTTCTTGAAATGGAAGTCACCTTTTTTTTTTAGGATTTGAGGACCTCTTTTTTTTTGTTTTTCTTTATCCCTAATTTTGTCTGGACCGCTTCTTTGAAGCTTTCGGTCCATCGGGATGCCCTGACTTTTACCTAAGTCATTTTATGGTATTTGACTTAGCGGGGTTTTTTATCTTTTTTTTAAAGGTGTTAACTGCCACGTTATTGGTGGATGAGGATCAGCCAACACTAATTTTAGCTTTTCTCAGCTTCTTCAACACTTTAACATGTGCATGAAGGATAACATGTGGTTGAACATAATTTGAGGGTGTACAGATGGACGAATTCTTTTGAAAGATTGAATGCACAGTTAAACTATCTGAGCACAACTACCATGCCCCAGGTTAAGATTAAAGGTTTTAGATCCGAAAGAAACACCAACTTCTAGGCTCAAAGTGGTTGACTAGGTATTAACTCCTTATCTCTTCAGTGTTTGGGGATTTGAAACAATGCCTTACATCATTGACAAGGTTTTCTTCAAAAGCATACCACAATAATTTCAGGTGTTTCGTTTTCATCATCCTCCTTCTAATATTTGTGAATGAGAGATGTATTTTTTTTACCATAAATGAAAAATGAGTGAATACGAATGAATTAATTCAAAAGATGCATAAATATTTCATAAAATCTTACAAATTCAAAGAAAACAACAATGCTTAAGAGCAACTAACAATCAACATCCAAGGAAATTACAAAAGAAATGCTGAAACAGTCAAATGATTGCCAGCTTTAGAGAATGACTTCTTCAAACTTGATCCATTAACTTCGGGAGACACCCATTGAGATCTTCGCACTTATCTTAGAGATAGGTTAATGTTAACTACCAAGCTTCCTTCTTTAAAGGCTATGTACCTATTATCAATCAACTGTTGCACTTTGGCTTTGAAAGCATTGCAGTCTTCAGTTGAACGCCCTTCTGATCCGGCATGATATCCACATTTCACATTTGGGTCATACCCGGGTGGGTAAGGTTATGAAACCGTCTTGAGAGACTTAGGAACCACCAACGAGTTTTGAATTAGAGGTTGTAGAAGTTGGCTATATGTCATGAGGATTGGATGACGAGGAACATTTCTTCTTTCCAAGTTAATTTGGGGCCTAGGCTGATTTTGACGCTGATTCCGATATCTCGGGCCTTGGGCTCGTTGATTTGGATGAGGAGCAAACCAGGATTGTTGGCAATGAATACCAAAAGGTAGTGATTGCTGGTATGGCACTTTGGGCATTGCTAACTGCTCATTTTCAGTCACTTGAAAGTTGGGATCAATAAGCTTTTTGACATTGGCACGACGATCTTCAAATTCTTTATCTTCAATCTCATCATTGGACGCCGCCTTCTTGGATCCATTACTCACTTCTCCTTTGCTTCCGTTGGCATGGGTCATGACATTAGAAATCCAAGGTGATATCTCAATTCTCTTATCGAGAAACAATGATATCTCGTTAATTACCTCCCTGACTTCTTCCTTGTGGTACAAAACCTTGAGGGGTTTCTGAGGTCCTTTGCCTTTCTCGCTACTTGGCCCAGAAATCAAGATGTATGTACCTGAGCTTTCCTCCTTGAGTGTTGGTGACCTTGTGTCAATCAATCTTTGCAGCTTGAACTTAAAACTCTTGCATTCCTCGATGGAATGCCCTATTGTTCCAGTATGGTATCCGCACTTGACCTTCGGGTGATCTTCTTTAAAGACTAAGATCTTTTTGTTAATCAGTTCTCGTACCAAGGCTTTCAACGCTAAGCAAGAATCCAGGTCATGTCCCACTGCCCCTTTATGGAATTCACATGTTGAATTTGGATTGTACCATGACAAGTATGGTGATGTAGGTATGAGAGCTCGAAGGGTCACCAAAGCATTCTGGATCAGCTGCGGGTAGAGCTTGCTATATGGCACCGGAATCGGGTCATTGTGATCTTTGTTCCCCTTGTTCTGATTATGATTTTTGCTCCGAACCTGACTTCGGTGATTTTGAGGAGGAATAGCCAGAGGATGTTGATGATGACATCCCGAGGGAGGGCTATATACCGGTAGATGAGGAGTTTCCATATAGAATTTCCCTTGACTTGGGCTAACACCGGATGGATGTGGAGTAGTAGCTGCCTCCGTTGCAATAATATGTATTGGATGATCCTATTTTCTCAGTAAGGCTTGCAGGGTTTCCACGACCCATCCCATCTTGTTTTTCAAAAGATTGAGTTCCTCTTTCAATGCTTCTTGACTTTTCCTTAGCACGTCCATCATCTCCTGAGACATGGTTCTTTATTCTAAACGCGTGTCGGGAATCACTTTGCTGATCATGGACAAATGATGGATGAGTTTTTTTGTATTTTGTATGGAAAATGACATGCATTCTGATGAGATGCAGATGCAATGGAATATGAGTGAATGCAATGTAAGCCATGTATATTTGTTTTTTTTCAATACACAGGTTCAAAAGTCTGAGGTACTGATGAATCTGATTGTTTTCCAAGAATAGGTTCTCACCGGGTATGATCTAGGGTTTAAAAAAAGTTCCTAGAGTCATGGATCCATTAGACTGTTTGTTGCATGTGGCAACTTACTTGTCAGGCATCAACTCCATCTAAAGAATCTACTCTAAGTGAGGTTCTCGCATCGACCCAACGAGAAATTCATCTCGCGGACCCACACTATGCAACAATCTTTCCTATTTTGACACATGATTAAGGTTCTACATATGGTCCTTAGAGTCATAAATCCTAATGAAAATATTAAAGCTTACGACAACTTACTTTCCGGGCGACAACATCCTCCCCAGGATCTACTCTAAGTAAGGTTCACGCATTGACCCAACGAGAAATTCATCTCGTGGACCCGCACTACTCAACCTCGTCTTATCTTATGTTTTTACTCGAGACTCGGGTAAATAGTCTTTCCCACAAGGTTTGCAATCAGAGTATCCAAGTACCAGAGCATAATGGAACCAATACAATAGAAATATCAATATGACAATAAAGATAGCAAAAGCAAGAAAGAAAAGCCACACAAGTAAACAAACAAAGGCACACAAATGACCTAACTAGGCTTGACTCACTTAGGGAGTTATTTCCCCAGCAAAGTCGCCATCTGTCGCACCTCAAAAAAATGAGAACACGACCTAGCAAAGCGCAATCGCCCGCTCGCATGGTGGACTAAACAGAGTCCCAACCGAACTTTATTTATTCCTAAAAAGGAAAGGGGGAATATCGATAAAACCCAAGAAATAACAATAATGATTATGGTCGTCGCAACCAAATCAGGGTTCGGGAGTCGATTACACAAGGGGAAGGTATTAGCACCCCTCACGTCTGTTGTACTCAACGGGAACCATTAGGTTAGTTGTGCGCGTTAGTGTTAGTTTGAAATATTAGGCTTCTCAAGATATTATGAGGGAAAGAATAATAGGATCAAAACAAAAGAGAAGATGTTTTTGGAATTTTGCAATAAAAGGGACTAAACCTAAGTTTTTTATTAATGGGCCTAACAAGATTTCGCAATCCTGCTCCTACGTATCTCAATAGAGAACTCAAGACTTACGTAGTTCTGGGTAGAAAAATGTTTGTTTGTTGGTCGATTTTAGCGAAAGCTATATTGTATTAATCGATGAAAAACATTGTTTAACCCAAAACAGATGAGGAGCGGACGTATACCACACATCAAATGGATTTACAAATCAACATTCGAAAAAACGTCATTTATCTCAACTCAACAATTATGGATGAAGCATTGTTTCACATCATCTTAAGACAAGATGTCTTTCGTTTATGAAAAGGTTTTAAAGATCGTACGACGGTGAAAAAGAGTTTGATTGGTTGAATGTGTTTTGGGGCTTGAAAGACGAGTATTTATGGCTTGCAAGCTCTTATAACTTGGGCCTAATATTCGGGATTACGACTGGATATTTCATTCAGGTAGTCTTTTTCTTCCAATTTTATTGAGAAAAGAAGTTTGAATATTTACAAGTATTTTGAAGAGAAGACGAATACTTATGGCTTGCAAGCTCTTACAACTTGGGCCTAATATTCGGGATTACGACTGGATATTCCATTCAGGGTAATCTTTTTCTTCCAACTTACTTATGAAAATGGTTTGAATATTGGAGCGCTTTGAAGAGAAGACGAATACTTATGGCTTGCAAGCTCTTATGACTCGGGCCTAATATTCAGGATTACGACTGGATATTCCATCCAAGGTAATCTTTTTCTTCAGATTTTTATTGAGAAAAGATTTGAAATTAAATTAAAAATGATTAATGTACAAAGGTTTGAAATTATTGAAAATTAAGTTGATATTACTTAAAAGCTCATTGTAAGAAGGCCCAAGAGTAAGTCATGTGACCGAAAACCAATTGAAATTGAAAGCAACTGAATTTAGCTCTAAGGTAACTTAGAGTGGATCATGTAAGAACCACTCTATAAGAATTTGAGCCAACTGAATCTATGCTTCCAAACAATTTTCGAAAGTCAGATTGGATTTTAACTCCCGAATCGCAACACAATGAAAAATCAAACAAATCAAATATATTTATTATCATTATATAACTTTTAGAGTTTCTACATCAACTCAAAATAATCAAAAAAATACAAAATTAACACGACACACACATGCTATTCACAATGAATCCATATTATTACAAAATCGACATAAAATTAACAATAAAATAAAATATAAAAACAATATTAACACACTATAATGTATATATATATATATATATATATATATATATAATATATAATATATATATATATATATATATTATATATATATATATATTATATATATATAAAACTTTTAACTAAATTATATATATCTATATATAAAACACAAAAGTATTTTTGTATCCTAACTATATATACATATATAACTAAAATAGAACAGTGTATATATATATATATATAATATTATATATATAAAACCCACGTAAAGCAAAATATATAAAGTCAAAATGAAAAAAAAAAACAGAAAATAATATATATATATATATATATATATATATATATATATATATATATATATATATATATATATATATATATATATATATATATATATATATATATATATATATATATATATATTCAGATTTTATAGAGTTTATTTATAATTTTATAATATATATACTTGCAGATTTTTTAATTATTTATAGGTTTATAATATATACATACTTGGAAATTTTTTATTTATTTATAGGTTTATAATATATATATATATATATATATATATATATATATATATATATATATATATATATATATATATATATATCTATATATAATATATATATATATCTATATATATATATATATATAATATAATATATATATATATATATATATTATATTATTATATATATATATATATACTATAAAACTATAAATAAAATAAAAAATCTGCGAGTATATATATTATAAATTATAAATAAATAAAAAAATCAGAATGTATGTATGTGTATGGTTAGTGTGAATAGAAATGGTTTATTTATTGTGAGATGTTTTGTGTAAAAATTAAGATGATATGGTGTGGGAAGATGTTTAGTGATTTGAAGTTGTGTTGTTTTTTGGTGTGGGAAGATGTTTAGTGATTTGAAGTTGTGTTGCTTTTTGGCATTATTTCTTCTTTTCAAAAAAGAGACTAATGCTTTTTTTGAGAGAAAGAGATCCTAGTCTCATTATTTCTTCTTGTTTATTGTTTCTTTTCAGAAATGAGAGACTAATGAAAGCACATGTGTCGCCGATTGTATGCTTCAGATGGGTTCCGTCCTCTCCTCTTTCAACAATGCATCACTTAATATATATTATATATATATATATATATATATATATATATATATATATATACTAGGTTGTTTTACCGAGATAACCCACTTTTTCGAAAAAAATTCCCAAAATACCCCACTTTTCATGAAAATTCCCAAAATACCCCACTTTTAGGAGGAGGCGCCAATTGGATTGGAGACCCCTCTTAAAAATTGCAAGGAGGCGCCAATTGGATTGGCTAGGGCACCTGCCCTAGCCAATCCAATTGACGCCTATGTGTAATTTTTAAGAGGGGGCGCCAATCCAATTGACGCCTCCCTTAAAAAAGCCTCAAATGAAAAAACCTCCAACATGAAAGTTGTAGATCTTTTTCAAGAAAATGAATTTGGATATAAATTTTGCATCATTTGGATTTTTTATGAGAAAGTTATGGGCAGTTGAAGTTGGACTTCTGAGTTTTTCAACTGTTATCTGACCTATAATGTTTTGTAGTATTGCATGTGTTTCTTTTAGGAATATGAATTTTTGTCCAACATAACATTTGAAGTAGACATCTTAAATTTTCCAATGCACTTGGTCCCACTTCAAAATAATTAAAAATGAGTGAGTTAAGTCTTTGCGAACTTGACCCAAAATTAGGGTTTATGTCAAAACATGAGTATGTGAATTTTGCCAAAAGGGACCAACTTCAAGCCCTTCTGTTTGAATGATAAAATCCTCAAATGACAAAACCTTCAACATAAAAGTTGTAGATCTTTTCAAGATAATGAATTTGGACTAAAGTTTTGCATCATTTGCAATTTTTATGAGAAAGGTATGGGCACCTGAACTTGGACTCTTTGACATTTTAACTATTATCTGACCGATAATGTTTTGTATTATTGCATGTGTTTGTGTTAGAGTTATGAATTTTTGTCCAACATAACAAGTGAAGTAGACATCTTAAATTTTCCAATACACTTGGTCCCACCTCAAAATAATTAAAAATGAGTGAGTTAGGTCCTTGCGAACTTGACCTAAAATTAGGGTTTCTGTCAAAACATGTTTATGTGAATTTTGCCAAAAGGGACCAAATTCAAGCCCTTATGTTTGAATGATAAAAGCCTCAAATGACAAAACCTTAAACATAAAAGTTTTAGATCTTTTCAAGATAATGAATTTGGACAATTTTTTTTGCATCATTTGCATTTTTTATGAAAAAGGTATGGGCACCTGAACTTGGACTCTTTGACATTTCAATTGTTATTTGACCTATAATGTTTTGTATTATCATATGTGTTTATTTTAGAATTATGAAATTTTTTCCAACATAACAATTTAAGTAGACATCTCAATGGAGTTTCAGTCAAAACATGTGTATGTGAATTTTGCCAAAATGGAGTTTAGACAAAGAAACCTAATGTTTGGAGTTTACACAAAGATAAATTTGATATAATACGAATTGATATTAATAAAATTTGGATTTTACACAAAGAATCCTAATGGTGATGACCGGGATCACCTAACCGACCTCCGGTCCCACATCCCCTAGCTACCCTAACCCTTGACCCTAACCCACGTTGACGATTCTGCACCGGTGTTTGTTCATCTGATGGTCCAGGAGCGTCATTACCTCCTACAGGAGAAGATCCGTTGAGGTATTCAGCCAACTCAGCATAGTCTTCAGTATTCAATGATGGTGTACCGGCGTAGCTGAGCTCATGACCCATGCCAGAGAAGTTGGGGTGTGGTTGACTCATGGATGGGCGACCGGGACGGTTGAAGGGAGACATGGGTGTGAATGATGGGTCTAGGAACGGTTGGAAAGGTTGTTGGGGTGTTTGGAAGAGGTATGGTTGTGGGATGTTTTGGTATTGTGATGTTTGGGGTTCTTGGCTACGGTTGGAGGAGGGGTGGTTAGTGTTTTGGCTAAGGCGACTTTGGTAGGGTGATGGTGTGGGTGCGAAGAGATGTTCGGTCTGAGGTTGATGGTCCATTTGTTGGTGGTGGTATGGGGGATGTTCTTGGTATTGGGGTTGGATGAATGGCATATTTTGGTTGTATGTTTGTGTGTTTATGGAACGGAAAGTTTGACGGATAGGTGGTTGTGAGTAACCGGGCTGAGAATGTTGTTGGGGGTTAGATGTTGATCCTTCTTGTGTGTAACTCGTCTGGCGTGGGTCGTAGAGGTACATATCATCGGCGATGAATTGAAATCCAACCGATCTGTACCAAGCCATATAAGTACGACTTGGTTTTACCTCATTTGGCATGACTGCGTCAGTTAAGACATGGTCATGACGGTGCTTCCACTTGCGACACTCTGATCTTGCGAAGGTTTGCCAAGGGTTGTAGTTCCATTGGTCGTTCACTTTACGCATATCCCATTCTCCTAGGCTAGCTGGGGGGTCTGGGATATTCTGGACCATACCGAACTGCAGCTTCACACGATCGGTGTTGTGCATCTCCACTGTTGTGAACCGTATTATCGGTGTGCATGCTGTCCATACGGCTGCGTCTTCAGGGTTGACCTGATGCTCATGATCCATATTAAGGTATGGACGCCAAATGAACTGAAATGTTAAAGACGATAGGATTTAAATGAATGTAGAAAAAGTCAACATAATATGACGAATTAATGAAGTTATTTTGCTTACGTCTGTCGGTCGAAGGTGATCCAACAGGTTGCGATACTGAGTAATACAGTGTCTCGGACATCTGCTGTAATTCATACCACGTGCCGACCATCTACACCAAAAAGTTAAAATAAATTAGTTATGGGTACTAAATTGTAAGGAAGTAAGTAAAGATATAGCAATTTAAACAACTTACTTTTTTGCATATGGAAAAGTGAAGGGGTTGTTATTGACCGGTGCTAGAGACGGTAGTCTTGACCATCCCCATGCTTGTAGCAAAACAGCACATCCAGAAAATGTAGATGTGTCTTTGTGGGAGTTTTTGCACAACAAACTATAGAGATAGGCTAGACATGCGGATCCCCAACTGTAACTACCTATTCTATCTATATGTCTAAGTAAAGGTAAGTACATAATATGCATGCTAGAACCACTACCTTCGGGAAATAAAAAGGATCCTAGTAACAACTGTAAGAACAAAAATTGTTCTACAACAGATTCCTTGATTTTGATGATAACAAAGGATGAAACCAAAAATGGCACCCTAACGAAAAGTTTCTAAGTGTGCAGGGTTCTAAAGAAAGAAGTAATAAATCTGATGATGTCATCAGATGCACAACAAGATCAGATACAAATTCTCAAGTATCAGAAGCATCTGAAGTGGAATCTCGTTCAAGAAAGTCTGACTCTGGACAAAACTGCAAAGTATCAGAAGCATCTGAACATGAAGTAAAGTCTAGAAGCTCTGATTCTGGAGAAACGTTATCAGCGCCATCTGAACTCTCAAGAGATCAACATCAGAAGCAAGATTCCAAGATTCTCCAGAAACACACATACTCTGATTATGGATTTGCTAATCATGAAGAAGTAACGTTCAAGTCAAGTAAAGATTTTCAAATAGATTTCCTAAACAGAGAAAGAGACGTTAATCTCCACTTCCAAGAGAGAAGATACTACTTGTGGTAAGTAGTCACTTCAAAGATGAAAAGTTAAACTGCAGAAGCTATTTAAGTGATGGAGTAAACTCAGTTTAATATCCACCAGATTCAACTCTACTCCAACTCATATATAAATAGAGATGCAATCAACATTCAGTAATAAGAAATCAACTAGCCAAAACTATACTGAATTATTTCACGCTCAAGAAAATCATCTTTGCTCTCAAAGAATTTCACTAAGCTTTTGCTTATTAAGTGAAAAAATCTGTTCTTAAGTTTGTAATACTTGCTTTCTTAGAAGCACTCTAGATTACATATCTTGTATCTTTTATTTGTTTGATTTCCTCAAGTGACTTTGTGTGGTCTGTAGACTTGAGAAGACTAAGAGATTTTCTTCTCTCTTAGGTGTTGTTTGTAATCTTTCAAGATTAGTGGATTAAGTCCTTGTTGAAGGCAAAATCACCTTGGCCGGGTGGACTGGAGTAGCTTTGTGTTATAAGCGAACCAGTATAAAATCCTTGTGTGATTTTCATTTTGAAAAGCGCTTATTTTTAAAAACAATTCAAACCCCCCCTTTCTTGTTTTTTTTTTCTCACCTTCAATTGGTATCAGAGCTCCGGCTCTGTTATTGATTTTCTAATCAAACACTTAACCGTGTAGAGAGATCCAGTACGAGAAAAACAATGGCCCACTCAAATGAAAGAGATTCTTACAATGCCAAGCCTCCTGTTTTTGATGGAGAAAAATTTGATTACTGGAAAGACAGAATCGAAAGTTTCTTTCTGGGTTATGATGCTGACCTCTGGGACATTGTCACAGATGGATACAAACCTCCAGTCTTAAATGGAGCTGAAGTTCCCAGAAGCAAAATGTCAGAAGATCAGAAACGTGACTTCAAAAATCACCACAAGGCCAGAACAATACTTCTAAATGCTATATCATACAACGAATATGAAAAAATCACCAACAGAGAGACAGCCAAAGATATACTTGACTCTCTGAAGATGACCCATGAAGGAAACTCCCAAGTCAAGGAGACGAAGGCTCTGGCGCTTATCCAGAAGTATGACGCCTTCAAGATGGAAGATGATGAAGCTATAGAAGCTATGTTTTCCAGATTTCAAACTCTTATTGCAGGTCTTAAAGTGCTAGACAAAGGATACACGACTGCAGATCATGTTAAGAAGATAGTCAGAAGTCTGCCAAAGAAATGGAGACCAATGGTTACTGCTCTGAAGTTATCAAAGGATCTGAACAATATCAGCCTTGAAGAACTTGTTAGCTCTCTCAGAAGCCATGAGATAGAACTAGAGGAGGATGAGCCTCAGAAAAAGAACAAGTCAGTGGCGCTTAAGTCCAGATCTGAAAGACGGAAGCCTGACAGAACCAAAGCTCTCCAGGCAGAAGCTGAAGACACTGACGATTCTGAACCAGAAGACTCTGATGATGAAGAAGAGTTGTCCCTACTAACCAGAAGAGTCAAGCAACTCTGGAAAAAGAGGAACAACAACTTCAGAAGACCTAGACCCAGAGGGGATCTATCAGAGTCAACTTCAAAAGGTAAAGCTAACAAAGATATTACCTGTTATGAATGTAAAGAAACAGGTCATTACAGAAATGAATGCCCTAAGTTGAAGAAGGACAACCCTAGGAAAGAAAGCTTCAAGAAAAACACCTTCAGAACAAAGAAAGGACTGATGGCTACCTGGGATGACAGTGAATCTGGATCATCAGAATCTGACTCTGATGAACAAGCCAACGTAGCACTTATGGCTACCACATCCAGCTGTTCAGACGAAGAATCTGAAGAGGTATTTTCTGAACTTTCTAGATCTGACTTAGAATCATGTTTGTCATAAACTCTTACTTCTTATCAGAAATTAAAACAAAAGTTTAAAAACGTTAAAGGCTGTCTTAAAGCAAAATTTGAAGAGTGTAGTGAACTTGAGATAACAATTCTATCACAAGAAGATACAATCAAATCTTTAACGTTAGAAAGAGATGGAGCTAAAACAAAAAGCTTAGAATTAGAAGAAGCGTTGTCTCAAGCACCACAAACTTCAAATGAAATTATTTATAAATATGAAGAAGCCTTTCAAAAATTTCTGAAGAATGGAATAGACAGGAGTATTATGGCATCCATGATTTATGGAGTAAGTCAGAATAATAAAAGGGGAATTGGGTATGATCCTAAGGAAGATGAAACCTCTACCAGTAACCAAATTAAATCGCCTTTTTCATATCACTACACACACACACAAGAACACAAATTTAAAAATGCTAGAAGACCCAAAGTTGTAAGAAACTCTGGGAAAACTAATCTGAAAGGACCCAAGAGATTCTGGGTACCGAAAGATAAGATTATCTATGTTGCAGATATCCTATGCAGCAAAGTTCAGACACCAGTCATGGTACCTGGACTCTGGATGCTCGCGACATATGACGGGAAGAAAGTCTATGTTCCAAAGCCTGGAACTTAAAGACTCTGGATTTGTAGGCTTCGGAGGAGATCAGAAAGGAAGAATCAGAGGCTCCGGAACTATTGGTAATGGTACTCTTCCCTCTATATCTGATGTTCTTTATGTAGAAGGATTAATGCATAACTTGTTATCCATAAGTCAATTAAGTGATAACGGTTATGATGTAATCTTTAATCAAAAAACTTGTAAAGCCATTAATCAGAACGATGGCTCTGTCCTTTTCACAGGCAAGAGGAAAACAACATTTATAAAATAAATCTTTCTGATTTAAAAGATCAAAATGTTAAATGTTTAATGTCAGTTCACGAAGAGCAATGGGTATGGCATAGACGCTTAGGCCACATTAGCATGAGAAAACTTTCTCAGCTAACTAAACTTGAGTTAGTCAGAGGCTTACCTAAACTGAAGTTTTCTTCAGATGCTCTGTGTGAAGCTTGTCAGAAAGGAAAGTTTTCAAAAACATCTTTTAAAAAGAAAAATGTTGTTTCTACCTCTAAGCCTCTGGAGCTTCTTCACATTGACTTATTTGGTCCTGTGAAAACAGCATCAGTCAATGGAAAGAAGTATGGACTAGTAATCGTTGATGATTACAGCCGCTGGACATGGGTAAAATTCCTAAAGCACAAGAGTGAGTCTCACTCTGTATTCACCAGTTTCTGTTCTAAAGTGCAAAAAGAATTTGACTCTAAAATTGTTAGAGTCAGAAGTGATCATGGTGGAGAATTTGAAAATAAAGATTTTGAAGAATTATTTGACTCTAATGGAATATCCCATGATTTCTCCTGCCCTAGAACTCCACAACAAAATGGAGTTGTAGAGAGGAAGAATAGGACACTCCAAGAGATGGCCAGAACCATGATCAATGAAACCAATGTAGCAAAGCACTTTTGGGCAGAAGCTGTAAATACAGCGTGTTACATTCAGAATAGAATCTCTATTAGACCTATTCTGGAAAAGACTCCCTATGAACTGTGTAAGGGAAGAAAACCCAACATCTCATATTTTCATCCTTTTGGATGCATTTGCTTTATATTAAATACTAAAGAACATCTGAACAAGTTTGATTCCAAAGCACAGAAAGGTATTATGTTAGGATACTCAGAACGCTCTAAAGGCTACAGAGTATACAACACAGAAACCAAAATTGTGGAGGAATCAATTCATGTTAGATTTGATGATAAGCTTGACCCTGAAAAGTCAAAGCTAGTTGAAAAGTTTGCAGATTTAGAGATCACTCTGGTAGAATCTGAGAAAACTCCAGAAGCAACCGTCACTCCAGACTCTGAAGAAATTAAATCTCCAGAAATTCCAAGGAAAGTTAAAAGTCGTATTAACGTATCTGAAGATTTGATTTTGGGAAACAAAGATGAACCTGTTAGAACCAGATCTACCTTCAGAACTTCTGAAGATATTCCTCTGGGACTAGTGTCTCTGATTGAGCCTACGTCCTGTGATGAAGCTCTTCAAGATAACGATTGGGTGGCAGCTATGCAAGAAGAGTTGGATCAATTCTCCAAGAATGATGTCTGGGATCTCGTTCCTAAATCCAGAGGCACTCACGTCATTGGAACCAGATGGGTTTTCAGAAACAAGCTGAATGAGAAAGGAGAAGTTGTCAGAAACAAAGCACGACTGGTAGCTCAAGGTTATAGTCAACAAGAAGGTATTGATTATAATGAAACTTTTGCTCCAGTCGCGAGGTTAGAATCTATTCGTCTTCTTGTATCTTTTGCTATTAATCATTCTATTAAACTATATCAAATGGATGTCAAGAGTGCATTTCTTAATGGTTATATTTCAGAAGAAGTGTATGTCAATCAACCTCCAGGCTTTGAAAACTCAAATTTTCCAGAACATGTTTTTAAACTTAAGAAATCCTTATATGGACTTAAACAAGCTCCCAGAGCTTGGTATGAACGCTTAAGCAATTTTCTTCTGGAACAAAATTTTATCAGAGGGAAAGTTGACTCTACACTCTTCTGTAAAAACCTTAATAATGATCTCATGATATGCCAGATTTATGTTGATGATATTATTTTTGGTTCTGCTAATATCTCTGTTTGCAAAGAATTTTCTAAGTTGATGCAGGCTGAGTTTGAAATGAGTTTAATGCAAGAACTAAAGTTCTTTCTGGGAATTCAAATCAATCAAACTCCAGAAGTCACGTACATTCATCAAAGCAAGTACATTAAAGACGTTCTGAAGAAGTTTGACATGACTGAATGCAACTCTGCAAAAACTCCTATGCACCCAACTTGCATTTTGGAGAAGGAAGAGGTAAGCAACAAGGTTTGTCAGAAGCTCTATCGAGGTATGATAGGCTCTCTTCTCTATCTGACTGCTACTCGTCCTGATATTCTCTTTAGTGTCTGTCTTTGTGCCAGATTCCAATCAGATCCTAGAGAATCTCATTTAACAGCAGTTAAAAGAATTCTTAAGTATCTGAAAGGAACTCCTAACCTGGGCCTGATGTATGAGAAAACATCAGAGTATAGACTTTCTGGTTACTGTGATGCAGACTACGCAGGAGATAGAATAGAACGAAAAAGTACTTCTGGAAATTGCCAGCTTCTGGGAAACAATCTGATCTCCTGGGCTAGCAAAAGACAGTCAACTATTGCTCTATCAACTGCAGAAGCAGAATACATCTCAGCATCACTGTGCACAACTCAGATGCTCTGGATGAAGCATCAGCTAGAAGATCTTCAGATATTTGAGAGTAACATTCCTATCTTTTGTGATAATACTGCTGCTATTTATTTAAGTAAGAATCCCATTCTACATTCCAGAGCCAAACACATAGAAATAAAACATCATTTTATCAAAGACTATGTTCAGAAAGGGATAGTAACATTGAAGTTCATTGATACAGAACATCAATGGGCAGATATCTTTACTAAGCCTCTGAATGCCAAAAACCTCAAAAGCATGGGAATCATCAAAGAAATTAGAGTCAAGCCCACTCTGGATACATCCTGGGAATCTCTAAAAGATCAGAGGAAGATGCCTCATGGCCTGGCCAGATTCTTCAAGAATGAGCCCAGAGACGCTGTTGCCCTCTATCTTCATCGTCTGCTGGAAGAAGGTTTTGATGTCTCTGATTTCAGCCTCGATGACTGTCTGGACTCTGAAGAAGATTTAGTCAGATACAAGAGAGGTGTTTCTGAGAAGAAAATAGCACCACCAGCAAAGAAGGCCAGACTTGACGGAGCTTCTGGAAGCGGATCTTCAGCTCCTCTGCAAATCTCAACTGGTAAGTCTGTTCCTCCTGTCTCCTCTAATCTTCAGATGGCTTCCTCTAACCCTCTCTCCTCTCAACCCATTTATACTACATCTGAAATCCCACCCTCAATCACCAGAACCTCCCAACCTACACCAGTTCTAAACATAGCCAGAACCTTCATTCCTCCCTCTATACCTGCACAAACTCACCAAAGCACTTCTTCTTCTTCATCATCCTCTATGCCAGAATCACCTCCCTACGTTACTGTTTCCTCTGACCCTGAACCTTCTGATCCTGACTCTCCAACAATAGCCACTCTATATGCTCATAGACTTGCTTCACAACAACCACAAACCACAGAACCTGAAACAACTTCACTTCCACCACAACAAACAACCACCATCCCCTCTGAAACTCTACCCTCTGAAATTCAACCATTTGATCCTTACACCTCTGATATCACCCCACCAATTCTTTCCGCTGTCCCAGAACCAGAATCCGAACCTTTAGATTTAAACCCACTTTATGCTTCATCCCCCAGTCTTCAACCAGAAGCAGAATCTGAACCCCAACCTGAGTCAGAATCTGAACCTCAAACCTTGAATCTCAGCCCTCCACCTCATACCTCTGAACCAGAACCTGAACCTGAGCTTTCTAAACCTACCCTTAAGGAAGCCATCTTTATGATTGCAGAGGCTTCAGCTCAAAAGGTTGATTCTCTGGTCACTAACTCTGAAATCAGTGATGATCCTGAATCTGTAAGGACACACTGGAACAGAGTCATTGGCTGGATGACATCAGAGTCCTTTAGGCTGAAGAGCATATCTGAACAAGTCAGAAATGACTACATCAGAAATGCTGAGGTAAGACTCCAGGAGAGACTTGCCAGAGAGGCTGAAGCCAGAAGGCTTGAGGAAGAGAGGTTGGCTAGAGAAGCAGAAGAAGCAAGAAGAATAGAAGAGGAAAGAATTGCTCAGGAAACAGAAATCCTAAGGCAACAAGAAGCTGAAGCTAAGGCTCTGGCAGATGCAGAAGCTCAAGCTGCTGCAGAAGCTGAAGCCCAGCAGGCTCTGACTCAGGGGGAGTCTTCAACTGTTGTTCCCATGATTCTTCAGACTTTGAAGGACCTTAAGGAAGATCAGAATATCCTCCGAGACAGAATGGACAAGCAAGATACGGTCAATGAGAACATCCAGAAGATGCTTGCCATGATCTTGCAGAAATTGCCTCAGAACCCTTAGGCACTTAGGATTTTTTTTTTTTTTTTTTTTTGCTTGCCTTCTTGTTTTTGCTTTCTTGTTTTGCTGACTCTGATGTCTTGTGTTCTCTTGGTTTTTCGTTTCTGCTATATTTTAATACAATGTTTTGTTTTTCTCTTCAATTATTTATTTTCTATGTCTTTTTGATTCTGACAAAAAGGGGGAGAAATCATTAAATAGCTCTGATGAAAATTGTCTAAAAACCTTAAGCACTCTGCAACAATTGTAGAAATATCTCTGATTAAATAGCTCTAACATTAAATTTAAGAAATTGCAGAAAGTTTTCAGAAATCTCATTACTTGGAAAGCTCTGGTAAGAACTTCTGAACTCCCTAGCACTAACTCAGGGGGAGCTTCTGTCTATCTGATCTTATTTATTTCATGTTTCATCTGCTATTTTAAGTTGTTTTGTCATCATCAAAAAGGGGGAGATTGTAAGAACAAAAATTGTTCTACAACAGATTCCTTGATTTTGATGATAACAAAGGATGAAACCAAAAATGGCACCCTAACGAAAAGTTTCTAAGTGTGCAGGGTTCTAAAGAAAGAAGTAATAAATCTGATGATGTCATCAGATGCACAACAAGATCAGATACAAATTCTCAAGTATCAGAAGCATCTGAAGTGGAATCTCGTTCAAGAAAGTCTGACTCTGGACAAAACTGCAAAGTATCAGAAGCATCTGAACATGAAGTAAAGTCTAGAAGCTCTGATTCTGGAGAAACGTTATCAGCGCCATCTGAACTCTCAAGAGATCAACATCAGAAGCAAGATTCCAAGATTCTCCAGAAACACACATACTCTGATTATGGATTTGCTAATCATGAAGAAGTAACGTTCAAGTCAAGTAAAGATTTTCAAATAGATTTCCTAAACAGAGAAAGAGACGTTAATCTCCACTTCCAAGAGAGAAGATACTACTTGTGGTAAGTAGTCACTTCAAAGATGAAAAGTTAAACTGCAGAAGCTATTTAAGTGATGGAGTAAACTCAGTTTAATATCCACCAGATTCAACTCTACTCCAACTCATATATAAATAGAGATGCAATCAACATTCAGTAATAAGAAATCAACTAGCCAAAACTATACTGAATTATTTCACGCTCAAGAAAATCATCTTTGCTCTCAAAGAATTTCACTAAGCTTTTGCTTATTAAGTGAAAAAATCTGTTCTTAAGTTTGTAATACTTGCTTTCTTAGAAGCACTCTAGATTACATATCTTGTATCTTTTATTTGTTTGATTTCCTCAAGTGACTTTGTGTGGTCTGTAGACTTGAGAAGACTAAGAGATTTTCTTCTCTCTTAGGTGTTGTTTGTAATCTTTCAAGATTAGTGGATTAAGTCCTTGTTGAAGGCAAAATCACCTTGGCCGGGTGGACTGGAGTAGCTTTGTGTTATAAGCGAACCAGTATAAAATCCTTGTGTGATTTTCATTTTGAAAAGCGCTTATTTTTAAAAACAATTCAAACCCCCCCTTTCTTGTTTTTTTTCTCACCTTCAACAACATAATGTAACATCTAGTTTTGATTATTCGAGCATCTTCGGTAGAATGCTTATCTAAATATAAACTATTATAATATGACTTTAGGCGTGAGAGTAGTATACCTTGACCTCTAGCATTATCATCTAACAAATCAGTGTCTAAAAGCTCCATGCAAATTGAATTTGCATAGTTGGTCTTACCATTAACAACTTTGCCTTCAATTCGTATTCCTAAAAGCATGTAGACGTCTTCTAACGTCACGGTACACTCACCGGTTGGAAACCAAAATGTGTGTGTCTCTGGCCTCCATCTTTCGCATAAGGCTAGAATGAACTTGTTATCTATAGACCAAGACATAATCTTGCTAATGTGACCGAAACCGGCGAGTGATCGCTCGACTGTGTGAGTCGAGAATGGGATACAAACTGCAAGTGCACAGTTCTATCGCGTAGTTTTAAAAGATATCGATCCCACAGGGACTTATGAATCGATATACCGTTATCTAAGGTTACTTCGTAAAGCTAAGGTGAATAATAGTTGATTGTTTGGGGAAGGAAGCTAAAAACTAAACTGATATCTAGATTAAATATTAATAAAACGGATATCGGTATGTAGTTCGTCAAAACTAGGGAATCAATTCCTTGTCGGTCTCTCGGTCTTAAAATAAATCGTTTCGATTAACTTTATTGGTTAAAGGTTTTATCTCAAACTCTCGCTCTGTTGAAGAAACCATGATCTTATATTAATGTAGCTGTCACTTATAATTAAGTCAAAAATCATATTTTGAAAACAATAAAGTTGCAGAAACTCTTTTTAAGAAAATACTGACCGTTTTAAACACCCTTATCTCAAACTCTCGCTCTGTTGACTTAGGTTATACAATTAAATCTAAATGCTTAACTCTCGTCCTCACATTCAATCTTTAAAAATACTTTTTGGAAAAAAGTCAGAAATTAATTAATTCTAAAACTTGCTCTCGCCCTGAGATAGACTTAATGACTAACTTACACTGTCCAGTTAAAACCTCAAACTCTTGCTCTGTTGGTTTTAACTTCTTTATGTCTTTTACTTTTGTAAAAAATCTTGTTATTAAACCTGTAAGTTAAGACCATAAAAAGATTGATTCTAATTTTAAGTTTGAATAGACCGACTTAGTCTTGATCCCTTTTTCTGCTTACTTTACATACCGATACCTAGGCGAATTAGCCAGACATGCTAACTAAATAATAATTATTATCATGCATACACAGATTCATTTCAGGCAGGCAATGTAAATAAACAATAGAATAAAACATTAAATATTAAATAACAATTAGAGAACCTGAATGCGTAATACAATGGTCTTGAACACTCCACCACAAGCCGGTAGGATTTGTTCTTCGATTCTTCAATTAAACAGTAAATTAAATCAAGGAAATAAAAAAAACTCGAATATAACGTAAGGTTAAATCCGGTATAAAGTTGCACAGTAGTTTCCGGTGTAGAAACTATTATGCGAAAAATATCTAAAAGCTAAAAACGGGAAAGGTAATTTGCAAGGGAAGAAGAAAATAAAACTTGCAAAAGAAATAAATAAAATAAACAATATTAATTCTGCTGGAAAAAGAAAACTAAGCAAAAGCTTGAACAGAAAATCGGCAGAGCTTCGGTGTGTGTAAACGGCAAAAAGAGGAGAGCCCACGAGAGGGATTAGGGTAGCTATTTATAATAGTGCTACTAACTGCCTTTTTCTTCTTTTCCACGAGTCTTCAGCGTGCTAAATTCACGGCTTGGGAATAGGACACGAAGTCCTCAACGTTACTTCCATTCTTCTGAGAGCGTAACTTGCGCCAAAAAGCTAGTGGACTGGTGTGACGCTCGTCACACCATGTGTGACGTCCGTCACAAGGCTACTTCGCGTGACGCTCGTCACGCGTCCTGTGACGTCCGTCACAGGCACAACATTGGTGACTTGTGCGCTTTGGGCTGGGCTTTGGCCTTTGGTTCCTTTTCTCTCCTTTTTGTTCCTTTTTACACCTCCTTTTCTTCTTTTCTTCACTTTTGCTTCAAAATGGGTACCTGATATAAATAGAAGAGGAATACTGCATAATATCTGATAAAATGAGATAAACTAGCGTAAATGATAATATAATTTAATTGAATTAAGTCTTAAAAAGCGATATAATTTCGCGTTATCAAACTCCCCCATACTTAATTCTTTGCTTGTCCTCAAGCAAAATTCAGTATAGAACTTGTTAAAAGTTTTAGCCAGATGAAATTTTAAAGCACACATCAATTCGTACTAGGTTGCCAATGGATTTTTGTTTAGGAGGACTTGAGTTTAATCTTGACATCAACAACTACCGTTACAACTTAGATAACCCTACCTTATGCCAATCAGTTCAAGTACCCTATGATAGCTATCCTGGTTCCTTTAGTCTTATTTTACCCGTTTTCATTCTAGCGAAATCACATTAAACCCTTTATCTTTTCGCGCACATAGTGGAGTAACCGGTTAGTGATTATGATCCGCTTTTAGCTAGAAGTTCTGGTACATAAGTCGGATACCTTCATTATTCAGTCCATTGCAAATTGCGGGGGATCGAACCGTAGTCCGCCCTACCGAGTTCAGTACCAGATTCCTACTGAACCAACTCGTAATGGATCTTTCGTATTGTGCTTTTGCATGATCTGCAACCTTTAGATTAAATGATCTGGTAAGGATCACCTAATTTAATTAGTGCATTTCTTGATATATTCGTATATTTCATGTTACTTTGGGGATCATTCACTTATATTCATCGGCTCTCCACGTAGTTTACTATTAAGATGGTGCTGACTTCTGTATAAACTACTTGGGGTTACCATAGAACTAAAAGTTCAAGGAGTTCTGTATAATAGGTACTTATCCTGATCTAACATATTGCGGTTCTCAGAGCGTTGTTATGGTAATGATTTTGTTTTGATTTCACTCAAATTTTATAAAGTAAGCAACCTTTATACTTATTGGGTGTGTTAAAATTTTTGTTATGGCTCAAGAAAGTTGAGGGAAGTAGATAATAGAAAATTTTTCACATTCAGGACTTAACTTAAAAAAATATTTTTTTTTTTTTTATAGGGAAATAACAATGAAAAGGGAGAGTACATACTTGAAACAAAGATGAGAATGGAAAGAATAATGTTTCCCCCCCATACTTGAACTAAACATTGTCCTCGATGTTTTAAGGGAAAGAAATACAAAATGGAGAAGAAAAGAAAAATACAACTAAGGCTGCCTTCCACCTCTGGTTCTTGGTCCTGGTGATCTTTGACGTATGTCTAAGCTGTCGAATCTGCTAAACAACTCAGTAAACCGCTGGTCGGTTATGGCATTCCGAGCATCCTGTTGCTGTTGCATTTGACGCATCATCTGCATCATGTCTGCATTCTGTGCCTGCATACCATCGATAGCATCCATAATGTCGTCGTTGGTCGCAGGTCGTCTTCGTCGACGACGTTGGGAGGATGGGCCGGCTGCATTACTGGAAGGGTTTAGCGGGACTGATTGTTGTGTTGGCGGATGATCACCTTGTTCCATTTCTTCAAACTCATCTGTTTGCTGGTTTGTTTGTGAAGGCTCGGTGGTTTCAGGAGCGCTGAGATCATAAAGGTGGCGGTCCGGGTTTGTGACATCCGTTAGGGTGGTATTGGGTAGCACAACACTTGGGACAGCTTGGTTGTTCACCATAAGATAGTATCCTCCGCCTACTCTGTTTTTAATCAGGCGGCTGGAGCGACAATAGCTGATATCCATAGACAGGGGTGGTAGGGATTCTAAAGTTTGGAGTTTATCCCCTAGGTTCAGGCCAAGTGCTATGGAGGTTATTAATCCACCAATTATGAATGGTTGCCGGCCTCTAGCACATAAGGTGCGGATATGATGAAAGAGAAAAGAGGCGGCGTTTACCTTAGTATCCGGTTCGAAAACGCACTGGAGGAAAAATAACTCCTTCGAGTTAACCTTACTGTTGTTTGGTCTTCCAAAAAGTGTGTTTTGCAGGATACGGAGAAAATAACGGATGGTGGGGTTATGGATGTGGGAGAGAAGGAGTTCTTCCCAGTTGTAGGTATTTATACCGGAAATTTTCTTAAAAAGGTCGAAAACTAGAACTGTGTTCCAGTTTGAGGTTGGAGGGATTCTGGCATGCAACAGACCTTCTGTGGGAAATTGTAGCATGGCACTCAATTCGCGTTGGGTTAGAGAGTACTCGGTGTTAAACATACGGAAGGTTGCCGTACCGGTTAGAAATTCACCTTCACCGGCGGGAGTGGTGTAGTCGTAAGAACTTAGGAATTCTAAGGTTAGGGAAGGGTAGGTGGGTTGGTTATGAGTGCAAAGGAAGGTTAAATCGGCTTTACGGAGCATCCACTCGATACCTTGGAGTAAGCCTAATTGTTGCAAGCAAGTTAAATCGGGGTACCTGGTGGGAGCGACGCCTCGCTGTTGGAAGCGCTCGAATTGCTCTTGCTGATAGTTGTCATCTCCGGATCGGAAGATGATATTTCCGAAATTTTGATTTCCCGCCATTGTAATGAATTTTTGAAGGGATGATTTGGAAAGAAAAAGAAATGTATTTGATATGAGAGAATTGTTTTGTGGTGAATGAAGGAAGTTTTGGTAGGTATTTATAGGAGAAAAATGTGGGAGGTGAAAAGAAAGAGTGGTTGAAAAGTAATTAAATGTGGTAAATGAAAAATGAATGGGGAATGTAAAAAGGTAGGGGTGTAACGTTCGTCTCCAACGGCTCCCTCACGTTCACATGTCTGAGAGGCGTTACGCTCGTCACAAGGGTGTGACGCTCGTAACAAGAGTGTTGCGTGCCGTTCGTCATGGATTGTGTGACGCTCGTCACACAGTTCTTTTGGCAAGGCTTCTTCAGTAGCGCTACACAGACTTAATTAGGAGATGAATATATTTTGATTATTTTGTTTTTGTTTTATTTGGGTTTTTAGATTGTTCTAATTAATTTAGCTAATTAATTTGTATTGCATGCTATTCTACTTCACATAATAATAATTCATTCTAAGTAACAGTAGAGAACATAGCCATTGCATAAAATAAAAGCTTTAATAAAATTGACATAATGTAATACACGAAGGGAAAACAATGAAATGAAAAGGGAAAAAAAAAATGCGAACATGAATTCAAATAACATTAATGAAAAATCTAACCTAAAACTAAATAACTAAGAAAAAAATAACTAAATTCCATCTATCTTCGGATCTCTGGCCGGAGGAGCAAAAGAGTTAACATGATGCCGTAACATACGTAACTGACTTGCCGTGCTGCTCATGTGTTCTAGGACTGCAAGTCTCAAGCTGTGGAAATCTTCCCTGAGGGCGTTTTGTTCTGACATCAAAGCTTCAATGACGGTTTTAATATCTGTTCCTGGCATATGATGTCGGAGATCAGGCATAGCTGATTCTTCGGTCAGGACAGGCTGAGGAGGAGGATCAATATCATAGTAGCCGGATGGAGTCTGAGGGTCAGATTCAGCAAGAGAGATATGGTCAACATAGTGCTCATAGTCATCACAAATCTCATAATCCTGGATGGATTCAGTGGATCCAGCAGGAGTTGGGGTTTCATTCAGGTTATAGAGCCAGTTCCTTTGGTTATGAACACTAGTTCTAGGATCGGGCATGGTGAATAGGCAGAGAACCTGGTTACCAATAATAAGCTCGAACTCATCAGACCCTATGTTTGCTATAAACATAGTGTTGAAGAGGAAAGGTATACTCAGAGTAGTAATGCCACAAAAAGGGTTCAGGTCAAGCATAGGCTGACGTAATCCAATAGCATTACCTATCATAGTTATCAGGCCACCTATTCTAATGGGTGCTCGCTCATCCTGGATAAGGTGGTCCAAATTAGCTAACATAAAAGTAGCACCGTTTACTGGACGGTTCTGGGAAGCACAAAATATGATGAAGAGTTCATCACGTGAAACTGAAGTACTATTTGGCTTCTTCCCAAATAAAGTGTGGGTCAGGATCTTATGGAAATAGCGAAAAGCCGGGTTATGTATGTTTCCAGAGAGAAACTCATGTTCTTCGGGCTCATCATTTCCAGTCAGCTTACCCCAAAAGTGTTCCAGCTCTCTATATTCAAAAAGTTCTTCCTGGCTTATAGTGAATGTATCAAAGGAGGTAGAAAAACCCAAAAGGTTGGTGAAGTCTCTAATATTAAATTGGTACTCCATATTGAACATTCTGAACTGGATAAAACCTCTGGTAATTCCTTTTCCATGGCTAGGTAGATAGATTAATGAACTAAGGAATTCTAGTGTGAGTCTCCGGTAGGTGGTGAAATGTCTCAGGATAGGGGAGGTCTCCCATCCTATCTGATTCAGCAAAAACAGGACACTCTGTCTCAGTCCAAGGGCAGTCATAGCCCAATCATCAGCATATAAACTAGGTAGCATCTCTCTAGCGGCTAGTTCTTCAAACCTTCGTTTCTGAGCCATTCCTCTGAACTTGATACCCATACGGTCAAAATGTCCCATCTGGTTAGTGTTAACTAGAGAAAAGAAAACATGAGTTTAAGTCAGGATTTGGCCAAATGCCGAAAGAAGAAAAGAATTATTATTATTATATGGATATATTTTTTTTCTTTTTTGAATAAATCAATAATGAATACTAAATAGAAATTAAAAGAATAATTAAGAGAAAAATAGAGAAATGATAATAATAATAGAATAATAAAATAACAGAGTAATTTGTGGGTTGTCTCCCACTAAGCGCTTTGTTTAAATGTCGCAAGCTCGACAAAGAAACTGTTAAATATAGTCTATGAGTCCTGGGGGCGTTTCGTCTAAGTGTAGAATTTGCGAATCTTCGTTGGTTTCCGCATAGTGATAATGTTTCAGACGTTGCCCGTTTACGGTGAACGGTTCTGTAGATTGTCCTTTTATTTCTACCGCTCCACTGGGAAAGATTTTAGTGATATGGAAAGGTCCTGACCATCTCGATCGTAGTTTTCCCGGGAATAATTTTAGTCTGGAGTTAAATAAAAGTACTGCGTCGCCTTGCTTGAAGATTTTCCTTGATATACGCTTGTCATGCCATTGTTTTGTTCTTTCTTTATAGATTTTGGCATTTTCATAGGCGTCTCTTCTGAGTTCCTCTAATTCGTTTATGTCAAGGATTCTCTTTTCACCGGCGGCTTTGTAATTCAGATTTAAATTTCTAATAGCCCAATAGGCTTTATGTTCTAATTCTACCGGGAGGTGACAGGATTTTCCATAAATGAGCTTAAATGGGGTCGTCCCTATGGGAGTTTTATAAGCAGTTCGGTATGCCCATAAAGCTTCTGGTAGTTTCAATGACCAATCTTTCCTTGAAGTGGCGACCGTTTTCTCTAGTATTTGCTTGATTTCTCTGTTAGATACTTCCACTTGTCCACTGGTTTGAGGGTGGTAAGGTGTTGCTATCCTATGTCTCACTCCATATTTAAGTAGTAGTTTTTCGAGTACCTTGGATATAAAGTGCGATCCACCATCACTGACTACTATCCTTGGGATGCCAAATCTCGGAAATATTATATTTTTAAAGAGTCTAGTTACTACTCGGGTGTCATTAGTTGGAGAAGCTATAGCTTCGATCCACTTTGATACGTAGTCAACCGCCACGAGTATGTATTTGTTACCGAAGGAGGATGGAAATGGTCCCATGAAGTCTATCCCCCACACGTCAAAAATCTCTACTTCCAAAATACCTTTTTGTGGCATCTCGTCACGTCTAGATATGTTTCCCGTGCGTTGACATCTGTCACACTCCTTAATAGCCGCATGTACGTCCTTCCATATAGTTGGCCAATAAAAGCCAGCTTGTAGGATTTTAGAGCAGGTCTTGGATGTACTTGTGTGTCCACCATAAGGCGCAGAGTGACAGTGTTGGATTATGTTTTCTACCTCTTCTTCGGGTATACATCGACGGAAAATACCATCGGGGCCTCTTTTGAAAAGTAAGGGATCATCCCAGTAATAGTGTTTTATGTCGTGGAAGAATCTTTTCTTCTGCTGGTAAGATAAAGTAGGTGGAACTATTCCGGCAGCTAAATAATTGACTAGATCAGCGTACCATGGTATGACAGATATAGCTAAGGTGGTTTCTACTTGCATGTCGGAGTTGTTCTCTTCCAAAGTAGCTATGAGTTTGTCATACGAGAAATCATCATTAATGGATGTTCTTTCTGGTTCAAGGTTCTCAAGTCTAGAGAGGTGGTCTGCTACTACGTTTTCAGTTCCTTTCTTGTCCTTGATTTCTAAGTCGAATTCTTGTAGTAACAAGATCCATCTTAGGAGTCTAGGTTTAGCATCCTTTTTTGTTAGAAGGTACCTGATAGCAGCGTGATCAGTGTAAACTATTATTTTGGCTCCTACCAAGTAAGAACGAAATTTATCTAGCGCAAATACTACTGCTAGGAGTTCTTTCTCGGTTGTGGCATAATTCATCTGTGCTTCATCCAGGGTTCTGCTAGCGTAATATATAACGTGAAGCTTTTTATCCTTTCTTTGTCCTAAAACAGCACCTACAGCATAATCGCTGGCATCGCACATTATTTCGAAAGGTTCATTCCAGTCTGGTGTCTGCATAATGGGTGCGGAGATCAATGCTTGTTTGAGAGTTTTAAATGCTTTTAAACAGTTATCGTCGAATATGAATTCAGCATCTTTCATTAATAGTCCGGTTAAGGGTTTAGTTATCTTAGAGAAGTCTTTGATGAATCGTCGGTAAAAACCGGCGTGTCCTAAAAAGCTTCGTACTTCTCTCACGGTTCTTGGGGGTTGAAGATTTTCGATTACCTCTATTTTGGCTTTGTCTACTTCAATTCCTCTGTTCGAGATGATGTGTCCTAAAACAATTCCTTCTTGTACCATAAAGTAGCACTTTTCCCAATTAAGTACTAAGTTTACTTTTACACATCGCTCAAGAACTCTTTCCAGGTTTTCAAGGCATTCTTCGAAACTTTGTCCGTATACAGAAAAATCATCCATAAATACTTCCATGATGTTTTCGAGAAAGTCGGCGAAAATTGCCATCATGCATCTTTGAAAAGTTGCAGGGGCATTACACAGACCAAACGGCATTCGTCTATAAGCGAAGGTACCAAAAGGGCATGTGAATGTTGTCTTTTCTTGGTCATCAGGGTGAATTGGTATTTGAAAGAAGCCTGAATAACCGTCTAAATAACAGAAATGTGAATGTTTAGCCAATCGTTCTAACATTTGGTCAATGAATGGTAAAGGGAAATGATCTTTTCGGGTTGCTTTGTTTAGTTTCCTATAATCAATGCACATTCTCCATCCCGATTCGATTCGTTTAGTTATAGTTTCTCCTTTTTCGTTTTCAATAACGGTTATGCCTCCTTTCTTTGGTACAACGTGTACAGGACTGACCCATTTGCTATCAGATATAGGATATATAATACCTGCTTCCAATAACTTGGTTATTTCTTTCTTTACTACCTCACTTAGGATCGGATTTAGTCTTCTCTGGTGTTCCCTAGAGGTTTTACCGTCTTCTTCTAACATGATGCGGTGCATACAAATAGAATGGCTTATTCCTTTAAGATCGGTTATGTGGTATCCTAGTGCGGTTGGATATTTTCTTAAGATATGTAGGAGTTTTTCTGTTTCGAGTCTTCCTAGATCTGCATTGACTATCACAGGTCGTTCAAGTTCTAAGTCTAGGAATTCATATCTCAGATTTTTGGGAAGTGTTTTCAAATCAGGGGTTGGTTTGTTAAGACACTGCGTAGGGTCCGGTGTTATTGCTAAGCATTGTTTAGATTTGTCTTCTAAAAGATAGTCTGATGATTTATCTTCTCCTGACTCTGCTTCTTTTATGCATTCATCGATGATATCCATGAAGTAACATGTATCTTCTATTGCAGGTGCTTTCAAGAATTGGGAAAGAATGAATTCAATTTTCTCTTCACCTACTTCGAAGGTGAGTCTTCCTCGTTTTACGTCTATGATTGCACCGGCAGTTGCTAAGAATGGTCTTCCTAGTATAATAGGTGTAGTATCATCTTCTCTAATGTCCATAATTGTGAAGTCAGTGGGAATGTAAAACTGACCTATGCGTACGGGAACGTTTTCAAGGATTCCTACAGGATATTTGATGGAACGATCTGCTAATTGCACAGACATTTTGGTCGGTCTTAATTCTCCCATTTCCAGTCTCTTACATATGGATAAAGGCATAACGCTAATTCCGGCTCCTAAATCGCATAAGGCTTTGTCGATGACAAATTTTCCTATGTGACAGGGTATAGAGAAGCTACCCGGATCCTTGAGTTTAGGGGGCATGTTTTGGATTATAGCGCTACATTCGGCAGGGAGTGTAACGGTTTCGCTATCCTCAAGTTTCCTTTTATTAGAAAGAATTTCTTTTAAGAATTTAGCATATGAGGGCATCTGCGTAATAGCTTCGGTAAACGGAATTGTAACGTTTAATTGTTTAAGGAGATCGACAAATTTTCTAAATTGGCCTACATCTTTGGTTTTAACAAGCCTTTGAGGGTAAGGTATAGGTGGTTTGTAAGGTGGTGGAGGTACATAAGGTTCCTTCTTTTCTAGGGTATCCTTATTACTTTCTTCCTTTTCCTTAGGTTCACTTTCCTCAGTAGATTTCTTAGGGTTTTGGTTTTCTATCCTTGGATCAGACGGTCCTTCCACTTCCGTTCCACTTCTTAATATAATTGCATGAGCTTGGCTTCTCGGATTAGGTTGGGGCTGTCCAGGGAATGTACCAGTTGGTGCAGCAGTAGGTGCTTGTTGTTGAGCTACTTGAGATATTTGTGTTTCTAACATTTTGTTATGGGTAGCCAAGGCATCTACTTTGCTTGCTAGTTGTTTAAGTTGTTCGCCAGTGTGTATGTTCTGGTTTAAGAAATCTTTATTGGTTTGTTGTTGGGAAGCTATAAAGTTTTCCATCATGATTTCCAAGTTGGATTTTCTAGGGGTATTATTGTTAGGATTCGGTTTCTGATATCCCGGAGGTACAGATGGGGTTTGATTCGGAGACTGTCCAGGTGCGTATAAAGCATTATTACTCTTATATGAAAAGTTTGGATGGTTCTTCCAATTTGGGTTATAGGTATTCGAATAGGGGCTTCCTTGAGCATAGTTTACTTGCTCTGTTTGGATTCCAGTCAAGAGTTGACATTCCGCAGGAGTGTGGCCTTGGATTCCACAGACCTCGCAATTCTGAGTTATAGCAACCACGGCGGTTGGAGGTGATACGTTTAAACTTTCAATCTTCTGGACCAAAGCATCCACTTTTGCATTAACGTGATCAAGGTTACTTATCTCGTACATGCCAGTTTTCGGTTGAGGTTTTTCCACTGTTGTTCGTTCGGTTCCCCACTGATAGTGGTTTTGGGCCATGCTCTCGATAAGCTGGTAAGCATCAGCATAAGGTTTGTTCATTAGTGCACCACCTGCAGCGACGTCTATTGTTAACCTTGTATTGTATAAGAGACCATTATAAAATGTGTGAATTACTAACCAGTCTTCCAAACCATGGTGTGGGCAAAGTCTCATCATGTCTTTGTATCTTTCCCATGCTTCGAAAAGAGACTCGTTGTCTTTCTGTTTAAATCCGTTTATCTGGGCTCTTAACATAGCTGTTTTGCTTGGTGGAAAATATCGGGCAAGAAAAACTTTCTTCAACTCGTTCCAGGTGGTGACTGAGTTGGAAGGGAGAGATTGAAGCCATCTTCTAGCGCTATCTCTTAATGAGAAAGGAAAAAGACGAAGTCGAATTGCCTCTGAAGTGACACCATTAGCTTTAACAGTATCAGCGTATTGGACAAATACGGATAAATGAAGGTTTGGATCTTCGGTAAGATTTCCAGAGAATTGGTTCTGTTGCACAGCCTGCAACAACGAAGGTTTAAGTTCAAAGTTGTTTGCTTCGATTGCGGGCGGAGCAATACTTGAATGCGGTTCATCTTGCGATGGAGCGGCGTAATCTCTAAGAACACGAGCTGGTTCTGCCATCTCGGTTAAAGAAGGAAAAATGTTTTTGATATCAGGAAGGTTTATAGGAGGGAGATTGTTTTCAGCACGATATTCCCAAATTCGTCGTAAGACTCGGAGATATAGTTCGATATCGTTGATTCGTAAATAGAGCGGTTCGCCTTGAGAGCGAGTGCGTGGCATACAAATCAACGAAAGAAAGAATAGAAGGAAAAAGAAACCTAGTCTCTACAGCGTAACGGAAGAGTTACGATATCGATTGAATAAAAGTCCCCGGCAACGGCGCCAAAAACTTGATCGCTCGACTGTGTGAGTCGAGAATGGGATACAAACTGCAAGTGCACAGTTCTATCGCGTAGTTTTAAAAGATATCGATCCCACAGGGACTTATGAATCGATATACCGTTATCTAAGGTTACTTCGTAAAGCTAAGGTGAATAATAGTTGATTGTTTGGGGAAGGAAGCTAAAAACTAAACTGATATCTAGATTAAATATTAATAAAACGGATATCGGTATGTAGTTCGTCAAAACTAGGGAATCAATTCCTTGTCGGTCTCTCGGTCTTAAAATAAATCGTTTCGATTAACTTTATTGGTTAAAGGTTTTATCTCAAACTCTCGCTCTGTTGAAGAAACCATGATCTTATATTAATGTAGCTGTCACTTATAATTAAGTCAAAAATCATATTTTGAAAACAATAAAGTTGCAGAAACTCTTTTTAAGAAAATACTGACCGTTTTAAACACCCTTATCTCAAACTCTCGCTCTGTTGACTTAGGTTATACAATTAAATCTAAATGCTTAACTCTCGTCCTCACATTCAATCTTTAAAAATACTTTTTGGAAAAAAGTCAGAATTTAATTAATTCTAAAACTTGCTCTCGCCCTGAGATAGACTTAATGACTAACTTACACTGTCCAGTTAAAACCTCAAACTCTCGCTCTGTTGGTTTTAACTTCTTTATGTCTTTTACTTTTGTAAAAAATCTTGTTATTAAACCTGTAAGTTAAGACCATAAAAAGATTGATTCTAATTTTAAGTTTGAATAGACCGACTTAGTCTTGATCCCTTTTTCTGCTTACTTTACATACCGATACCTAGGCGAATTAGCCAGACATGCTAACTAAATAATAATTATTATCATGCATACACAGATTCATTTCAGGCAGGCAATGTAAATAAACAATAGAATAAAACATTAAATATTAAATAACAATTAGAGAACCTGAATGCGTAATACAATGGTCTTGAACACTCCACCACAAGCCGGTAGGATTTGTTCTTCGATTCTTCAATTAAACAGTAAATTAAATCAAGGAAATAAAAAAACTCGAATATAACGTAAGGTTAAATCCGGTATAAAGTTGCACAGTAGTTTCCGGTGTAGAAACTATTATGCGAAAAATATCTAAAAGCTAAAAACGGGAAAGGTAATTTGCAAGGGAAGAAGAAAATAAAACTTGCAAAAGAAATAAATAAAATAAACAATATTAATTCTGCTGGAAAAAGAAAACTAAGCAAAAGCTTGAACAGAAAATCGGCAGAGCTTCGGTGTGTGTAAACGGCAAAAAGAGGAGAGCCCACGAGAGGGATTAGGGTAGCTATTTATAATAGTGCTACTAATTGCCTTTTTCTTCTTTTCCACGAGTCTTCAGCGTGCTAAATTCACGGCTTGGGAATAGGACACGAAGTCCTCAACGTTACTTCCATTCTTCTGAGAGCGTAACTTGCGCCAAAAAGCTAGTGGACTGGTGTGACGCTCGTCACACCATGTGTGACGTCCGTCACAAGGCTACTTCGCGTGACGCTCGTCACGCGTCCTGTGACGTCCGTCACAGGCACAGCATTGGTGACTTGTGCGCTTTGGGCTGGGCTTTGGCCTTTGGTTCCTTTTCTCTCCTTTTTGTTCCTTTTTACACCTCCTTTTCTTCTTTTCTTCACTTTTGCTTCAAAATGGGTACCTGATATAAATAGAAGAGGAATACTGCATAATATCTGATAAAATGAGATAAACTAGCGTAAATGATAATATAATTTAATTGAATTAAGTCTTAAAAAGCGATATAATTTCGCGTTATCAGCGAGTTCAACATAAGGTTGAATCATCGGGTCCATTGGGACAAATTCGTGGACTCGAGTTCGAAACCTTGATACATCCTATAATAGAAATAATATAACACTTGACTAAGTTGGTATTTCAAAATAAAATGGGGTTGGTGGAGATGAAACATAAAAAATTAGTATAAGAAAAAACTTACGTATGTTGCGATGTTTGCAACTGTTCCTCTGTGTGCTTCGCCCATTGTGAGTAAAGACATATTGTTGGGGAGTTGGTGTAGATGAAATTGGAAGATTTTGTTGAAGATGAAATTGTAAAAGAAGTAATGTAGATGAAGTAGTGAGAATGTTGGTGTGGAAGAATTGTTGAAGGAGTGGATGAATTTATAGGCAAATGGAGGAGAGCATAAAAAATTGTGTTTGCATGGTGTCTCCACCTCATTTGGCGACCATGTACAATCATAAAGAGGGGGCGCCATTCAAATTGGCGACACCATAGGGTACATGCATGCAAGGCTAGTTCTGAATGCTTGGTTTCGAGGACTGACTCCATGGGTGCGCCATTCAAATTGGCGACCATGTACAAGCCTTAAGTGTAGGCGCCAAACCAATTGGCGCCACCATCTGCATGTCTGACACGTGGCATTGTTGTCTCCTGCATGCTGAACAACTCACTTATGGATGGCTTGCATGATTGACACATCATCTCTGACCATCTTAGGTGTCCGACACGTGTCTGTCTTGTCTCCTGCATGTTGATGACTAGCTTCTTGATATCTTGCATGGTTGACACATCATGTCTGACCATCTTAGGTGTCCGACACATGGTTGTCTTGTCTCCTGCATGCTGATGACTAACTTCTTGATAGCTTGCCTGGTTGACACATCAACTCATACTGTCTTACAGGATTGACACATCATCTCAGACACGTGGCTCTCTAGTATCCTGCATGCTGAAGACTCACTTCTTGATAGGTTGCCTGTCTAACACATCAACTCACACTGTCTTTCCTGACTGACACATCATCTCAGAACTGTCTTACATGTCCGACACATGGCTATCTTGTCTCCTGCATACTGAAGAGTCACTTCTTGATAGCTTGCCTGGTTGACACATCAACTCACAATGTATTGCAGGATTGACACATCATCTCAGACACATGGCTCTCTAGTATCCTGCATGTTGAAGACTCACTTCTGTCTTGACTAGCTAGCATGCTTGACACATCAACTCACACTGTCTTGCATGACAGACACATCAACTCATGACTAGCTAGCATGCTTGACACATCAACTCACACTGTATTGCATGACAGACACCTCATCTCAGAACTGACTTGCATGCTTGACACATTATCTCAGAGTAGCTTCAATGTCCGACACATCATCTCAGAACTAGCTAGCATGTGAGACACTGATACCATCTATTTAAGTGTCTTACTATCAACATCCAAGACACTTCACTCACATTCATCTGCACTTGCAAAATAGTTTTCATCTCCAAAATGTCATCTTCATCATTATACAGTGTCAACGTTCACTGCAACGGTGAAACTTTTGAGTCTGAGCTTCATGGCTTTTGTTTTAGAAACACTGATACCATTAGAGTCACGATGAAGAGAAATGCAACCTTTTTGCATTTGAAAAAAAGAATACAATCCTTTATAGGATCAAGTATTGTGTCAAAGATGACATATCAAAATCCTATATTTTTTGAGAATGGTCAATGCAAGTTTCTCCCCCTTAAGATATGAGACGATGAAGATGTTGAAAACATGTTTCTTAGTCATGAACATTCAGGTATGGATTGTATCGAGTTGTACATTACTCTACAACCATGTATACCGTCTCAACAGTCTCAACTAACCGATCAGGATGCAGCTGGTGAAGATGCTGCAGATGATGCACAATGGTCAGATGAACTCAACCCAGAAGCAGAAGTAGAAGTTGACGTTGTTGATGAAGAAGAAGAGGAGACTGAGATACAGGTTGATCACATCCTGAACAACGACGATGAAGATGAGGCTCAACCACCACCAATACCTCCTAGTCATGCCTACAATCCTCCTCAACATATGACAAATATGGATCTTCACGACGATGAAACGTCCGACAGTGTCTTCTATAATCCGTATCCGAGACCAGTAGGCGAATTAAAGGTGGGAGACATGTTTCGTACCAAAGAAGAATGTGTCTTGGCAATCAAAAAACTCCACATGAACAACTTTGCTGACTTTACAGTGAAACGCACTGACTCTAGAAGGTATGTTATCAAATGTCGTAACATGCTTTGTAAGTTTCGTTTGGCTGCATCTTACAAGAAGAAAAATGACTCTTGGGAGATCGCTTCAATAGACCCACCACATAGTTGCGTTGCAACTAACGTTGAACAAGATCACCGTAAACTGAGCACAACTTTGATATGTCAAGACATTCTGCCATTGGTAAATAAAGACCCATCAGTGAAGGTGAGTATAATTATATCCCATGTCCGAACAACATATAATTATACTCCATCTTACAAGAAAGCATGGATTGCAAGGACAAAGGTTGTTGAACAGGTTTTCGGCAACTGGGAGGATTCATTCAAGGAATTACCACGGTTTTTATGGGCACTAAAAACTTATGTCCCAGGAACTGTGGCAATTCTGGAGACAGTGCCAGCAATGATGCCAGACGGAACCTGTGCTACAGGTAATAGAATATTTCACCGTCTCTTTTGGGCATTTGACCCGTGCATCAAAGGTTTCGCTTTCTGCAAACCTCTCCTGCAAATTGATGGCACCTGGTTATACGGAAAATACAAGGGTACTTTGCTCATGGCAGTTGCACAAGACGGTAACAACAATGTATTTCCCATTGCCTTTGCTCTTGTTGAAGGTGAAACGGCTGGTGGATGGGGTTTCTTTCTTCGACATCTCAGAATGCATGTCGCTCCACAAGCCAATCTATGTTTGATTTTAGATAGACATGCTGCCATTGAAAGTGCCTACAACAACCATGACAACGGATGGCATGATCCTCCTTCTACACATGTCTATTGTATCAGACACATTGCACAAAACTTCATGCACGCTATAAAAGATAAGAATCTTCGCAAGAAGGTGGTGAATGCTGGGTATGCTTTAACTCAACCGTCATTTCAATATTATCGTGATGAGATTCGACTGTCTAATAAAGACGCGGGGAGATGGATAAATAACATCCCAGTAGAGCAGTGGACAAGAGCATTTGACGGTGGTTGTCGATGGGGCCACATGACAACAAACATTGTGGAATGCATGAACGGGGTTTTCAAAGGGATTCGAAATCTGCTGATAACCGCCTTGGTAAGATCAACCTATTATAGGTTGGCTTCTATGTTCGCAACCAGAGGTGAAAGATGGAGTGCAGTGTTAATGTCCGGACAAGTATTCAGTGAGTGTTGCATGAAGGTCATGAAAGAGGAGAGCATCAAAGCTACGACACACGCTGTAACAGTGTTTGATCGTCATAGACAAAATTTCAGCGTCCAGGAAATAATGGGCAACAACGAGGGGAGACCAAATTTAGCCTACGCTGTTAGACTACACAGAAGTTGGTGCGATTGTGGAAAATTTCAGGCCTTCCGCATACCTTGCTCCCATGTCATTGCAGCATGCGCTTATACTCGTCAAGACGTTTACACCCATTTATCTGATGTGTACAAGGCCAGCACCATCATGAATGTATATAGTCAAAGCTTTTCAGTACTACCAATGGAGGATTATTGGCCTCCATATGAAGGAGATATTGTTTGGCACAATGAAGAGATGCGTAGAAAGAAGAAAGGAAGGCCAAACAGCACACGTATCAGAACAGAGATGGATTCCACAGATAAAATGATAAGATTATGTAGTATCTGTCGTCAACCAGGACACAACAAAAACAACTGTCCCAATCAAGGAGCATCATCTAGATCTTAAGATTTTTGTAACATTTTATCTAGATCTTAAGCTTTTTGTAACATTTTATCTAGATCTTAAGTTTTTTGTAACATTGTATTTCTGTAACAATCAATCATTATATATCATTAAGTTCTTGTTACAATGAGTTTCATAACCAACATCAGTACAAAACATCTGAAAACATAAATAATTCTAACTAGTTACAACAATCAAATTAATGTCGTCTCGACCGAACATCATTTCCCTAGCATCCTTATCAGTCTTCATTCGCACCCAACCAAAGATACTGTCAAGTCTCTCAATACTTCTGATTTTTTCCCCTTCTGGTATTTTCCCGTCTAACCATCGAACCAACTCCCTCTTCAGTTGATCTAACGTGGTGATGTTCCAAAGCAGCATCAGCAATTGAGGTTTGTCTCTCGCATAAATCACCTTACCGTATCGGCGACAAACACCAAACATTACAGCCAAATGATTATATGAGTTGTGCAACAATAGGTCACACAACGCATCTACTTATAAGACAAAAAAGGCATTTTATGAGGGACTCGCCAATTGAGTTGGCGCCTCCTTTTAAAACCTACACAAAGGCGCCAATTGGATTGGCTAAGGCACCTGCCCTAGCCAATCCAATTGGCGCCTCCATTCAAGTTTTAACAACAGTCGCCATATGAACAACTTTCATGTTCATCAAAAATCCATTTGAAACTTGGAAGCTCATCATTCATTTCAAAACATTATAGGTCATTTTGACAGAAACCCTAATTTTGGGTCAACTTCACAGGGACCTAACTCACTCATTTTTAATTATTTTGAGGTGGGACCAAGTGCATTGGAAAATTTAAGATGTCTACTTCAGTTGTTATGTTGGACAAAATTTCATAACTCTAAAAGAAACACATGAAATAATGCAAGACATTATAGGTCAGATTACAGTTGAAAAACTCAGAAGTCCAACTTCAACTGCCCATAACTTTCTCATAAAAAATCCAAATGATGAAAAATTTATATCCAAATTCATTGTCTTGAAAAGATATACAACTTTAATGTTGGAGGTTTTTTCATTTGAGGCTTTTTTAAGGGAGTCGCCAATTGGATTGGCGTCTCCTCTTAAAAATTACACATAGGCGCCAATTGGATTGGCTAGGGCAGGTGCCCTAGCCAATCCAATTGTTGCCTCCTTGCAATTTTTAAGAGGGGTCGCCAATCCAATTGGCGCCTCCTCCTAAAAATAGGGTAGATTGGGAATTTTGCTGAAAAGTGGGGTATTTTGGGAATTTTTTCGAAAAAGTGGGTTATCTCGGTAAAAAACCCTATATACTAGGGTTACTTAATTATGACAAATACCAAATGCCCTTAATATTTATTTTAGAGACAGTAACAATTAAAATTAAATAAAACTAAATATTTAAAATAATTAAAATAAAATCAAACTAAAAACACCATTAATTTTATTTATTTTTATAAACGGTTCGACAAAAATGCAAAAATAAAAGGACTTAAAATAAATAAAAATCGAGCGCAAAAATGCTCGAAAATTTAAAATGAATGCACCAAAATGATCAGTGCGAAATAAATTTATTGGAAAAATACAACGTTTCTTTTAATTTTGAAATAAATTTTGACCGGTTAAACATGCTCGAGCTGATCAAAAAGTGGCCGAAAAATTAGCTGAAAAATAAATCGAGCATACCAAATTAAACTACGCGAAATGTAGATTAATAAAGATGATGTCTGAAAGCTTGATTTTAAAAATTTTCATCCACTGATTTGACGCACATTCGTCGATTAGTTCAACCGGTTTGCCTGTAGATCCGAAAAAATTATTTCGACTGATATTCTAGGCACTATGCGGTATGGAATGCATGTTATGATATGTAAAGATGCAACGACTATGACGAATGTGTTAAATTGGTGATTTAGGGTCAAAATCGGGGTGTGACATTTTCATTTTAAGGAATGTGTTGCTGATTGAATCCTCGTGTGGCGTATGATTTGTCCTGGCGATTTTTATTCCCCGGTGAAGCCCCCACATAGTTGATATTGATTGGTGGAATCCCAAGTAAGTTGTCTGGTTCCCCACTCAGAGTTTTGTCATCTTGTTGTAACGTGGATTCCCCGCGGAGTTTCCTTTTCTGTTGAAAGATCTCCCCATTCAGACAGTATTTGATTCTGAGCAGTAATGATGTAGACGTCCCTTGTAGGGTTGTCTCTCATTTAATATGGTGTTGACCTAAAATTCCCCGTAACGTTGACTTGTGGCTTTGAAGTATATATATATATATATATATATATATATATATATATATATATATATATATATATATATATATATATATATATATATATATATATATATATCCCTCAGCTTAAATATGTGGATCCTCATCAGATCTCTCTTATCCTTAGGATGTTGGTTGATGTCCTCAGTAGTGCTTTCGTCCCCTGCGAGGTTGCCAAGTTGTATTTTCTCCTCACCCAGAGAGTTTGAGTTTTAAGCAAGATCTTTGCTTATCCCTTAACAGTTGTTCCTCCTCTTCCGAGAGTTAAGTGTTGAAGTTGGATTTGTTTAATCCCCATTTCCTCTGAGCGTTGAGTCTTCAGCAGTTTTTTTGGCCGGATGCATGTTCTTCATGTCTTTCCCCAACCAAAGTTGAGCATTTAATTTTGGATTGTTATATCCCCGGTCTTCCTTGAGTACATGGTTGTATGTTGTTCATAGTGAATTGAATATTTTTGAGATATGACTTATATCCTCAATGATTTATTTTCATCCCTAGCAGGTTCTCTAGTTGGTGTTCCCATCTTGTTGAGATTAGCCAAGTATCTAGTTGTGATGATTAGATCTTTAATTACGTTGTATCCTTTGTGCTCGCTTGTCAGCATAATCATATACATATTCATGCATACATAGCATCATATATTTCATTGTGCATTTTTACACATTTACCTAATTTTTCTGATCCCCTACTTTGATGATATCATTTCCCTATGCAGATTTTGTGTGTTTTTCCTTCTTCAATGTAGAGTGTCAGCCCCTTAAGCAGAAAGAGCTTATCCTTTCTTCTTCCCCATTGAGTTATTTCCTCGTGGATGATTATTATTTTTGTTTCCTCCCTAATTTATTATCTGGATGGAACCATTCCCCTTGAGTTATATCCTCATTAGGTTGAGTCTTGTTTGACCGTTTCTTTCTAGTTCTTACCTAGATAGATCTTTTGGTGTCCCAAGAGTTTATTACCCATTAACTGGTAATATCCTTCTTGATGTTGAGTACTTTACCTGTGTTAATTTACCCTAATCGGTAAAAGGTAACTTACTTCTTTGATTTCTCCACCAGATTCGTTTTCGTTTCCCTAACAAGTTTATCCTTGATATGTTCACCTTAACCGGTGACAGATATTCTCTCCTTTGGTCTTCTGCCCAGTAACCAGTAATTGTAAATTCTATTCTTTCCCAACAAGTCTATCCTTGATATGTTTACCTTAACCGGTAACGGATATTCTTCTTTTGGTAGTTGGTGGTTTTGCCTCCTTTTTGGTACTTTATCCTTTATATGTTCATCTTAACCGATGATGGATATTCTTCCTTTTGAGTCTATCCTTGATATGTTCACCTTAATCGGTGACATATATTCTCTCTTTGGTCTTATGCTCAATAACCGGTAGATGTAAACCTTATTTCTTTACGAGTCTATCCTTGATATGTTTACCTTAACCGGTAACGGATATTCTCCCCGGCAGTCTATCCTTGATATGTTTATCCTAACCAGTGACATATATTCTTCCTTTGGTTTTCTATCCCCACAGATAGTCGTAAATCCTATTTATTCATTTTCCCCAGTAGGTTATTCTTACCCAGTAACCGATATTGAATATTCCTCATTTTTCTTCAGCGAGTCATCCTTGATATGTTTACCTTAACTAGTAACGGATGTCCCTCGGCCAGAGTGTATTATTTTCCTACCTAGTAACAGGTGGTAGATAATATATCTCTTTTACTCTTATGTTGAAGTTTTTCTTCCTCAGTTGAGTCTGGATTTGTATTTCTTTGTAAGATAGAATTTCCTTGTGTTTGGGTATTTCAACCTTGTTTTGATTTACGCCTTTCCCCAGTGGTTGTTTCTTGCTGTGTTGGTTTTATCCTGATACATGCAGATTCTTTTTCCCCGGTCCAAGTCTTTCCATTAATTTATTTTCATGGAAATCCCCTCGTGTCTCCAACAGTTTTTAAGTCATAGCCTGGCCTAGGCATAACTTTTTATCCCTAAAGTCTTTGTCTCCTCAATGAGTTTTTCTTATGGAATGCATTATACTTCTGTGGACTTTCGGTCTCTCCCGGATTCTTTTCCTTTGTGGCTATATATCCCCATAAAGATTATTTTTGCATTCATATCATATGCATCATGAGGTCTCTTCGGGACCAAAATTTATTTCTTGGTGTTGTTATTTAAGTTCATTCTACCGCGTTGATATGAAGATTTTAACCTTCACATCCCTGGATAGAATAACCTTAAATAGGGGCAGTTGTAAGACCATAATTTTGACCCTAAGATCTCTCATGCCATCTCATCATATTTGCATTGGCATTGGGATCACATCTTGGTATCCTCTTCGCCTATCATTCATTGAGTTTGCACTGGGAGATATCACCAAGCATTTGTGATTGTATCATACTTTTTTTTGTTTACTAACCAAAATACCAAAAAAATGTATAGTGTAACTTTGTTTCTTTTGTAGGAAGTGTCTGTGTCCACTTGTGCCTCATCAAGCTCAAAACTAGGGTTTGAGACCCTCAGTGCAAAGAATCAAGCTAGCAAAGGTTTACATTGTTTTTAAGAATCATATATGGATCCCCATGTTATTTATTTGTCATTTTGATCAATAATTCATCAAGAGTTTGAAGTTTGTTTGTCAAGGAAGCCCTAATTCATCTGGGTATCTTGTGTGCCTTCATCAACAAGTTTCTTCAACAACTAGTCAAAGATATTATAGGATACTTTATTTAACTTCATAATAAGCATATATGATTATCCATGATCCCCAAAAGAGCAAAAGAACTTCAAGTTTGCAAGTTGGTTCAAGGAGGTTGACCAGAAAAGTCAACTGGTCAAATCTAAGGTTCCCTAGACCCTATCTCCTACAATGTTTGTCATATGAAAATTATTCCAAGAGACAAGTTACTATTTATGATTCCAAACAACTTTCATGTTGTCATCAAGAGTTAATTTTACTTGTAAAGTCATTTATTATGGTGAAAGATTATAGGTCATTTTGTATGTGCCCAAGATGGAAGGTCAACTTCCAAGAACCCTAACTTGCTCAATTTTTATGATATGAATATGATCCAAGTTTCATGATTAATTTCCAGATGTATTCTTAAACTTTTATTCTTTTAGAAAGGTAAAATTACACTTTCAAGGACATGTGCCATGAGGAAACATTATAGGTCCATTTTGGTCATCATCATTGAACATGCAATTTTCCTCAACTTCTAAAATCTACAACTTCATCATGAAAGATCCAAATGGTGTCAAATTTTTGACCAAAATGAATATAAGTGAAAGAGATACAACTTCTAAGAAGGAACCAAAGCCATTTGAAGCTCATAGCAAAAGTTATTCAAGGTGGAAAAATGGGTCATTTGACTTTTAACTTAGAAAATTTTCAAGTATGTTTGATTCCTCCACCTTTAAGGTTAGAATTCATTAAGTTCCAAGCTTCAAATGCAAAAAGTACCAATATGAAAGTTGTTCCCCTTCATTCTAGATTTCCAAAGAGATCAAGATCACTCCATTTGGACAAATATTGAAGGACTTGGCATAACTTCTTTGCATGACCCAATTTGGCAACTTTTGAACTCAGTTTTTAAACTCCTTTGCATGGTTCCATGTTATGATCTCAACATCAATTGTGCATGAATTTGGACTTATTTCAATCATCATTTGGGCCTAAACACATGCCAATGCACCCATGCATATGAATTACTATTTTTGGATTCAAATTTAAATGGTGTGGAAATCACTTTGCATTGCCTATATAATGAGATCCATTACCTCAGAATTGAGGGGAACCCTGGCCCAAGCTTTGCTCAACAATCCCATAGAAACCATTGATATAATACCTTGAAGATTTATTTGAAATCAAGCTTCTAGTTCAAATTCTGTTTGTGAACTAGAATTCCAAGGATTCAATACCATTTTCATCTCAATCATCTCCTGTAAGCAAGAGGAAGCTGAGTCAAGTGGAATTGCATCAAGATCAACCTCCATAGCTGCTACTCGAAGGTGGAATTTCTCAAACTTGTCTTCTTCGATTCTCACTCATTTCTTAATAATTTTGCTTGTTTTGTGGTTAGATGAAGTCCTACCGATGTAGGCATTGAGATTGAGTTGCTTTGAGGTTGAATTGAAGCAACTTAATTATGGAACCTCAATTTTCAACTCCATATTTCTCCTTATAGAGTGAGCGTTGAAAAAAAAATGGAGGTCATATTTGGAATCCTTACATTTTTCTCTTCAATTTGATATATGAGCCATAAATTTTGGTGACACTTTTGCTGGACCAGTCTGGTGAGGGTGACCGAAGAAGATGACCGGAGCTAGGGCTCCGGTGGTGCGCTGGCGCAGTCCATACCATCTGATCCTTGGTCCACGTTCTAATTTGAGCTATCCAATGTGATTATCATCCCTACGCGTGTGTTGACTTAGGTGTATGGTGGATGTGATGCGCTTGGCCATCAAATCGGCCACCTTAATTAATGAGGGAGATCTGATGACCCTCGTTTTTTCTATTTTCTTTTATTTTCCAATTAATATTTTAAATATCATTTTCTCATTTAATTCACTATAATTCCAATTTTAATCTAAAAAATATGGGACTTTCACCAAAATTTCATAAATAATTTCGTCTTCCATTTTCTGAATTAAAATTATTTTTTGGATTGAGTTTGATATTTTTAGTGAATTTAATAATATTTGACTTGTTTTTAATTGATTTTAAGTACTTATGACTTTCAAAAAATTCCAAAAGAATTATTCGATGGTCCTTTGACCTTTTTGACCTATGATAAATTCCTTGGCCATTTCTTTGGTGATTTGAAGGGATTTGAGATTTTTCCCTTTTAAAATGTATTTTTCTTCATTTAAAAATGGAATTTAAATTGTTTAATTATTTTAATATTTTGTTGAGCTTTTGTTTTGACTTTGTGTTGACTCAACTTCTGCTTGACCTTGATCTTTGTTGAATTGGACATTTATTTGATTAATACCATTGGATTTAGAGGGTTGGTGAAGTTTGAACTTCATCCCTCAAAATGAATGGATGATATTGATCAAGTGAGGTTCATTCCTTGATCAATTTGGGATTTCTTTCACTTCATCTCTTCATCTTCATCTCCTTCTTCCCCTACCTTTCATTGGCCAATGATTTCTCTAAAAATCAAATGCTAGTTGATTCATCAATGACCTTGTGTCAGATGAATCAACATGAACTTGATTGAGATAGGTCCATCCCCTCTTATTTTTGTGTGTGGTATGCTTTAGGAGCTTGGTCTTCATACCTTGTCTCTTGCATGCATTAACACCAATATTATTATTGCCTGACCTCAGATAGTTGTGACTTCTACATAAGTCCAATTACGATTGCTTAACATAGCGCTAAATTTGTCCAAAAGGCATAACATTTTTATAAGTGAGATTGTAAGTCTCCCATTCCTCATGGTATTGTGTGAAGATTTTACATCTTTTCCATTTATGAGAGCTAGTGGCATACTTATTGATTTATCCAAGTTGGAGCCTTTCTCATGATTGATGTCTAGGTTCATATCTTCATGCTTGTAAGTGGATGGTTGAGTGTTCTCCAAAAAATGACTTAAACATTTTCCTCTTCCACTAACATTCACTAACATCTTTTATATTGCTTTACTTTTATATCATTTATCTTAATGCAATTTAAATTTATGCACTTTATCATTCATTGTCATTTACATTCATGCAATTTGTTTATGTTTCAGTCATTTTCACTTTGCTCACTTGAGCCATATTTTGTGTTTGTATTATATTGTGTGCTTGTGATTTTGTTTTGTTTATGGTCTTAGGACCTTAAAACACTTAATAAAAACAAAAATCCTAAAAAATACATTGGTGGAGTGTTGGACTTCTGTTTGTGACTTGAGTTAACCTGTGGACTTAGAGTAGGCAACATCCTTGTGCTTTTGAGAGAACTTGGCCAATGCCATTATTTGAGACCTTTCTTGGCCAATGCTATTTATCTGATACAAGCCTTGAGAACTCCTTTGGTTAACCTGTTGCGTCTTTGTCTATGTGGTTAAGTTGTTATTTTGATCTTGTTGTTTTTATTTGATGCCTTCTCTTTGAGTTGTTTTAATGGATATTTCATTTGATACATTTAAAGGACATTAAGGACAACTTGCTTCTGGAGTGCTTGCTTGGATGTTTGGTTATCTTTATTTGATATCATTTGGTCTTCTTATTATGGCTTGGATGATTATGCTTTGTTGCTTGCTTAACAATCTAAAGGAAATGGGTTTCTATCTGACACTTTTGTCTTGTGGATGCTTCCCATGGGTTAAATCTTTTCAACTCTAAACGTTTAAAACTTGTATAGGATAATCCCTTCATCTCCTCATGCTTCTTTAAGTTCAAAATCTCTCCCTCATTTTTAAAAACTTTTTTGCCTGTGTTTTCAACTTATACTTGTTTTAATGAGTATAAACCTTGGCCTTATGCCATTGATTTTCAAAATATTTTCTTAATCAAACTTGTAAATGAACTTAATCATATTGACTTTAATTTCAAAAGACAAAAAGAACTAGCAACCTCATCTAATCCTTTTGGCCATTTTGTGTCTTTTTCTTTTAAACTTTTAAAAAAGAGCATTTAGATTTGAGTTATCTTTGGTTGAGATATAATTCTCCCATTCCATGATATATTGATTGTAAGTCTTTCCATTTATTAGGGGTTAGTGGCATACTTGTCGATTGAATCCAAGTTGGAGCCCTCCCTCTTAAATGTTGTAAAGCCCTCATTATCGGTGGATGTTTGGTTGAGTATTCTCTCTTTGATAAAAAAAAATATCTTTAAGCTTTTCTTAAAATCAATCCACCTATCTTTGAAATTTTTACCACGAACTACGAGATTTTGATCCCTCATTTTTATGTTGGTACGTAGGCATAAGAACAAAGGTCTTGTCAAACACAAAAATACAAATAATGAATTCTTTTCTCATCCCCTCATTCCATTTTTAGCAAATATTTTTTTCAACTAAAACACTTGCACACAAAAAGGGCTCCTTAGGAGTACCTATGACACTTTGGATGCTAATACCTTCCCTATGTGTAACCAACCCTCTTACCTTTAATCTCTGACATTTTATTAGTTTTGATTTAAAACCTTCTTATCTTTGGGTTTGGTTTGTATTTTTCCCTTTTCTTTTGGAAACAATAAAAAGCGCAGTGACGACTCTGGTTTTATTGACGTTGAGCCAACCAATAGCTCAGTGGTCATGAATTTACCGCTACACATCTCCGGAATTATGGGCGGGATTTTGAATTTTTCGATCACCTTTGCATGCTTGATATTTCTGGAGATGCATCTTCGGAACTATTTGATAAAAAAAGCAGTTGCATGATCACACAACCATTGTTGCCATAGTTGGTTTTCAACCAAACCCTTCATAAAAAATCCTCTATTCTCAATCCATTTTTCACTCCAAATCTCTATTATTTTGGTTCATCACATCTTAGGGAGCAAAAAAATATAGAATTTCAGGTAAAGATCCTTCATTTCCCTATGTGTTGCTCACATTAATCATGCTTTTTTTAAAAAATAAATAGCGTCGTGTCTGAAAATGTATCTCTGGAACGAGTATGAACTTGTCCAGAGATACATTTCCGGTAGTTGTCTGTGTTTGATTTCCAGTACTCTCTTCAGCAATATCGTTTATATGCTATTATGCTGTAATTGATTTTATTAGATATGGCGCATCCCGATGTTTTTCTAAAATAAGTTATTTCTCTGGATGTCCAAGGTGTTATCATGAATGTGGTAGATGTTGGCAACCAATTTAAAAACAAGCAAGAGTTTGAATCTCGTGATCAAATGCTTCAATGAATTCGTATGGAGGCGTCTAGACTTGAGTTTGGTGTGGTTATCAGAAGGTCTGATAATGGTTCGGATATAAGATGCGCTTTTGTGATAATGACGTGTGAAAGAAGCGGGAAATATAGAACTCCTCTCCGAAATTTTAAAAGAGACGACACTGGTTCTAGAAAATGCGAGTGTCCGTTCAAGGTGCATGGTTACATATTGGCAAACAAAAATAGGATATATAAAGTGATATGTGATTTGCATAACCATGATTTGTGTGAAAAACTAGCCGACCATCCTAGTGCGTGTCAGCTCATGCCGGAAAAGAAGGAATGTGTTGCTGACATGACCTTGAATCTGGTTCATCCGAAAAATATACTCACAACATTGAAATAGAAACGACCCAAAAATATATCAAATATCGAGCAAGTGTATAATATTCGATACCTAACTAACAAGGCACTTATGGGGGGGATAAAACTGAGATGCAACAACTCTTGAAACTGTTGGATGATAACAATTACGTGTTTAGGTACTGAATGTGCTCATACTTGATTCAACCGACAAGACCAACAAGTATAGATTTGGTTGGTGCTAGCTCAACTGAGAAGACATATTTTGTTGGGCTTGCATTTTATTGACCAACATTTCCACGTCAGCTTTTTCTTTGTTTGAGTCTTAAATCATATAGACCAAGTCATTAGTATTGTTGCAACACAAATATATATTACATAGATATGTCAGTATTACCAAAATAACTTATTAAATATTTATAACTATTTCATATTTCAACTATTAATATTTAATAACTATTTAATATTTAAATCTGTAAAAACTAAATAATTGAATATTAATATTTGAACTATTAAATAATTAAAATATTTTATAAACTTATTATTTAATAAAATAAACTATTTAAACATTTTATAAACTTATTATTTAATAAAATAAAGAATTTAAATATTTTATAAACTTATTATCTAATAAACTAAATAATTAAAATATTTTATAAACTTATTATTTAATAACTAAATAATTTAATTTTTTATAAATTTATTATTTGATAAATTAAATAATTTAAATATTTAGTTTATAAATTATTTAGTTCAAATATTTAATATTCAAATTATTTAGTTTGTAAATTATTTAGTTCAAATATTTTATAAACTTATTATTTAATAAACTAAATAATTGAAATATTTTATAAAATTATTATTTAATAAACTAAATAATTTAAATATTTTATAAACTATTATTAAATTATTGAAATATTATAGTTTAAATCATTTAGTTTATATTAAACTATTATATTAAGGGTAATGCTAACTTGTGCCCCAACGACACATGTTAAAATACCCATAAATAGAAAATTCATATTGAAAAAAACAATAAAAGCATAAATTATAAAGTTATATTAAATTTAAGACACAATTTCCAATAATTTTTTATTATATTTATCTCTTAACTTGTGCCCTTGGGCACAAGTTAGCATTACTCTTATATTAATATTAAATATTTAATTATTGAAATATTTTAAATAGGAATATAAAATAAGTTTAATACATTAATATTAAATAGTTTAATTAGTTTAATTAGTATTTAAAATATTAATATATAACTTGAAATATTAAATATTAATAGTTTATATTTAAACTAATTAGTTGAAATAGTTTAATAGTTAAAATAATTTAATAGTTGAAATATAAAATATAAAATATTAATTTTTAAACTAATTTAAAATTTTTAATATTAAAATATTAAATAATTGAAAATTTAATAAATTAATTATTTAATAAACTAAATAATTAAAATAAACTACTGTGTGTGTGTGCGCGCGCGCGCGTGTGTGTGTGTGCGCGTGCGTGCGTGCGTGTCTGTGTGTGTGCGTGTGCGTGTGCGTGTGCGTGTGTGCGTGTGTGTGCGTGTGCGTGCGTGCGTGTGTGTGTGTGTTGCAACTGGTTAAACAAGTGTGTAGTCTGGTCTAGTGATAACATGCTTCCTTGTTAATGCTTTTGTGCTGAGATTGATTCCTCTCGGTACCATTTTTCAAACACTGCATTTTAGGATTTAACATTAAAACAAAAAATAAAATAAAAAAGCTGACGTGGAAATATTGGATATAAAAAAAATGCAAAAAGAAAAAAAAAGTCTACCACGTCTGTTATGGTAATCTATTCATTAGTTCTATGTGTGTAGCGTTAGTCCAGTCAACTTTTTTTAAACAAAATTTTAACTCCAGGGACTAACGCCAACACCAAAGTGAGATATAAGGATTAAGACAAAACAAAAAGATACAGGGACTAAATTCAAAAATTCGCTAACTTACAGAGACCAACAGACTATTTAAGTCTTCCTTCTTTAATGCATTATTTTTTAGGTATCACATAACAAAAAATGTGAGAAGTTAGGTTAAACTCACGGTAGGGACGAAACACATAGAGTTCGAAGATGGAAAAATGGTGAAGGCAAAAGTGGTTGTGGAAAAAATAATGGATGCATGGAATTGTATAATTAATTCTTCCACAAAAGAATTATATGTCGATTCCGTTATGAATTTCAGGAAAGTGTGTGAAAAGTATTCAGATTTATTGAAATATGTTGAAAGCATAATTCTTGACCAGGTGAAGGAGAAAATTGTTTGTCCATGAAATGATAATGTTAGACACCTCAAAAATACAACAACTAACAGAGTTGAGTCTGCCCATGCTACTTTGAAAAATTGGTTGGGAAATAGTAAGGGTGATTTGTGTAGAGACTGGGACTCAATGAACCACATGATTCAAAACCAACATAATGAGATACAAATATCATTTGGTCGGAGCATCACAGTTTTAGAACACAAATTTAAAGACAACACCCTATATTCTCAGTTGGTTGGTAACATTTCTCGGGCGGGTTTGAACTATATTTTTCATGAGGCTAAATTAACTGATAACGTAGGCTTCAATAGCACAATGTGTGGATGTAGAATTGTGAAAACATATAGTCTCCCTCGTGCTTGTGTTATTGCTAAAAAAGTGAAACTTGGTGACCCAATAAAAATGGATGAGGTTTCCACTCATTGGAAGAGACTTAGGTTTGATGGTGATGGTGTCATGAATCACGATAAATTGAATATCACTATTTTGATCGAATGAGAAGTGATACAAGAGATATTTTTGAAAGCTGATGTCAACATGAAACTCCATATCAAAGAACAATTGAGGAAGACTGCCTATCCAAAAACCACCGACATGAAACCGCCATCTCAACCGGTAAAAACAAAAGGCGCTCAAACGAAAATGAAATCTACACCAAATGACAATTCGACTACATAGTCTCTTTCATATTTTGAACATGTTGACAAAGTTTTTCCTGACTCGTCAACTCCAAAATCTCAAAAAAAGTGTTGGCAAAGGAGCTCGCATTAGTAAAGCACCTCCGATGCCGCCTCAACCAAAGATTTCATTCATCGACAAGATGTCAGTTTTTATGCATAAATATATCGAGCGGATCGTCAATGTTGAGGAGGACGGTAATTATGGCTACCGAGTGATTTCAGCTTTATTCGGTAAAGGAGAAGATAGGCATACACTTGTCCTCCATCAACTTATCCAAGAGTTGAAGATGCATAAAGAATCATACACGCGGTTGTACAGAAAGAAAGAATACTTTGACAATATTTATTAGTCTCTTATTCCTTGCCTTAGCGGTCTGGCACTAGAGGCAAAATGGATGTGCTTCCCTGACATGGGTCGCCTAATAGCATGTGCGTATGACAAAGTGTGTATTGATCTGACACAATACGAGTTTTCATAAACCTTTTTCCCACTGCGCACCGCCCCACCTCAAAATCCGAATGATCATATTATTCGTATTGAGTGACTTTCAAAATCAAGTCATTTTGTTCAAGTTTACTTGAAATCGCGATGCCCTATACCACTTACATCACCGGAGTGGACAACTTATTCAACAACAAAAGCCGAGACTTGACCGAATCATTTTATAGAAAGGATGCAAGAGTTCGAAAAATTGAGCAACATTGAAAGAGAATCAAATGCACAAAAGTCCAAGGGGGTACCACCAATAAATTTAGTCGGTGACATATGTTTCGATTCGTTTTAATTTCTTGTTTTACCGGACAAATAAGTGTATATAATTGTGTCTCAATATAAATGAAATGTTATATATTCACCCTTTGTTCATATTTTGTCTTAATGCAATTTTGATCTTCCCCGTAACAACATTTATGTTTTTTTTTAAATGAAAAAACAAGTTTTATTATAGGTCGTGTCTTGAAACTGGTGCAAGAGAAGTTCCGGAGATGCATCTCTGAAACAAGATAATATGGTGCGGTCCCGAAGATATATCTCTGGAATCAACAAGCCAGTCATTGAGTGGTCTATATTAATATATGGCTTCTATAAATCAAGGCGGTCTTATGTTATATTTCACACAAACTGAAAATGTCTCAAATGTCATAACTAAACATTGACTAGTATGTCGCAAATGTCTCGTTCTCTGGCTTTACACCCGACCGCACGTTCAAGCTCAACGACTTCACCTTCCTCGAAGATATCAAATATGAAATTCATATCTCCTACCTTACAAAGACAATCAGAAGATTGTGAAGTTCGAGTACCGTTCACTGCCGATTGACAACTAAGGGAAGATTGAGTTTAGCAAATTTGAGCTCAAGACGCAAGCGGATGTAAGGGCTATGTGGAATACATTTTTCCGTTTCGAAACAAAAATTTCGCTCGAGTTGGAAGCGACGATTTCAAGATCGGTCGAAGATATTCTGAAGATGTTGAAGCGTCCACCTGTATATTGAAGTGTAATGTTGCATTTTATGTTGAACTCATCTATGTAATCCTAATTTTATTTTATGAATCTTAATTTCAATTCAAAAAAATTTCTTGTTTTTAGATCTGGTATTGATGTCTATGTTTTACGTAAATGTAATTACGGAAAATTTTCGGAGATGTATCTCCAGAATAAAATAAACTAAATAATAGATCATCACTTTAAATGATCTTACTTGAGTGTGTGTTGGAGTGCATCCGAAGATGCATCTCCGAAAATAGAGGATATTTTTAAAAATTTGCATGGTGCGGTATAAACTTATAGATGCATTGAGAAATGCTCTAAATATTTGTTACAAATGGGATAGAATATTTGGGCCAAACCAAGAAAAGAGAATCTCTAAAGCCCAAAAAAAACCTCATTTCCTTTTTCAATAAAACAACCAAAAAAACATAAACAAAAGAACCTTATTAAGGGTTTTGACTTTCCTTCGATCTCTTACAACTGAACTTCTCTACGATCACCATGGCAGGTACACACCTCCTCTCCCACCACTCTTGTTCCCTTCCCAAAACCCACAACCACTCTTTCACCAAAAACCCTTTACCTCAAAACCTTCTCTTCCCTCTCAAATCCAAACCCACCAACAAACCGCGTGTTCTCAGAGCAGTTATATCTCAAAACACAGCCAAAACCCCACTAGAAACCACAAAGAACACTCATTTTCACCATTGTTTCAGCAAATCCGAAGATGGGTATCTGTATTGTGAGGGTCTCAGGGTGGATGAGATTATGGAGTCTGTTGAAAAAAGACCTTTTTATTTGTACAGTAAACCCCAAATTACTAGAAATGTTGAAGCTTATAAGAATGCATTGGAAGGGTTAACGTCTATTATTGGTTATGCTATTAAGGCCAATAATAATTATAAGATTTTGGAGCATTTGAAGAACTTGGGTTGTGGTGCTGTGCTTGTTAGTGGAAACGAGCTTAAACTTGCTCTTCGTGCTGGATTTGATCCCACAAGGTTTATTGAGTTTTATAAATTTGGTTATCTGATGTTTGGTTTTAAGCTTTTCATTAACATGATTTTGAATGGAATTGGTTTGTTAATTGATTTGAATGAAGTGATTTATTTATGGTTTTTAGATGTTTTATATAAAATTTCGACGTGGAATTCAAGTTTAGAACCTTATATATGACTCAAACTCCATTGTTTGGCAATTTTTCATCAGTTATACTTCTCTGTTGTTGAAATTTTATGAGGTTCCATGTGTAATATTTGGTCACTACATTAATGAATAGGTGTATCTTTAATGGAAATGGGAAAATCTTGGAGGATTTGGTCTTGGCGGCCGAAGCAGGCGTGTTTGTGAACATTGACAGTGAGTTTGACTTGGAAAACATTGTGGCTGCTGCAAGGATTGCTGGAAAGAGGGTGAATGTTTTACTTCGGATTAATCCTGATGTTGATCCACAGGTATATTAATTATTAGTTTATTTACTAAGTTGCCGAATCTTGTGGTTCACTTGGAGCTTTTAGCAATTTTTTTGGTGACAGGATGTTATTTTCTTATGCTTAGAAGAAAATGAAGATTTTTTCTGTTTTACACATTTCTCAGTGCAAACAACAGTTCATACTTTTAAACTATGAACTATCTGTGATTCACGAATAATGTTCTTTTTTCTTCCTACGATACCTCCATACGCATTGGTTAATCTTTTGGTTTATATCTGTTATCTATAGGTTCATCCTTATGTTGCCACCGGGAATAAGAACTCTAAATTTGGCATTAGAAATGAGAAGCTACAATGGTTTTTAGATGCTGTCAAGGAGCACCCGGTTGAGTTAAAGCTTGTAGGGGCCCACTGTCATCTTGGATCAACCATTACCAAGGTTATCCAAAAAAGTCTTTATTTATCTGCTTTTTCTTGTGCTTTTTACTTTGAGATACACTTTTTTGCAATCAATGTTCCCTTCTTTATTATGCACTAATTGTTTGTTCTTTTTTGCTTCGGGATATACTTATCTTCTTTTATTTATGTTTTTTTACGTCATTTTGCAGTCTTGTTGTCGCTGATTCTTAATCTTTATCTAATTATGAATGTTGATGTGGTTGTTGCTTTCCATTTTCCCTCCTTTCCAGGTAGATATTTTCAGGGATGCAGCCACTATTATGGTCAACTACATTGACGAAATCCGAGCTCAGGGTTTTGAAATTGACTACTTAAATATTGGTGGTGGACTTGGGATAGATTATTATCATGCTGGTGCTATCCTTCCTAAACCCAGAGATCTAATTGATACCGTGAGGACTCTATCCATATAACTCACTTTATCTTTTCATATTATGTGTGATTTATGTTGTAATTCCTTTTTAGAATAAGGAATACTCTCTCCGTTTCAAAATGACTGTCGTTTAAGGTTTTTGCACACAAATGTTGTCATAAGACATTACACCTTTACTAAATTAATCTTATTAAAGTATTGGAAGTAGTTTACAGAGTAATAATTAAAGGATACAATCAGAAAAATTGTAACCATTGCTACATTGAAATGTGAGAATGGCTGTCATTTTGAAACAAATTTTATTTGCTAAAACGACGGTCGTTTTGAAACGGAGGGAGTAATAAGTGGCCTTTCCGAATACATACATTTGTATAAGTATGTCAATCAATGTATATCATGGCCTTACACTGTCTACGTGTCTATTGTTAGAGTACTCAGGGCCTTTCACACTATCCCTCCTAATTGAATTTATTAATTTCTTCGGTTGGAGTAGGTGCGGGAGCTCGTTCTTTCCCGTGGTCTTAAACTTATCATTGAACCAGGGAGATCACTTATAGCAAATACCTGTTGCTTAGTTAACCGGGTGACAGGTGTCAAAACCAATGGATCTAAGAACTTTATTGTGATTGACGGAAGTATGGCCGAACTTATCCGTCCAAGTCTTTATGACGCTTATCAGGTATTTGTTTAAGTACTTGTTAATCTCTTTTAGCTTATCATACAAATCATTGATATCAATCAATGCTTTAATGCCATCTCGTTTTTAATGCAGCATATAGAGCTTGTTTCCCCTGCCCCAGCAAATGCCGAGATTGCTACTTTTGATGTAGTCGGCCCTGTCTGTGAGTCCGCCGATTTCTTAGGAAAAGGAAGAGAACTTCCAACTCCTGCCAAGGTACTATAATATAATGTATTGATATTATATTTAAACAGTTGCATATATTATATACGTACATAACTATGATAAATTGATAATGATGACATTGAAAGCATTGTCAAATAACAGCTATAGTGCAGTGGAATTTGAACAAACTGTCATTGTTTCGCAATATGCTATTTGGATCAAAGTTTTTCAAATAGTGGCTATTGCCCCGAAATGTAGTGGTTGAATAAACCACCATTTTTCTGGATCTGCCGTTGACAACACTGAACGATGTTTGACTATCTAATCTGAGTTTCTCTTGCAGGGTACTGGTCTAGTTGTTCACGATGCCGGTGCTTACTGCATGAGTATGGCATCTACTTACAATCTAAAGATGAGGCCTCCGGAGTACTGGGTATGGATCATCCTTTCTTCATTTGCCAATGTAGTTAGTTAGACAGGCTTCTCTATAGTACAAGAAAGTGGTTTCGCGAGAACAAGACGCATTTTGAAAACCGTTAACGAAAACTAATGTATTGTTAGCAAAACCATTTTAAAAGATATTGCTTGTTACACTTAACTAATGTATTTGTTTGCAACGGTATGATAGGAATTACACCTTTGCTTGAAAAAAAATGCAAAATCAACTCCAGCTATGATTTGTCTTGACGAATGATATCTTGTGAAATATTTCAGGTTGAAGATGATGGATCATTGAGCAAAATCAGACACGGGGAGACATTCGAAGACCATATCCGGTTCTTCGAGGGGCTTTAAACTGAGGCTTGTGATGTGTTGTATTTGGGGTTTGGATCTTTCCTTATTCAAGAATGTGATATTTTGGTTTTGTTTCTTTGATTGTAATGTAATAATGTCCACTCTTATTTTTGCTAAAAAAAAACGGTTTGGGTTTCAATCTTCGAATATACCCTCACCGTCCGGAGATTGAAATTCGGAAACACCAAAGATAACTAATTTTGCATAATCTTGCATGTATGGATGTCAAAACACCAATATTGAAAAACTCTACCAAAATCTCTTACCATTCTCATTCAAAAAAATTATTTGCAAACAACATTCTACTGTTTGAAACTATAAGTAATGTACATGTATTTCATCGATTATTGATGAGAAAATCCGATTTAGTTTTGTTTGAAATATGAAAGTTGTGTCCAAATTTTGAAATTCGGATATTCATATGAATGTTTCATTGGTTGTAGTTATGAGGAATCCTCATGTTGTCACCAAAGTTAAATCGAGTGATGTCCATTTTGATGTTGAAAAATTATTTACAAATGAACAATAGTTTTGTATATCCAATCATATACTTCAATGGATCCGCACATGGGCTGTCAAATTAGGGTTCAACGTTGTTATCGGGAGGTCAGATTCTAGTTCTGATAGAAGACTTGCATTTGTTACGATGCAATGTGAAAGAAGTGGAAAATATAAAGAAGCTACTTGGAAGTTGAAACACGATGATATCAGATCGAAGAAATGTGCATGTTCTTTTAAGTTGCGCGGATACCACAAAGCGAATAATACATGAACATTTTAAATGTGATTTGTGGTATACATAGCATGCTTTGCGTGACAAGTTAGTCAGTCATCCGATTGTATGTTGTTTGAATTATGAAGAGAAGAAATTGATTCTGATATGACATTGAACATGGTTCAGCCAAAAATATATTATCCAATTTGAAAAGTAAAATACCCAAAAATTTCTCAAATATTAAGCAAGTATACGGTGTTCGTATCCGAAGCAACAAGGTGATAAGAGGTCCAAGATCTGCAATATCATAATTGTTAAAGTTTATAGATAAAGATCATTATGTATCTAGGTACAGAGTATGTGAGGTTGAAAAAGTTATTTGAGATACATTTTGAACTCATTCCAATTCCATCAAATTGTTCAATACATTTTCCACTGTGCTGATATTTGGTTCAACATATAAGACCAATAAATACATGTTTCCACTTCTTGATATTGTTGGTGATACTTCTATAGAGATGCCTTTTTAAGTTGGTTTGCATTTTTGGAAAGTGAAAAGAAGAATAATGTTACGTGGGCTTTAAAAGTATATCAGACTATGTTGAAAGACCAAGAAAACATGTCATAGGTGATTCTCGTCGATTGCGATATCACACTGATGAATTTGGTTGCAAACGTGTTTTCTATATCATATGTTTTAACCTGTAAGCATCATATAACAAAAAATGTGAAAGGTAGACTAACTGCGGTAAGGACCAGACAAATAAAGGGTAAGATGGGGAAATTGTCAAATCTAGTGTGATATTGGAAACATAATGAGTTGAAGACATATGCAAATGTAAGTGTTATATGGAGTATATTTCATTGTTACACAACCAAGAGTCAAATTGATGTGGATGCGACACTTGCAAGATCGACTAATGATATTTTAAAATCATTGAAACGTCCTCAACCATCTATTGATGATAAAATGTCATGTTAGATTTAGGTTAACAAAGATTTTTATTATGTTATGTATTTTTTGTATGTCACAACAAAGATTTATGTTATGTTATTCTCCATCCATTGTTTGAAATTGTTTATGTTTTTGTGATAACAAAGTAGAACCTAAATTTTTTGAAATCCGGACAAACCCTTTAACTTTGCTTTTGCTTGGTTACGTGATAACAAGGGCGACTTGTTGAAACATGTGTGAAATTTCTATTTTTGTAAGTTGTTAATACGAAATTTAAAATCTGAACATATACTTACCTTTGATTTGGCTTGTTTTAGAGAGAGATTTAAGAGATATTTGGTGCGTTCGAATTTCAAAAATATGAATTCTAAGAATATTTTTTAGTTTCATCAAGGTGTGTGAGTCGGGCATGGAATGTAATGAATAATGCTCGATACTCTTTTTTATCGGATCTTGTTCTAGAAAACTTATCAATGTAGAATATTGTTTTGCAAATTTAGAAGTTAAGAATATGAGTAAAAAGCACCAAATTTATTAGATATACATAAATATGTTTTGTTTGAATTGGACCAATTTTAAGGATTACGAAAGAAAAAGCAATGCATCATTATCAAATTAAAAAATTTAATGCAATCTAGAGAAGAGAATAATTTTTTAGCTCTTGCTTTTCTTAATTATTTTCTTTCGAGAAAGGTTGTGAATTTTATGTTCTTGGGTTTGAAAGTTAATTTTAAGACTTAAATATGTTGGCTAAAATGAGACTAAATTGATGTTTTACTTAATTTTTAAATAGTTTTTTTAAATGAAAAAAATAATTCAAAACTTAAACATGTTGGATAAAATGAAATTGAATTGATGTCATATTCAATGGCTGAAGGTGAGAAAAATACACAAGAATGAAGGGGGGGGGGGGTGAATTGTGTATGTAGAATATTTTTCGCTTCTGATGAACAACTTCAGAGTTTGATATCAGAATGTTAATGGCAGTGAAATAATAATAAAGTTCAGAAGCAATAAACAATTAAACACACAAAGTTTATCATGGCTCCTCTCCTAAACTAAGAGTAGTCCAATCCCCCTGTCCAACAAGAGATTTTCACTATAATTAAACTGATTACAACTTTGCTCAATCAAACTAGAAAGAGACCTCAACTTCTCAATCAATCCAGAAAGAGACTTTTGCTCAAGTAATCATGCAAAAGACTTATGCTCAATCACACTAGAAAAAGACTTCTCAGCTCAAGCACACGGGCAAAAGACTTCATTGCTAAAGTAACCTTGCAAGATGTCGCACCTCGAAAAATGAGAACACAACTTAGTGAAGCACAATCGCACGCTCGCATGATGGACTAAACAGAGTCGCCACCGAACTTTAATTATTCCTAAAAAGGAAAGGGGAAATATCGATAAAACCCAAGAAAGAACGACAATGATTATGGTCGTCGCAACCAAATCAGGGTTCGGGAGTCGATTACGCAAGGGGAAAGTATTAGCACCTCTCACGTCCGTTGTACTCAACGGGAACCATTAGGTTAATCGTGCGCGTTAGTGTTAATTGGAAATGTCAGGCTTCTCATGTTATTAGGTGGGAAAGAAAGAACAGAGGAGAGAAGAATGTTTTTGGATTTTGAAACGAAGGGGACTAAACCTAAGTTTTTTATTAATAGGCATGACAAGATTTACAAATCCTGCTCCTACGTATCTCCGGGTGCAATAGAGAACTCAAGGCTTACGTAGTTTTGGGTAGAAAATGTTTGTTTGTTGGTCGATTTTAGCAAAAGCTATATTGTATTAATCGACGAGAAACATTGTTTTACCCAAAACAGATGAGGAGCAGACGTATACATCACATCGAATGGATTTACAAATCAACATTCGAAAAAACGTCACTTACCTCAACTCAACAATTATGGACAAAGCATTGTTTTGCATCATCTTAAGACAAGATGTCTTTCGTTTTGAAAAGGTTTTTCTGATCAATCGCACGACGACGAAGAAAAGAGTTTGATTGGTTGGATGTAATTTTGGGCTTGAAAGACGAGTATTTATGACTTGCAAGCTCTTACAACTTGTGTCTAATACTCGGGACTATGTGTAGCGGTGTATTCGTCGCTATATGATTTATCGATTAAACCATAAGCAAAGCATACAATGAAATTTCGAGTCGCCACCGCACTTTTATTTATCCAAAGGACTGGCTAAAAAGCGAACAAAAGCCTAAGAAGTTTTACACGTAGAAAACTAATAAAAGATCAGAGAGTCTGGGTAAGGGGTAAATTACGCAATGGGAAGGTGTTAGGCACCCACTACGTCCTAGGTACTCCTAGGGAGCCCTTTTCACACTTGTCGTAAAAGATTGTTATTTGTTATGACATAAACATTGTGCAAACATGATTGGGATGATGAGAAAAGAATGTACAAGTTTATTATTGGGTTTGAACGGATGAACCCGTTGCCTACGTACCTTCCATCAAAGGTAAGGATCAAAACGCCGTAGTTCGGCTAAAAGATTTCCAAAAGTTGGTGGATTCAATTTTAAACAATGGCACTGAGGCTTTTCATTATCAATGGGAGAAAACTCGACCAAGACCAACATCCACCATGTGAGGATAGCTTCGACGCACTAGAGGGGTTAACCCTGTTTTCAGTACGGAAGTCTTATAGTCGACTCACTAAGGATAGGCAAGATTTACATCAACCACAATGATAATTGAAACCTATGGCTAATGCATGAAAAGATTAACAATGGACAAAGCCAAAACAAGTGAATGGGTGAAGTTAATTGATTGTGATTATGAAAGTAGAGTCAAAGTATGATTAAGATTGATTTGAAAGAAGTATTATGAAATGGAGTTTGAAAAAAGTCAAGGACTTGGGGGTCCAGGTTTTTAGTTTGAAAACATGAAGATGTTTGCACAATATCTATGTCAAGTTTGAATTCAAAGTGTGAAAAGGTTTAGGACATAATGGGGATGAATGAATGAGGATGGATTGTAAAACTTCTTAGAAGGTTCACCTCTTGAAATCATATAGGAGATGATTCAAATGTGTCCTTTGGAATGGGCAACTAATAATAATAAAATAAACAAACAAATGATACCGGATGCCACTCAATGGTCTTACTCCAATCTCACAAAGAAAACGGATACCGGATACCAATAGATGGATTTACACCAATCTCCTAAAACAGAAATGGATATCAGAGGCCACTTAATGGTCTTACACTAATCTCCTAACAAAAAGCGGATACCGGATACCAATCTGTCTGGGCTTATACCAATATCCAACATATGATCATAGGAAAGCAAATGCCAACTTGCGGGGACTTACAATTGCATCCTCACATAAACAAAGAAAGCAAAACATGGATCTCAAATGCCAATTTGTCTGGGCTTACTCTAACATACACAGTATGATCCTACGAAAACAAATGCCAACTTGCGGGGACTTACAATTGCATCCTCACATAAACAAAGAAAGCAAACATGGATGTCAAATGCCAATCTGTCTGGGCTTACTCTAACATACACAGTATGATCCTAGGAAAACAAATGCCAACTTGCGGGGACTTACAATTGTATCCTCACATACAAACAATGCAACAAGCAAAGATAAGATGAGTGGCCAATGTGATGGTCTTATACTCACTTCCATATCCCAGGAGCAATGGCCAATGGATGGTCTTACAATCGTCCTCAATGGGCAAACAACCATGATGCGTCGCGGAGACAAATGAGATGATCATGCACTAATGGGCAATTAATGATGATAAATGCATAAAGCATACAAGCAGATATGTGCATATGAGGTAAACAATCAATCAATGAGAATCAAACAGCACACTCTATAACCAAACAAGGAGGCTCATACAAGAGGGTTAGGCACTGAGGCCAACTGGAAGAGGGTCCAAGAGTTGCTCTTAACCTTGCCATTGAGAGGCTAAGGTGAAGCAGATGAAAGGAGATGAGGGGTGTGCCTCATTGCTCTTATCCCTGGTCAGGGAGAGCATATCAGAAAGTGTGGGAGCTCAGAAGGATGGAGCTCTTTCCACATTATTGACTCGATAGATCTTGGGCTTTTATCTCAATGCTACAACCATGTAATGGGAGCAAGGAGAAGACTCACTGAATAGTAGGGGATAGGCTACTTATCCCTTTGATCTACCAATTGCCTTATTTGAAGGACTTTTCCTGCTTGGGACAAAATTAAACACGCACAAGCATTGCCTCTTAAGGAGGACTTCAGACAGTTTGCCCGGCCAAATAACAGGCCGGGTCTCCAGACTACATGAAGAAAGAGGGATTATACCTCAAAAGCAAGTTGCTAAATAGCAAAGCAAAGCAAGTTCAAAGAACTTAAGCAACTAAGGGTACCTGAAATAGTCAAACAAATCAGTACACAGTTCAACAATTAAAGCAAAAGGAAAGGAATCAACAGTCAACACAGAAGGACCAATGTGCAAAGCACAAGACTCAAATCATATGAGTCTAGCCACCTACAAAACAAAAGTTAGCTCATGCTAAACAAACAAGCTCAATCAAATTGGCAATGGTTTCTTTGAGGCAAATGCTTATCCTGAAACAAATGAACTCAAACATAAGCCAAGAGACCTCTAGGGCAAGCCTAGGGTCAAAAATAGATGATAAAAGCCAAGACAGCAAGCAATATCCAATCACAATCAAATTCAAACATTTAAGGAGCAAACCCAATTGGTTTCATGTTCATATCATGCATCATCATCATTTCACAAACAAAAGAATGCAAAGCATGGCAAATGAGAGCATATAGAAGTCAACAACAAGACTTATCTCAAAACCAAACATAATCAATTCCAAAAATTATCAAATAATTCATGGTCAATCACAACCCATAACATGACATGCATATAAAATTTCAGCTCATTTGGATCATGGGAAGATGGTCAATTAAAATCAGGAAGTCAAAACAATTTCAAGCATGCACAAAGAAGTCAATCAAACATGTATCAACTTCAAAAAATCATAACTCAATGACAACAGATGAGAAATGAATGGGATCAACACCAATGCAAAGCTTAAGATGTCTAGTATGCACATGTAAAATTTCATGATCATCCAATAAGGTATGAGGATTTCCCAAATGGAATGGCAACATGTATCACACACAGTCAACATTTGACTAGACAGGGGAGAAAAATCTCAAACAATTAGGAAATGGCATAATTAATTCCAGGAAAATTCACACATAAACTAGACATGTAAGAGAAGGTTCATGCAAAATTTCACATTAATTGGAGGTCAGGAAGCATGTCAACAAAAATCATGAAATTGCATATCATTGGTGTGACACACATTGTCACACCCTAGTTCAAAAATTCATATCTTAACAACCACATATGATAAATTCAAGAACTCTACATCAAAACAAACATGAATGAGTGTAGATTAACCACAAAAAATTTCAGGGTCATTGGATACATCATTACAATTTCACAAAAGGATTGGCAAAAGGTACAAAATGTGCATACATGTCAAGAAACCTAATGCCATTAAAAATCCAGCCATCCAAAAAATCATTAAAAATCATGATAAAATAGTAGACATTCATGTGAATATGATGAAAAAAATTTCATGAAATTTGGAATTGAATTGAAGATGTTATGAATTTTACAAAATTGGTGCATCAATTGAAATAAACATTGAACAATTAATCATGAAATAAACATTTAAATGAGCACAATGGCATTTTTGTAATAAGCTGGACCGGTTAGTGAAACTCTGCGTTTTGGCCAGGGAAATGAAATGTTCTCATTGGTTGTCACCAATGGAACAGTAATAGCAAGCAGCCAAAATCCAACAACAACAGCCAATCGAGTTCTGGGTTCAATGCCCTTAGGGTTTTAGCAACAGCATCTCAACTTCATGCAACCAACATCATACAAGACGAAATTCATCCAGAAATGCACAAGCAGCATGGCAATGAAAGTGATATTCATGCAAACATCACGACAACAGCAGCCAACACACATTTGAAAAAAAGAAATCTGGAAAAAATGAACTAGGGTTTGCTACAGCAACAGGGCAACTTCATCTTCATGCAACCAACAACATTAAAAACGAAATCCTACTAGAATTGCCCAATCAGCATGGCAACGAAACATTATCATCATGCAACATCATACAGTAACAAACCAAACACAATTTCACATGAATTTTAAGCAGATTCTAGGGTTTTAAAACTGTAGCTTCATCTTCAACAATCAAACATGAAAAATCAATTCACCCAGAAATCATGAATATGCATACCAATGAGATCATCAAACAACATACAACAAGAATGTAGCATCCATTTTCACTAAATCTTTCTAAGCAAAGCAAATCGAGCAAAGCATGTTTGAGCATAAAAATTAAAATACAGATTTCTCATGTATGACTCAACCATTTTATGTGATACAAGTTGCATTGGACTCAGCAATGAATAATCTACCATAAACATAGCATGGATTAGAGAAAGAAGATGGTCGAAACCTTACTTGTTTTTGAAGAAATGGAGGAAACAGTTGTTATTTGGATGATGCAAGCTCAAACAGGTGAAGCTGATGATTGATATTGATGGATCCTTGAAGAAACCTAGCTCGAGCAACTCAAATCCAGCTTAAATCGAGTTTGGCCATGGCTGAAGCTTGAAGAAAACAGAACATGAGATGAACTCCCAGCTGGTGTTTCGTGCTTGAAATGAGCTTACAATGATGGCTGGGTGATGAAACAACAAGGCTGCTCGTGGTTCCTTTGAAGTTTTGAGCAGAAATTTCAAAGTGAGCAAAAATCGAAAATGAGAGAGAGTGAGAGTTTTTTGTCTGTTAGAGGCTGCCGCTAGGGTTTATCTGACAGAGAATGGATTATATATGGACTGTTTAGCATTGGTTAATGAAGTGCTAAGCTTGTTTATCCCAAATGAACCAAATTTGCATTTTTGCTAATTTGAACATGTGCACATGGAGGGTGTGGTTCTGGCCGAGTTTGGGCCTTGAACATGTTTCAAATATCAATTAAAACAAGTTCCAAATGGCCAAATGTGCTGAAAATGTCTAATTCAAAAAGTCAACTTTTTGCACCACTTGAATTTAATGAAGACAAGTCCAAAAATGCCATTTTGCATGGTGTGGTTTTGATGAATAATGAATGCATTTTTGGAAAGAGGGGAACAAATAGGACTTGTAGGAAAAAACCCCATCAAATTTGGCCAAATGGTTCATGAGATATGGCCTTTTGAAGTTCACAAATTTTTGAAATTGAATTGATCATATCTTGCCAACCATACATGGGATTTGATAGTTCTTGTATTTTTTGGAAATGGGAGAACAAGATCTTCAACTTTCATGTTGGGCAAAAATTCATTTGAAGCTTGTATCATGATGTAAGTTTGGGATCAAGAAGTTTCCATTTTTGGCAGTTAAAATTACAGGTCCAGTTTCTATTTTTGGAAATTTCTGATTGGCTTCAAATTCTTCAATGATGTTGATTGCCATGATATATGAGGCCTATTGGGACATGAATAAGCTCTCTCAAACCAAATCCATCCATCAAAACCATAAAATCAACCACAGTTGACCAAGTTTGACTTTTCAGGGTTTCTGACTGACTGTGCATTGAATGATGACCTCTGAACATCCAACCCTTGACCAAAACACTTCAAATGGATCCCCAAGTCATGTGAACATGTTGGATCAACCCTAGGGCCTTGGCTCCTTGAGAAACACCCTTGCTTGCTTGGTTGACTGATCTCCTGATCAGTTTGACCTAATTTCTTGATTTGCTTGCACTTGAGGCAAAAGAGGCAATGCAATGCTATGCAATGGACCATGTTATGCTATAACCTAATATGAGAATGTATGTACAATGATAGGTGCAAATTTGAGGTGTTACACTATGTCTGGACCTTTCACCCAGGTAATCTTTTTCTTTCAATTTTATTGAGAAAATAAGTTTGAATATTTACAAGTATTTTGAAGAGAAGACGAATACATAGGGCTTACAAGCTCTTACAACTTGGGCCTAATATTCGGAATTGTGTATGTATAATATTTTTCGCTTCTGATGAACAACTTCAGAGTTTGATATCAGAATGTTAATGGCAGTGAAATAATCATAAAGTTCAGAAGCAATAAATAATTAAACACACAAAGTTTATCATGGCTCCTCTCCTAAACTAAGAGTAGTCCAATCCCCTTGTCTAACAAGAGATTTTCACTATAATTAAACTGATTACAACTTTGCTCAATCAAACTAGAAAGAGACTTCAACTTCTCAATCAATCCAGAAAGAGACTTTTGCTCAAGTAATCATGCAAAAGACTTATGCTCAAGTAATCATGCAAAAGACTTATGCTCAATCACACTAGAAAAAGACTTCTCAGCTCAAGCACACAGGCAAAAGACTTCACTGCTAAAGTAACCTTGCAAGATGTCGCACCTAGAAAAATGAGAACACGACTTAGTGAAGCGCAATCGCACGCTCGCATGATGGACTAAACAGAGTCGCCACCGAACTTTATTCATTCCTAAAAAGGAAAGGGGAAATATCGATAAAACCCAAGAAAGAACGACAATGATTATGGTCGTCGCAACCAAATCAGGGTTCGGGAGTCGATTACTCAAAGGGAATGTATTAGCACCCCTCACGCCTGTTGTACTCAACGGGAACCATTAGGTTAAACGTGCACATTAGTGTTAGTTGGAAATGTAAGGCTTCTCAAGTTATTAGGTGGGAAAGAAAGAACAGAAGAGAGAAGAATGTTTTTGGATTTTGAAACGAAGGGGATTAAACCTAAGTTTTTTATTAATGGGCCTGACAAGATTTACAAATCCTGCTCCTACGTATCTCTGGGTGCAATAGAGAACTCAAGACTTACGTAGTTCTGGGTAGAAAATATTTGTTTGTTGGTCGATTTTAGTGAAAGCTATATTGTATTAATCGACGAGAAATATTGTTTTACCCAAAACAGATGAGGAGCGGACGTATACATCACATCGAATGGATTTACAAATCAACATTCGGAAAAACGTCACTTACCTCAACTCAACAATTAGGGACGAAACATTATTTTGCATCATCTTAAGACAAGATGTCTTTCGTTTTGAAACATTATTCTGAAGTCGAAATGCAATGAAATAAAAAAATAAATAATAGCAGCAACTAAATATATTATTATTACAACAGTGTTACAAATTTTTTTCCATCAACTCAAAGTAATCGAAAAATAGAAAGCTAAACACAACACACACGCATTATCCACAATGAATTTGTATCGTTACAAAATCGAAATAGAGCTAAAAGAATAAAATGTAAAAAAAAAATATTAACAAAAATATAAATATATACATATACATTTAAAACTTATGTGAACCAAAAGTATATATATATATATATATATATATATATATATATATATATATATATATATATATATATATATATATATATATATATATATATATATATATATATATATATATATATATATATATATATATATATATATATATATATATATATATATATATATATATATATATATATATATATATATATATATATATATATATATATATATATATATATATAGCCAATAATTAAAATAAAAATAAAATAACAAATTAATAAAAATTAAAAGAAGAGAAATATATTATAATTAAATAAATTGAAGTATACGTTATAACTAAAAAACACAGGATTGTTATAACTAATAAAATTATAGGTATATATTAAAGCTAAAAACGTAGAAGTGTATATATATAAAGTTAAGAATAACATTGTATATATAAAAATCACAAACAACAGTAACTATATTACATCATAAAAGAAAACTATCAGTTAATTCATATTTTGTTGAAAACTAGATTTTTTGAAAGAATAAGAGAACTATTTTGTGAATGGTCACTTCATCTCAATGCATAATAAGCTAAACAAATCAATCACATAGAAAATTGAAAATTGAAAGAAGTGGATCTCTCACTCACATTGCTATGTTCCTACTCTTCTCTTTTACTTTTTCTTTCTTTCCCTTTTTGATTTCCTGAGAGAGATGTGGTAAATGGTACCAAGTATCAGCCACTTATTTTCATTGGTTTTTACTGAATTGTGTAGCGCCGCTTGGCGTATACTGGTTTTTTTTTTGGTGTTCCGAATGTGGTTAGTATATATACTTGGATTTTAGGGTTACTCTATTTTTCTAAATGCCAATAGTACCTTTTTTTTTATGTTTTTAGTGAATAAAATGAATTTTAAAACTAAATTAAAAAATTAAAATAAAAGATAAATAAAATCAAAATGAATATATCATTAATTCTAATTATTTTTTACGAACATTTTGATAAAAAAACAAAAATAAACGGAACCAAAATGAAAAAAGTCGGGCACAAAAATGCTCGAAAAATTAAACTGAACGCACCAAAATGATCAGTGCAAAATAAACTTATTGGAAAAATACAGCATTTCTTTTAATTTTGAAATAAATTTTGATCGGTTAAACAGCCCCGAGCTGATCAAAAAGTGGCCGAAAAATTAGGTGAAAAATAAATCGAGCATACCGGATTAAACTACGCGAAACGTAAATTAATAAAGCTGATGTATGGAAGCTTGATTTTAAAAAATTTCGTCCACTGATTTGACGCACATCCGTCGATTAATTCAACCGATTTGCCTGTAGATCCAAAAAAATTATTTCGACTGATATTTTAGGCACTATGCGGTATGGAATGCATGGTATGCTATGTAGAGATGCAATATCTATGATGAATGTACGAAATCCATGATTTAGGGTCAAAATTGGGGTATGACAGTTGCCCTTATTTAAGTATCTTCAACTATCATATGAAGCATGACACTCTTCATATGATCATAGTGGGAGATAATTAAATACGAAGAAGACCCAAATTTTGATCCTGAAATGCAAATGATATGATATGATATGAGATGAATGCATGAGCGAATGACTCTTTTTTTATTTGATTTGCTAGGGATATGATCAGACATAAGATAAACCCTAACATGATGTTTTATGATGGATGCAGAATGAAACAAAGATTTGTGGGAAATAATGGAGACATATGGTAAAGGTGACCCACAAGAAACAAAAAATAAGGGTAGAAATTCAATGGAGATAACAATCTTGCTGGAGGAAAGACAACTAGGGAATATGCAAAAAGATTTTAACAACAGGTTCATGCATGATCTAACAAAGATGGAATATTCAAAGAGTGCTCAATTAACAGGTTCAAACATGACCTGACAGCATTAAGGAACATGCAAAGAAAGTTTAAACAACAAGTTCATACATGATCTGATGACAGTTTGAGTATCAAGGAAAGTTTAGTCAACTGGTTCAAACATCACCTGGCAACACTCAAAAAAATCAAAGAATTCCATCAATAGGTTCATACATGACCTGACCACTAGAATATTCAAAGAGTTTCAATAATAGGTTCAAACATGAACTGAAAATGTTTGGGGATACCAAAAGGTTTCATCAATAGGTTCAAACATGACCTCACAATACTGGAAAACATACAAAAAAAGTTCCATCAACAGGCTCATACATGACCTGACATCATTGGAAAATTCAAAGCGTTTCAATAACAAATTCAGACATGACCTAACAATACTAGAAAATCAAGGAAAGTTTAATCAATAGGTTCATACATGACATCAACATTAGGATATTCAAAGAATTTTCAATAACAGGTTCAGAAATGACCTAACAACACTTGGGAAAAAATCAAAGGGAGTTTTATCAACAGGTTCATACATGACTTGACGACACTGGAAAATTCAAAGAAAGTATATCCACGGGTTTATGCATGACCTGACAATTCTTGAGGTTTCATAGAGATTTTAATAACAGGTTCATACGTGACCTGACAACATTAGAAAACCCAAAGAAAACTTCAGCAATAGGTTCATACATGACCTGACAATATTGGAAAACATACCAAGCAAGTTTCGTCAACAGGTTCATACATGACCTGACACTTTACAATACATCTGACAGTTCTGGAGATTTCTCACAAGAAGTTCATCCGATCAAAGACTTTGGAGATTCCTAATAGGGAATTTTTATAAAACAAAGATAAACAGGAGTCTTCTTATAAGTAGATCATCCACGCAAAAAACTACAATGATTCTTTACAAAGAAATCAAACAAAACCAACATCATTGGAGTTTTCTAACACGAAAATCTCCAAGCTTATGGGAATTCCTCAAGATGATGAGTCATACATGACTTTCACGGAACCATCAGGAAATACAGGGTAATCAAACTCTCAGTACGGGCCAACAACAATCGGACTTTGACCGTAAGCAATGGATTACAACCAACTTTTAACGGATTTTGCCAATGACAATCGAACTTGACCGTAAGCAATGGATTACAACCAGCTTTTAACGGATTTTGCCAACAACAATTGGACTTTGACCGTAAGCAATGGATTACAACCAGCTTTTAACGGACTGGTGCCAACAACAATTGGACTTTGACCATAAGCAATGGATTATAACCAATTTTCGACAGATTTTGCCAACAACAATTGGACTTTGATTGTAAGCTATGGATTACAACCATCTTTTAACGGATTTTGCCAACAACAATTGGACTTTGACCGTAAGCAATGGATTACAACCAGCTTTTAACGGATTGGTGCCAACTACAACTGGACTTTCACCGTAAGCAATGGATTACAACCAACTTTTAAGGGATAGGCGCCAACAACAATATAAATATATACATATACATTTGAAACTTATTTGAAACAATGTCTTACATCATCGGCAAGGTTTTATTCAAAATCATACCACAACAATTTCAGGTGTTTCGTTTCATCATCCTCCTTCCAATCTTTGTTAACACAACGGTTTGATAAACAAAAGTGAATGAGAGAAGTATTTTTTTTTTGTTTTTTTAACATAAATGAAAAACGAGTGAATACGAATGGATTAATTCAAAAGATGCATAAACATTTGATTAATCTTACCAATTCAAAGAAAACAACAATGCTTAAAAGCAACTGCCAATCAACATGCAAGGAAATTACAAAAGAAATGTTGAAACAGCCAAATGGTTGTCAGCTTTAGGGAATTGATGATCCGCTGTCGCACACGGGTCAAAACGAGTAATAATATATAGTAAACGGAAAGCGACACCTCGAGTATCGTATCGCAAGGACTCTTGACAAATTAACCAAGTATGAAAACAAAATATGGGGGTTTCAATTCGATTTAGAATAAGTGATTATGAAAAGTGATTAAAAAAAGTGATTATAGAATAAACTGACACGAACCAACCTACTGCATCATCTTCTGACTTATCATTGATTCTTATAAAATTCCAAATCCCTAACGGGTCTGCTCCTATTCGATTACAATTACCATTAACAAGCGTAAAGGAAATTATGCGAGTAATATTCCCAAATTCCGAATTAAGCAAACGGATTAAAAACTATTGCGAATTAAGCAGACGCAACTTGATCGTTCGTGATAAAATAAAAGCTATGTTAACACGAAATAGATTCGGGATCATCATTCATCAATCGAATTTAAGGATTCTATCCTATAGCAACAATTAGATTAAGCAAATAATTGGAATTATAAGAAGAATTCAAAGGAAACAATTTGGAATTAATAAAAACCTCAAAGCGGGTTCTGAATTACAGCAGATTGATTCAAAAGGGATTAGTTCTCCATAGTCCTCTTGCTAGCTCTTAAAAAATCGTACATGAATCAAAAAAAATGTAACCTTGTTTTTGGCTGCCTCACCTAGGTAAAAACACCCAAACCCGTTTCACAACTCAATCGGGTCAAATGTACGATCCGGGCCCAATACAACTAACCCAAACAAAATATAAAAATAATGCAGCAGCTTCAACGAAATTTCTGGCCCAGATACATTCTTATTCAGCTCTCGACTTCTGAACAAAAGTTGTAGATCTTTTTCTTAGCTTTCCAGCAACAGGTAGCACGTCTCAATCCGATACTCCTAGCTCAAGATATGATTTTTCTCGCGAAAGCTGCTAATGCTGAAAATTAAATACGAAAATTAAATAAGTGCAAAAATAAAATAAATTATGAAAACACATTAAAACATACAAATAATCAAAGCAAACCGAAGAAATGCTTAAGTTCAAACATGGAAGAACATGCATCAAAATGCACTGATCAAATTGACTTCTTCAAACTTGATCCATTAACTTCGAGAGACACCCCTTGATTTCTTCGCACTTATTTGGGCGATAGGTTAACGTTTACCACCAAGCTTCCTTCTTGAAAGGCTATGTACCTGTTGTCAATTAACTATTGTACTTTGGCTTTGAAAGTGTTGCAGTCTTCAGTTGAATTCCCTTATGATCCGGAATGATATCCACAATGCACATTTGGGTCATACCCGGGTGGGTAAGGTTGTGAAACTAGCTTGAGAGACTTGGGAACCACCAACGATTTTTGAATCAGAGGCTGCAGAAGTTGGCTATATGTCATGACGGTTGGATGACGAGGAGCATTTCTTCTTTCCAAGTTAGTTTGGGGCCTAAGCTGATTTTGACATTGATTTCGATATCTTGGGCCTTGGGCTTGTTGATTTGGATGAGAAGCAAACCAAGATTGTTTGTAATGAAGATCAAAAGGTAGTGGTTATTGGTATAACACTTTGGGCATTGCTAACTGCTCATTTTCAGCTACTTGAAGGTTGGGATCAACAAGCTTTTTGATATTGGCACGACGATCTTCAAATTCTTTTCCTTCAATCTCATCATTGGACGCCGCCTTCTTGGATCCATTACTCACTTCTCCTTTGCTTTCGTTGGTATGGGTCGTGACATTGGAAATCTAAGGCGATATCTCAATGCTCTTACCAGGACACGATGATATCTCATTAGCCACATCCCTGACCTCTTCCTTGTGGTACAAAACCTTGAGGGGTTTTTGGGGTCCTTTTCCTTTCTCACTACTTGGCCCAGAAATCAAGATGTGTGTACCTGAGCTTTCCTCCTTGAGTGTTGGTAACCTAATGTCAATCAATCTTTGTAGCTTGAACTTAAAACTCTTGCATTCCTCGGTGGAGTACCCCATTGTTCCAGTATGGTGTCCTCACTTGACCTTCGGGTGATCTTCTTCAAAGACTAAGCTCTTTTTGTTAATCAGCTCTCGTACCAAGGCTTTCAGCGCTAAGCAAGAATCTAGGTCATGCCCCACTGCCCCTTTATGGAACTCACATGTTGCATTTGGATTGTACCGTGGCAGGTATGGTGACGCAGGTGTGAGAGCTCGAGGGGTCACCAAAGCATTATGGATCAGTTGTGGGTAGAGCTTGCTATATGGCACCAGAATCGGGTCGTTGTGATTTTTGTTTCGAACCTGACTTCGATGATTTTGAGGAGGAATATCCAGAGGATGTTGATGATGACATCCTGAGGAAGGGCCATATGCCGGTAGATGAGGAGTTGCCACATATAATTGCCCCTGACTTGGGGTAACACCAGATGGATGTGGAGTAGTAGCTCCCTCTGTCACAACAATGGGTATGGGATGGCCCTCTTTTCTCAATAAGTCTTGCAGGGTTTCCACGACCCATCCCATTTGGCTCTTCAAAAGATTGAGTTCCTCCTTCAATGCTTCTTGACTTTTCCTTAGCTCGTCCATTATCTATTGAGACATGGTTCTTTATTCTAAACGCGTGTCAGGAATCACTTTGCTGATCATGGACAAAGGATGGATGAGTTTTTTTTTTGTATTTTGTCTGGAAAATGACATGCATTATGATGAGATGCAGATGAAATGGAATGTGAATGAATGCAATGCAAGCCGTGCATATTTGTTTTTTCCTCAATACACGGGTTCAAAAGTCCGAGGTACTGATGAATCTGAATGCTTTCCAAGAATAGGTTCTCACCGGGTATGATCTAGGGTTTCAAAAAAGTTCCTAGAGTCATGGATCCATTAGACTGTTTGCTGCCTATGGCAACTTACTTGTCGGGCATCAACTCCATCCAAAGAATCTACTCTAAGTGAGGTTCTCGCATCGATCCAACGAGAAATTCATCTCGCAGACCCATACTACACAACCATCTTTCCTAGTTGGACACATGATTAAGGTTCTACAAATGGTCCTTAGAGTCATGGATCCTTATGAAAATATTGAAGCCTACGACAACTTACTTGCCGAGCAACAACATCCTCCAAAGGATCTACTCTAAGTGAGGTTCTCGTACTGACCCAACGAGAAATTCATCTCGCAGACCCGCACTACTCAACCTCATCTTATCTTATGTTTTTACTCGAGACTTGGGTAAAAAGTATTTCCCACAAGGTTTGCAATCAGAGTATCCAAGTACCAAAGCATAGTGGAACCAATACAACAGATTTTATCAATATGACAATAAGGATAGCAAAAACAATAAAGAAAAACACACAAGTAAACAACCAAAGGCACACAAATGACCTAACTAGGCTTGACTCACTTAGGGAAATCTTTTCCTCGGCAGAGTCGTCATCTATCGCACCTCGAAAAATGAGAACATGACTTAGCGAAGCGCAATTGCACGCTCGTATGATGGACTAAACAGAGTCGCCACCGAACTTTATTTATTCCTAAAAAGGAAAGGGGAAATATCGATAAAATCCAAGAAATAATGACAATGATTATGGTCGTCGCAATCAAATCAGGGTTCGGGAGTCGATTACGCAAGGGGAAGGTATTAGCACCCCTCACGTCCGTTGTACTCAACGGGAACCATTAGGTTAATCGTGCGCGTTAGTGTTAGTTGAAAATGTCAGGCTTCTCAAGTTATTAGGTGAGAAAGAAAGAACAAAAGAGAGAAGAATGTTTTTGGATTTTGAAACTAAGTGGACTAAACCTAAGTTTTTTATTAATGGGTCTGACAAGATTTACAAATCCTGCTTCTACGTATCTCCGGGTGCAATAGAGAACTCAAGGCTTACGTAGTTCTGGGTAGAAAATATTTGTTTGTTGGTCGATTTTAGCAAAAACTATATTGTATTAATCGACGAGAAACATTGTTTTACCCAAAACAGATGAGGAGCGGACGTATACGTCACATCGAATGGATTTACAAATCAACATTCGGAAAAATGTCACTTACCTCAACTCAACAATTATGGACGAAGCATTGTTTTGCATCATCTTAAGACAAGATGTCCTTCGTTTTGAAAAGGTTTTTCTGATCAATCGCACGGCGGCGAAGAAAAGAGTTTGATTGGTTTGATGTAATTTTGGGCTTGAAAGACGAGTACTTATGACTTGCAAGCTCTTACAACTTGTGTCTAATACTCGGGACTATGTCTGGACCTTTCACCCAGGTAATCTTTTTCTTTCAATTTTATTGAGAAAATAAGTTTGAATATTTACAAGTATTTTGAAGAGAAGACGAATACATAAGGCTTACAAGCTCTTACAACTTGGGCCTAATATTTAGGATTACGACTGGATATTTCATCCAGATAATCTTTTTCTTTCAATTTTCTTATGAAAATGATTTGAATATTGAAGTATTTTGAAGAGAAGACGAATACATAGGGCTTACAAGCTCTTATAACTTGGGCATAATATTCGGGTTTACGACTGGATATTCCATCCAGGGTAATCTTTTTCTTCAGATTCACTTATGAAAATGATTTGAATATTGGAGCGTTTTGAAGAGAATACGAATACATAGGGCTTACAAGCTCTTACAACTTGGGGCTAATATTCAGAATTACGACTGAATATTCCATCCAGGGTAATCTTTTTCTTCAGATCTTACTGAGAGATTTTTTTTAATATTGGAGTGTTTTTGAAGAGAAGACGAATACTTATGACTTGCAAGCTCTTACAACTTGTGCCTAATATTCAGGATTACGACTTGATATTCCATCCAGGGTAATCTTTTTCTTCCAATTTTAATTATGAAAATGTCTTGAAATTAAATTAAAATGATTAATGTACTAAGGTTTGAAATGATTTAAGGGAAATTGAAATGCAGACAAGTAAATGCGAGCACTCAAAGAGAAAAGAGCTCATTGTAAAAAATCTCAAGAGTAAGCCATGGGACTCAGAGCCAACCGAAATTGAGAGCAAACTGAATTTAGTTTTAAACTAACTTAGAGTGGATTCAGGTAAGAACCACTCTAAGGAAGCCGAACAAAAATCTATGCGTCCAAACGATTTTCGGAATTTAAATTGAATTTAAAATTCAGAAGTCGAAATGCAATAAAATAAAATAAAATAAAATAACAGCAGCAACTAAATATATTATTATTACAACAATGTTACAATTTTTTTTTTTTACATCAACTCAAAGTAATCGAAAAATTGAAAGCTAAACACAACACACACGCATTATATAAATATATACATATACATTTGAAACTTATGTGAACCAAAAGTATATATATATATATATATATATATATATATATATATATATATATATATATATATATATATATATATATATATATATATATATATATATATATATATATATATATATATATATATATATATATATATCTGTGTGTGTGTGTAGCCAATAATTAAAATGAAAATAAAATAACAAATTAATAAAAATTAAAAGAAGAGAAATATATTATAATTAAATAAATTAAAGTATACGTTATAACTAAAAAACACAGGATTGTTATAACTAATAAAAGTATAGGTATATATTAAAGCTAAAAACGTAGAAGTGTATATATATAAAGTTAAGAACAACATTGTATATATAAAAATCACAAACAACAGTAACTATATTACATCATAAAAGAAAACTATCAGTTAATTCATATTTTGTTGAAAACTAGATTTTTTGAAAGAATAAGGAACTATTTTGTGAATGGTCACTTCATCTCAATGCATAATAAGCTAAACAAATCAATCACATAGGAAATTGAAAGAAATGGATCTCTCACTCACATTGCTATGTTCCTACTCTTCTCTTTTACTTTTTCTTTGTTTCCCTTTTTGATTTCCTGAGAGAGATGTGTTAAATGGTATCAAGTATTAGCCACTTGTTTTCATTGGTTTTTGCTGAATTGTGTAGCGCCGCTTGGCGTATACTGGTTTTTTTTTGGTGTCCCGAACGTGGTTAGTATATATACTTGGATTTTAGGGTTACTCTATTTTTCTAAATGCCAATAGTACCCTTTTTTTATGTTTTTAGTGAATAAAATGAATTTTAAAACTAAATTAAAAAATTAAAATAAAAGATAAATAAAATCAAAATCAATATATCATTAATTCTAATTATTTTTTACGAACATTTTGACCAAAAAAAACAAAAATAAACGGAACCAAAATGAAAAAAGTCGGGCACAAAAATGCTCGAAAAATTAAACTGAACGCAGCAAAATGATCAGTGCAAGATTAACTTATTGGAAAAATACAACGTTTCTTTTTATTTTGAAATAAATTTTGATCGGTTAAATAGCCCCGAGTTGATCAAAAAGTGGCCGAAAAATTAGTTGAAAAATAAATCGAGCATACCGGATTAAACTACGCAAAACGTAAATTAATAAAGCTGATGTATGGAAGCTTGATTTTAAAAATTTTCGTCCACTGATTTTACGCACATCCGTCGATTAATTCAACCGGTTTGCCTGTAGATCCCAAAAATTATTTCGATTGATATTCTAGGCACTATGCGGTATGGAATGCATGGTATGCTATGTAGAGATGCAATATCTATGATGAATGTACGAAATCCATGATTTAGGGTCAAAATTGGGGTGTGACAGTTGCCCCTATTTAAGTATCTTCAACTATCATATGAAGCAGGACACTCTTCATATGATCATAGTGGGAGATAATTAAATACTAAGAAGACCCAAATTTTGATCCTGAAATGCAAATGATATGATATGATATGAGATGAGATGAATGCATGAACGAATGACTCTTTTTTTATTTGATTTGCTAGGGATATGATCAGATATAAGATAAACCCTAATAGGATGTTTTATGATGGATGCAGAATGAAACAAAGATTTGTGGGAAATAATGGAGACATATGGTAAAGGTGACCCACAAGAAACAAAAAATAAGGGTAGAAATTTAATGGAGATAACAATCTTGCTGGAGGAAAGACAACTAGGGAATATGCAAAAAGATTTTAACAACAGGTTCATGCATGACCTAACAAAGATGGAATATTCAAAGAGTGCTCAATTAACAGGTTCAAACATGACCTGACAGCATTAGGGAACATGCAAAGAAAGTTTAAACAATAAGTTCATACATGATCTGATGACAGTTTGAGTATCAAGGAAAGTTTAGTCAACTGGTTCATGCATGACCTGGCAACACTCGAAAAAATCAAAGAATTCCATCAATAGGTTCATACATGACCTGACCACTAGAATATTCAAAGAGTTTCAATAATAGGTTCAAACATGAACTGAAAATGTTGGGGGATACCAAAAGGTTTCATCAATAGGTTCAAACATGACCTCACAATACTGGAAAACATACAAAAAAAGTTCCATCAACAGGCTCATACATGACCTGACATCATTGGAAAATTCAAAGCGTTTCAATAACAGATTCAGACATGACTTGACAATACTAGAAAATTAAGGAAAGTTTAATCAATAGGTTCATACATGACATCAACATTAGGATATTTAAAGAATTTTCAATAACAGGTTCAGAAATGACCTAACAACACTTGGGAAAAAATCAAAGGGAGTTTTATCAACAGGTTCATACATGACTTGACGACACTGGAAAATTCAAAGAAAGTATATCCACGGGTTTATGCATGACCTGACAATTCTTGAGGTTTCATAGAGATTTTAATAACAGGTTCATACGTGACCTGACAACATTAGAAAACCCAAAGAAAACTTCAACAATAGGTTCATACATGACCTGACAATATTGGAAAACATACCAAGCAAGTTTCATCAACAAGTTCATACATGACCTGACACTTTACAATACATCTGACAGTTCTGGAGATTTCTCACAAGAAGTTCATCCGATCAAAGATTTTGGAGATTCCTAATAGGGAATTTTTACAAAACAAAGATAAACAAGAGTCTTCTTATAAGTAGATCATCCACACAAAAACTACAATGATTCTTTACAAAGAAATCAAACAAAACCAACATCATTGGAGTTTTCTAACACGAAAATCTCCAAGCTTATGGGAATTCCTCAAGATGATGAGTCATACATGACTTTCACGGAACCATCAGGAAATACAGGGTAATCAAACTCTCAGTACGGGCCAACAACAATCGGGTTTTGACCGTAAGCAATGGATTACAACCAGCTTTTAACGGATTTTGCAATGACAATTGAACTTTGACCGTAAGCAATGGATTACAACCAGCTTTTAACGGATTTTGCCAATAACAATTGGACTTTGACCGTAAGCAATGGATTACAACCAGCTTTTAACGGGCTGGTGCCAACAACAATTGGACTTTGACCGTAAGCAATGGATTATAACCAACTTTCGACGGATTTTGCCAACAACAATTGGACTTTGATTGTAAGCTATGGATTACAACCAACTTTTAACGGATTTTGCCAACAACAATTGGACTTTGACCGTAAGCAATGGATTACAACCACCTTTTAATGGATTTTGCCAACATCAATTGGACTTTAACCATAAGTAATGGATTACAACCTAGCTTTTAATGGATAGGTGCCAATAAAAATTGGACTCTGGCCGTAAGTAATGGATTGCAACCAACTTTTAACGGATTTTGCCAACAACAACTGGACTTTGACTATAAGCAATGGATTACAACCAGCTTTTAACGGATTGGTGCCAACTACAACTGGACTTTCACCGTAAGCAATGGATTACAACCAACTTTTAAGGGATAGGCGCCAACAACAATTTGACTTTCACCGTAAGCAATGGATTAGAACCAACTTTTAACGGATAGGTGCCAACAACAATTGGACTTTGATTGTAAGCTGTAGTAAAACAATTACTGGCTACAATGGAGTTTTCCAACAACAACTGGACCTGAAATGATGTTGGCGACAATCAAACTTCAGATACCAATCACGATTATATTTACAAACAGAGTGAAAGTGATGCCAATGAAAATTGGGTTTAAAATGAGTTCTAGTAACAACTGAGCTTGGAATAATGCTAGTGACAACTGTATTTTAGGAGACACCAATGAGCCTTGAAATAATGTCAGGGAATGACATATGAGTTCCGGAAGTATGTCAGAACAAAAATGACATGTCCAGGAATTCACCGGAGAGTAAAAGAAATGAATTTTGGAAATACATCATAATACAAGACAAACATATTCGAGGATACATCAAAAATTCTAGAAATAGATCAGAATACATACACATCCGATAATACATCGAGGAAATTCTGGAAATACATCAGAATACAAGACAAACATATTCGAGAATACATTAGAAATTCTGGAAATACATCAGAATACCGACACATCCGAGAATACATCAGATAGGTGGGGAAACATCTGGAAATGCATCATACAAGTTAGGAAATACATCAATAAACAAAGGAGTAATCCGGAAATTCATCGGATAATCCAAAAAGGAATAGAACCTCATGGAATTTTTTGATAGGTTCCAACTGAGTTGGACTTGAAAATGACTGCGAAAACCAGATGATGGTTTAAGAGCACCAAAGAAAAACTGGAATTAGAGGTCAAATGATATAGGATCAACAACAAGACCTGGGTCAATGCAAAATGAGCACGAAGTACATTTCAGCTATGAATGATTTGAATTTTTTTATGCATGATATATGAATGATCATGATATGAAAATGCTGACACTTGAGTTGACTGAGAGTTTGTAAAGGCTTTTATGGAGGTCATGATTCCTTAACACCGAGAACTAAACCAAATATTTGGTGATAGATGTTGTCAAAGGAGAATTCTATCAAGCTTGACAACCACAACTTAGCCAATGGGATCCTTTTGGAAGATAATGAATCGTGCTAGCATAATTTTCGGGCACTTATCTTAAACTCAATAGTTGTTGACGTGCGAAAGAATTTGTTTGAGTAGTTTGAAAACATGAAGGGGGTCTACCCCTCTGTGGCTCATCTTGCCCTAGTTGGTCGGGTCTTTGAAAATGTTCACCTTGAAAGTGAGTTTGAAATAGCTTGACATGAGACAGTCTCGAGATGGCTTGCCCCAATGTTTGAATACTGCAATTATCTGACCCTGATTAACCAAATCTTGGAATGGTAGACTTCTGATTGACCGTCCTTTGGATAGTTAGACTCATTGAGCTCTGAGGTGGCTTTCCCCAGTCTAAGTCTTGAAGCAAATTACTCTTGGCTAACTGAAACTTTGGGGTGATTGGCTCAGATTGAATGATACTCAAAGAGATTTTCCCCTGACTGGACTTTTTTCACTTTATCAAATTCCTCAATTGTATATTGTTGGAATTTCTTTAATGCTAAGTGTTGACTCGCAAATAGATTGTGCATTCAAAAATGGTAATTTTAATGCAGTGCTTATGCAAAAATTTGAAATCAGAGTTTATTGATATGAACGGGTGAAATACAGTGAATGAGTCATTGATAAGGACACAATGATGATCAAGTCATTCACAGTATGCAAGTCTCTGCCATCAAATGATTAACAAAAATCGTTTGGAGTCAGGTTAACATAACCTTGTTGTAGTATGCTTTCAGAATAAACATGTCTCAATTAGGTCTTTTAAGGGTTGTAACATGGCCTGGTTCACGGTTTTTTGAAACAAAAGGATATAAGTCCCTAATTTTTCCCAGACCGCTTCTTTGAAGCTTTCGGTCCATCGGGATGCCCTAACTTTTGCCTAAGTCATTTTGTGGTATTTGACTTAGCGGGTTTATTTCTCTTTTTTTTTAAAGGTGTTGACTGCCACATTATTGGTGGATGGGGATCAACCAACACTAATTTTAGCTTTTCTCAGCTTCTTTGACACTTCAACATGTGCGCGAAGGATAACATGTGGTTAGAACCTAATTTGAGGGTGTACAGATAGACGAATTCTTTTGAAAGATCGAATGCATGGTCAAACTATCTGAACACAACTACCCTGCCCCAGGTTAAGATTAAGGGTTTTAGATCCGAAATAAACACCAACTTCTAGGCTCAAAGTGGTTGACTAGGGATTAACTCCTTATCTCTTTAGTGTTTGGGGATTTGAAACAATGCCTTACATCATCGGCAAGGTTTTATTCAAAATCATACCACAACAATTTCATGTGTTTCGTTTCATCATCCTCCTTCCAATCTTTGTTAACACAACGGTTTGATAAACAAAAGTGAATGAGAGAAGTATTTTTTTTTGTTTTTTAACATAAATGAAAAACGAGTGAATATGAATGGATTAATTCAAAAGATGCATAAACATTTGATTAATCTTACCAATTCAAAGAAAACAACAATGCTTAAAAGCAACTGCCAATCAACATGCAAGGAAATTACAAAAGAAATGTTGAAACAGCCAAATGATTGTCAGCTTTAGGGAATTGACTTCTTCAAACTTGATCCATTAACTTCGAGAGACACCCCTTGATTTCTTCGCACTTATTCGAGCGATAGGTTAACGTTTACCACCAAGTTTCCTTCTTGAAAGGTGTCGCATCCGCGAAAAACAATCGGCGGGCAAAAACAAAACAAACAGAGCCGCCACCGTGCGTTATTTATCCCAAAGAGGGAAAGGAAACGCTCAAAGTAAACCTGGAAAAGACATGGTCTCGCGACCAAAGAGAGATGGGATCGGGAGTCGGTTATGCGAAGGGAAGGTATTAGCACCCCTACGCATCCGTCGTACTCGACGAGATCCACGCTCAAAAGAATAGAAGAAAGGTTGCTCAAAACTGCTCACAAACATCACACACACACACTGGAAACAACACAGGTGGAGAAAGAGGGAAAAGGGCTCGCTAGGATATCGCATCCTATGCCTACGTATCTCATCTAGAATGAGAATCAGAGCTACCGTAGTTCGGCTCACGCACGCCAAACAAAACACACACAAACAGGCAAACATGGGAACCGAATGCCAATCGCTGGACTTACATCAGACTCCGAACCAACAAACCCACATAGGAAACCCAACTGCCAATTGCTGGACTTACGTCGGACTCCACACAAACAAACGCCAATAGGATACGGACTGCCAATCGCTGGTCTTACATCCATATCCTAACACCCACAAGAAGGTTAACAAACAAACAAGTTAATAGGGAGTCGGGAACTCGAGCCTAATAACTGTCAAGCAAACACACACAAAAGAAAAAGGGTGCCCGGAGAGATCTCGTACGATCTCCTGCCTACGTACCTCATCTGGTATGAGGATCAGGGCAACGTAGTTCCCCTTTACAGGGGAGAAACTTTCTCCTAACCAGAGACTGGGAAATGATAAACTAGAAGGGAGACTGACTCGAGCCTAATAGTTATCATGTAATCCGCAATGGTCCTAGGTTGAGGTTTCTATCTAACTTGCACAGGCAACAAGCTATCCTAAACAGCACAAGCAAAGCAATCATACACACAATTAGCACACACTATATACAAACAAAGTGGGCTCACACAAGGTTAGGCTGTGGAACACAAGCCAACTGTAATCGGGTGTAGTTAGCTCTTAACCCTAACATTGAGAGTTAGGGTGAAGCAGATGAAATGGGAAGTGAGGATAAGACCTCACAGCTCTTATCCCTGGCCTGGGAGAGCTTCAGACAAATGAAAGTGTGGGAGTTCAGAAAGTTGGAACTCTTCTCCACATATGACTGACTCAACAAAGATCTTGGGTTATTATCCACAATGCATCAACACAAGGTGTGTGAGCAAAGTGGATGACACACTGAATAGCAGGAGATGGATTGCACATCTCTTTTATCTGCCAATTGCCTTATCAAAGGACTTCTCCTGCTTGGCACAAACATAAACAAACACAAGCATTGCCTCTTAAGGAGGGCTTCAGACAGGTGCCTGCCCAAGTAACAGGACAGGTCTTCCAGACTACATGAAGTCAGAGAGTTATACCTATGTGGTTAAGCAACCAAGCAAAAGCAAGTTCAAATTGAACTTAAGCAACTTATGTACCTGTTGAAACATCACACAAGTCAGTTAAACTGTACAGACAAACAGATAAACATGAATATCAACAATCAAACCCAATGAGCAAAGGCATAAGCCAACAAGTCAAACTCAAATGAGTTAACAACCCTACAAAACACATAATGTTAGTAGTCAAAAGCAAGCATCAAATGCTCAAGTGAGGTTGCATCATGAAACATATAATCTGGATGTTCAACCTGAAATCAAAGCTCAAAGATGAGACAAACCACTAGGTCAAGGACTAGGGTCAAAGAGGGAGAAAAAATTCAAAACAGAACATGAAATTCAACATGAATCAACTTCAATCCATCAAGAACACAATCCAAAAAGTCCCACATCAATATCAATTACCAAATTCATTTTATGAACTAAATATGGCAAGGTATGCACATTGTGACCACATTGCAACAACAGAATGAACAAATGCACACTAATTCAAAAATGATTCAATTAATTTTGGCAAAACTCATGGGTAAACAGGACATACAACATGATCATCACACAAAAAATTAGAGCATTTGGACATTATTAGGCATGGTAATCAAATTGCATAAGTCAAGGCAAGCACAAACAAGCTCAAATATGACACAACTTGATACATCAACTTAGCACAAGCCTAAAACAGAAATGGTAAATGGTAAAAACCTCAAAACAAAGCCAAAACCACATTCAACATGTCTAGAATTAGTGTGCAAAATTTCACATCCATTAGATAAACAACCAGCATTTCACAAACAAATGAAAATCAATGCCATTCAAAAGTTCACAAATGATCATCCAGAATGAAAAATCTCAATCAAATCAGAAATGATTCCAAAAATTCCACAAAAAAATCATGAGCATTCACAATATTCATATCAAGCACCATACAAAAAATCAGAACATTTGGAATTCATTTGATAGGGCAAATTCATCAATCAAGTTGGACATCACAAGGTGTGACACACATTGTCACACCTACCTTAGAAAAATCATAACTCAGCAATGGAAATTGATAAAAATGCAAACTCAACACCAAAATGTCCAGCAAGATGTCTAGTTTCTACATATCAAATTTCATTAACATTGGATTAAAATTGAGCATTTCACAAATGACATATCAAGGCAAGGTCAAAACATGATACATGTACAAGAACCCTAGGGCAAAAAACAAACCAGCCAAGCACAATTTGCAAAATAATATTCATAAATTTCTAGACACAAAATGTGAAATAATTCAAAAAACCACACAATTTTTGGATCATTATTCCATTTGTTATGATTTTATGAAGTGAGAAAAAAAATGAAAAAAAACATAAGTGAAGCATACATGAACATGTGATGGAGGGAAGGATAAAATATCATAGGCATTTAAAAAAAGTACACCGCGCGGAATCGAATTGAGTAGCCTTTTGAAATGAAAAAAGGCGCGCTGCATGGCATCAGCATGCAGCCAATGGGAACAAACCCTAACGACAGAGCTAAGGCAACGAATTTGAACCAAAAAAACCGCTCTCTAAAATCCTGCATTCATCTTCCTCAACAGAACACGCCATGAACAGTGACCTCCAACAATCATCAAGAACTAATTTCTCAGTTTTTAAAATTGAATACACTAATGCCTAGATCTTGCATTGTACATCATGAATCTACTAATGGTTAAGCATATAACATCAAGACAAGAACAAATCGAGCAAATCAAAGTTCATTCACCAAACTTCAAACAATCGAAACTCACTCAATATGGCATGGTTTTATGTGGTTCAAAGCTCAGATTCATCACAGCAAAGAGATCTACAAGAATATATCAACAATTTCATGAATTAAAGAGGTCGAAAAAGTGACCTCTTGAAGTGCAACTTTGCAATTTCGCGTTTTCCAGGCCTTGTAATGGTTCAATCTTCCTCTAGCAAGCTTGTACAAGTGAATGGAATGGAGATTGAGGCTTAGATGTGCACGATTTTTCCAGAAATTGCAACTGCCATGGATGAGCTTCAAGCTTTGAGATGCTTCCAACTGCACGATTTCTACTGGATCTTGCTTCAATAATGCTCCATAATGATACTAGATGATGAATATCAAGGCAAGGTCAAAACATGATACATGTACAAGAACCCTAGGGCAAAAAACAAACCAGCCAAGCACAATTTGCAAAATAATATTTCATAAATTTCTAGACACAAAATGTGAAATAATTCAAAAAACCACACAATTTTTGGATCATTATTCCATTTGTTATGATTTTATGAAGTGAGAAAAAAAATGAAAAAAAAACATAAGTGAAGCATACATGAACATGTGATGGAGGGAAGGATAAAATATCATAGGCATTTAAAAAAAGTACACCGCGCGGAATCGAATTGAGTAGCCTTTTGAAATGAAAAAAAGGCGCGCTGCATGGCATCAGCATGCAGCCAATGGGAACAAACCCTAACGACAGAGCTAAGGCAACGAATTTGAACCAAAAAAACCGCTCTCTAAAATCCTGCATTCATCTTCCTCAACAGAACACGCCATGAACAGTGACCTCCAACAATCATCAAGAACTAATTTCTCAGTTTTTAAAATTGAATACACTAATGCCTAGATCTTGCATTGTACATCATGAATCTACTAATGGTTAAGCATATAACATCAAGACAAGAACAAATCGAGCAAATCAAAGTTCATTCACCAAACTTCAAACAATCGAAACTCACTCAATATGGCATGGTTTTATGTGGTTCAAAGCTCAGATTCATCACAGCAAAGAGATCTACAAGAATATATCAACAATTTCATGAATTAAAGAGGTCGAAAAAGTGACCTCTTGAAGTGCAACTTTGCAATTTCGCGTTTTCCAGGCCTTGTAATGGTTCAATCTTCCTCTAGCAAGCTTGTACAAGTGAATGGAATGGAGATTGAGGCTTAGATGTGCACGATTTTTCCAGAAATTGCAACTGCCATGGATGAGCTTCAAGCTTTGAGATGCTTCCAACTGCACGATTTCTACTGGATCTTGCTTCAATAATGCTCCATAATGATACTAGATGATGAATTGATCAAGAAAAATGCATGAGATGTGAAGAAATTTGGAGAAAAAATGAGAGAGAATTTTGAGAGACTTTGAGAATTCTAGATCTAAACTTGGGAATTGTGATGAATTCTGTTATGATTTGTGTTATATAGTCCAAGTTAATCATGATTAGGAAAAGCTTTAAGCAAATGCTAATGGAATTGGTGAATTATGAGGTGTTTTGGCAAAAATGAATTTTCATGCTCATGCACCCTCATGCAAGCTTGGCCACATGAACAGTGCCCTCTCTTGGACAAATTTCACTTAAAAACTTGTTTTGAAGCCAATGGAAGTAACGTCATGTTCAAATAATTGACCAATTTCAAACTTGGAAATTTCCCTCCAAAATTCAAGTGAAAAATCAAATGATTATGTGATAAGAATGCATGGCATGTGATGTATGTTTTGGATAGTAGAGGTTGAGACATGAACAATGCAAAAAGAACCACTCCATTTGGCCTTATGGTTTGAAAGTTATGCCCCTTTGAAGTTCCATGTTCACTTGACCAAGTTTTGATCATATCTCTTTAACCACACATGAGAAATTCATGATCTTGGACTTTTTGGAAATGGGAGAGAAATATCTACAACTCTCATGTTCAACAAAATTTCATTTGAAGCTTTCTTGATGATGTAATCTTAAGTTGAAAACCTTTCCATTTTTGGCAATTTCAAATTACAGGTCACTTTCTATTTTTGGAAAGTTTTGTCCTGACTTTATTTTCTTCAAAGTTGATGTTTGAAATGTCAAATGAGACTTGTTTGAACATGAATGAAGTATTTCTAACCACTTCCCACCTCCAAGATCAACAGTTGACTTGTGGTTGACTTTTGCAGTTGATAGATGACTTGGTCATGCACATATGAACTTGAGCCTCAATCTCTTGATGAAATGGCTCCAAAATGAAACCCTAGCTTATACAAGCTCAAGAAAACCATATGAGGATCCCCATCTCATGAAAGACCTCATCTCCTTGAAAAACCCTGACTGGCATAATTCAACTGATTAGGGTTGACCAGAGGTCAAAACCCTAATCCCAAGGAACTGATCAGGCACAATGAACCTCCTGGTGATGATAAGACCATGATGATGGTGATGTACCATTGCAATCAAGATAATGATCAATCTCCTTGAGGAACCAAGAAACCCTAATTGAAGCACAAACCCTCAGATGATTGGTGATCAATTCATGAGACCCTCAAGCTTGAATCTTTTAACCTCTCCATCTTCTGAGAAAGACCTAGAAGGATGACTTACTCATTGTTTCCACATGATATGCAAATATGCAATGAATAATGTCCTACAAGATGAAATGCAATATGCTAAGCTAGCCCCAAGAGAGGAGGGCAAATTTTGAGGTGTTACAGCTGCCCCTATTCAATCCACTGTGAACCTGTCGATATGAACAGCCTCGGCTTTCAGATGATCAGGGTGAAGAGTGATTGAATACCAAGAACAGATGAACAATTTGCACTCTGATGGGAAGTAATTAACAATGCCTGTCAGAATCGACGAAGACGCAATCCTCAAAAGAAGCATCCGTCTGGCACGGAAAAGTTGGCCTGAATACCGAAACAGAAAGTTGACCTGGATACCAAAATCAATGATAACACAGGAATAACCATGGCCTGAACACCGCTCGTCAGTCTGAATATTGAGCATCATAGTATGAGAGTATTGATATCGGTCTGAATACCGGGGGATTGGCCTGAACGCCAAACAACGGGCCTGAACGCCACTTCGGTCTGAATACCATTTCGGTCTGAATACCTGGAGATTGGCCTGAGTGCCGCAAGTTCTTCGACCTGATTGTCGGAAACTTCTTCGATCTGAAAATCGGAAAATTTGGTCTGACTACCCACCTCGGTCTGAATACCGGGAAACTGGCCTGAATGCCACAAGTTCTTCGACCTGATCGTCGGAAACTTCTTCGATCTGAAAATCGGAACTGGCCTGAGTGCCATAAGTGCTTCGACCTGATCGTCGGAAACTTCTTCGATCTGAAAATCGGAACCTGGTCTGAATACCCACCTCGGTCTGAACACCGGAAAACTGGCCTGAATGCCACATCTCGGTCTGAACACCGGAAAACTGGCCTGAATGCCACATCTCGGTCTGATCACCGGAAAAATCTCCATGCCTATCAGCATCGGCAGAGATAAGGAATAGTGATAAATGAGGCGGCACGCGTGCCGACGACCCATGTTGGGGATAACAAGCCATGAGCCGGCTATTCTCTATTCAACCCTAGCTAACGAACATTTTGCGCTTCGCTGGGGATTATTCTCTTTCTATTGCTTTTCTTTTTGGACCCCGAAACTTCTTGAATTATCATTTCGTCTCCGCCCGACAAAAACTCTTCCTCCAATATCGCCCTACTAGGGAATATTGTTGATTCAAAATCAAGATGCCAAACTCCTCAGAGTAACATCTTCACCATCTGGCGAAACCACCTCTCAAACAATAACCACGGTCTGAGACTAGCTTATGCTTGCAATGCTGATGCATGATAATATTTTTAGCGTAATGTTCCATAACCATGGAAATGCTACGCGATTCATTATGCAATATGCTATGCTTATCTATATGATGAATGCATAAAAAGGTATCCCCCTTAAGGGACTCTTCTGGGGAGCTCGAGGCACTCTGCTGAGGAACTCGCCATCACTCCGATCTCCACCCTGCTGGGGAATAACACTGCTGCTGGGAAAAGGGCCACCCTTACCAGGAATAACCTCCTCTGCACCCGATCCGCTTGGGGACTTCGCTGGGGACTTCGCTGGGGAAAGAACCACCAACGTGTGGGGAAACCAACAGTCTCTGACTTGCTGGGGATACAACAATCCCGACTCTGCTTGGAGAAACCAATACCAATAGATACTTCCACTGGGAAATAGCAACCTTCAGGCCTGGCTGCTGAGGAAATACCGATCTCAAACCCGTTGGGGGAGATAACCATCCTGACCCTGCTAGGGAAAACACAGACCTCAAATCTGCTGAGGAGGTAACACTCCCCACCTTGCTTGAGGAAACCAGGAAAATCTGGTACTGAACACCTGTCGACTCGTCGAACCATGGCATTCACCGTCTAAATCCACTGTCAACTTTCCAATTTTGAGAACTCTCAGACTCGTCTGGACTTTTCTGATTCATCACTTTGTATTCTCGACTTCTTCGTACTCTACGAAGAGCGAACTCCTTAGATTGGTACAAACTTTCTAATCTTCAGACTTTGAAGAATCTTCTTAATTAATATCCAGGATCGTCGTACGTCTCGCCGTCTCTTCACCATTCTCCATTCATTCGTCCCTGATTGGACTCCATGGGGATCTTCGCCGAAAGCTTCCACATCACAACCTGCAAGTGAGTGAAAAATATCTAACAGCGCCTGCACAAGAGATCGTTAGATAAAACGTGCCCCAGGCGTGCCAAGATTTCAACACTTGGGTCGCTCAACCTTCCGAATAAGATTTCAAGTTTCAATCTTATAAGCATGCATTGGAAGGGACCTGTACGTCTAAAAATGCAAGATTCTTTATCACAATAACTGGATGTTTTTGCAATCAAAGCGGTAATGAAAACAAAAACAAAATTATTTGACTGAATATGCATTTTATTGATTGAAAAAGTGTGGCTCAAACTGAGCAATACAAAGGAAGCAACTCCTGAAAAGAGGTAATTGCGCACAAAAGGAAAAATCTATCCTAATGGCAATGTGAAACCGCGATCTCATCGAGTTCCAACTCGGTTACACCCCATATGTCCTCAGACTCTCCTCGCTTTCTGCCTTCTGAACAAGACGTTTCCGATTGATCCCCACCGGAGATTATCCATGTCATATCCAAAGTACAAACGATCATGCCAGACGCAGTTGTTCGTTTCAATCCCTCTTTTGCCTGGACCGCCCTTTCGGGTTTTCAGTCCACCGGGATACCTTTTTTTGCCCAAGTCGCCTTTTCAGGTTTTCGACTTGCCGGGTGTACATTTTTCATTTTTATCCCTAATTTTTGCCCGAACCTTTTTCATTTTTTCAGTTCGCCGGGATGCCCATTTTTGCCTGGACTATTTTATTCTTTTCGTCCAGCGGGTCTCTTTATACGAAGTATTTTTTAACTGCGTCCGCATTCACAGGGGATGGAAAATCCTCACCATCCATGGTCGTTAGCAACAAGGCTCCACCAGAGAAAACCTTCTTGACCACGAATGGACCTTCATAATTGGGTGTCCATTTGCCCCTACGATCGTTTTGAGGAGGAAGGATCCTTTTCAGCACCATATCACCCACGTGATACACGCGAGGTCGTACCTTTCGGTCAAAAGCACGCTTCATCCGCTGCTGGTACAACTGCCCATGACAAATGGCTGCCAGCCTCTTTTCCTCAATCAGACTCAACTCTTCGTATCGAGTCCTTACCCATTCAGCCTCTTGCAATTTCACGTCCATCAGGACTCTCAAAGAAGGAATTTGAACCTCAACCGGTAGCACCGCTTCCATTCCATATACCAACGAGAAAGGCGTTGCCCCAATAGATGTACGCACCGAAGTTCGATACCCATGCAATGCAAATGGCAACATCTCATGCCAGTCCTTATAGGTCACGACCATCTTCTGCACAATCTTCTTTATATTCTTATTAGCTGCCTCAACCGCCCCATTCATTTTCGGACGATAAGGAGAAGAATTGTGATATTCGATCTTGAATTCCCGGCACAATTCTGCCATCATCTTGTTGTTCAAATTAGAACCATTATTAGTAATGATTCTCTCGGGAACCCCATATCTGCAAATGATGTCTCTTTTCAAGAACCGGGCAACGACCTGTTTCGTCACGTTCGTATAAGAGGCTGCTTCCACCCACTTGGTAAAGTAATCAATAGCCACTAATATGAACTGGTGCCCATTCGAAGTCGTCGGCTCAATCTTCCCAATCATATCAATGCCCCACATAGCAAACGGCCACGGAGACGACATTAAACTCAACGGATTTGGAGGCACGTGCACTTTGTCAGCATAAATCTGGCATTTATGACACTTCCGCACGAAATTGAAACATTGGGCCTCCATTGTCATCCAATAATAACCAGCCCTCAGCAGCTTCTTCACCATTGCATTCCCACTGGCATGGGTACCAAACGACCCTTCATGAACCTCTTTCATCAATTGGCTTGCTTCTTTATCATCAACACATCTGAGCAAGACCCAATCAAAATTCCGCTTATACAAAACCCCATCCTTATTCAAGTAGAACACCATGGCCAACCTCCGCAGAGTCTTTCGGTCCTTCTTGGACGCTCCCTCAGGATACTCTTGAGTCTCCAGATAATGCTTGATATCGTAATACCACGGCTTCTCATCATCAGACACTGTGTCAACAGCAAACACATAAGCCGGTCTATCCAGACGTCCCACCTCAACACTGAGGAACTGATTCCACCACTGCACCTTAATCAAGGCATCCAGAGTAGCCAAAGCATCTGCCAAAGGATTCTCTTCTCTGGGCACATGATGCATCTTCACCTTGGTGAAAAACGTCAACAATCTCCTCGTATAATCCCGGTATGGAACTAAATGAGATTGATGCGTATACCATTTTCCGTTAACCTGATTCACAACCAAAGCTGAATCTCCATATATAACAAGGTTCTTGATCCTCAAATCAATCGCCTCTTCAATCCCCAGGATACAAGCTCCGTATTCAGCCACGTTGTTGGTGCACTCAAATGTTAGTCGGGTAGCAAAAGGAATGTGGGATCCTTTCGGCGTAACCAAAACAGCACCAACACCGCTACCATTCACGTTAACGGCCCCATCAAACATCAGAATCCATTCAGATTCAGGGTCAGGCCCCTCCTCCGGGATCGGTTCCTCACAATCTTTCGATTTGAGAAACATGATGTCCTCATCAGAGAACTCAAACTTCATCGGTTGATAATCCTCAATGGGTTGCTGGGCGAGGTAATCAGACAATACACTCCCCTTGATTGCTTTCTGAGAGGTATATTGTATATCATATTCAGTCAAAATCATTTTCCACCTCGCAACCCGTCCGGTCAATGCTGGCTTCTCAAAAATGTACTTGATTGGATCCATCTTGGAAATCAATAAAGTGGTATGAACCAGCATATATTGTCTCAGTCGGCGAGCAGCCCAGACCAAAGCACAGCAAGTTTTCTCGAGCAGTGAATATCTTGTTTCACAGTCGGTAAACTTTTTGCTAAGGTAGTATATGGCATGCTCTTTTCGACCAGACTCGTCATGCTGCCCCAATACACACCCCATAGACCCCTCGAGGACCGTCAGGTACAGGATTAACGGTCGTCCCTCCACAGGAGGCATCAGAATCGGAGGCTCCTGCAAATACTCTTTTATCTTTTCAAATGCCGCTTGACAATCATTATTCCACCTGACCGTTTGATCTTTTCTCAACAACTTGAAAATTGGTTCACACGTGGCTGTTAGATGAGATATGAACCGTGAAATGTAGTTCAATCTACCTAAGAAACCACGAACCTCCTTCTCCGTTCTCGGTTCCGGCATTTCTCTTATTGCTTTTACTTTAGCAGGATCAACCTCAATTCCTTTTTCACTTACAATGAACCCCAGCAATTTACCGGACCGCACTCCGAAAGTGCACTTATTCGGATTCAACCTCAGTATGAACTGTCTCAACCGGTCAAACAACTTGGCCAGATCTACCAAATGCCCCTCTTCTGTTTGGGACTTTGCTATCATGTCATCAACATAGCATTCAATTTCATGATGAATCATATCATGAAACAAAGTCACCATAGCTCTCTGATAAGTAGCACCGGCGTTCTTGAGACCAAATGGCATCACCTTATAACAAAAAGTGCCCCACGGTGTGATGAACGTTGTTTTCTCCATATCATCTGGCGACATTTTGATTTGATTATAGCCAGAAAAGCCATCCATGAAGGAAAACACCGAGAATTGAGCTGTATTATCTACCAACACATCAATATGAAGTAGTGGAAAATCATCCTTCGGACTAGCTCTGTTCAGATCCCGGTAGTCCACACACATTCTCACCTTCCCATCTTTCTTCGGGACCGACACAATATTTGCGACCCAAGGCAGATAGTTAGTGACAGCAAGGAAACCAGCATCCCACTGCTTTTGCACTTCCTCTTTAATTTTCATGGCCATCTCAGGTCGAGTTCTGCGCAACTTCTACTTTACTGGAGGACAATCTGCTCTCAACGGTAGCTTGTGCACAACAATATCGGTATCCAACCCTGGCATATCTTGATAAGACCAAACAAAGATGTCGACATACTCTTTCAACAAAGCTACCAGTCTGTTCTTGACACTCGCCTCCAAAGCGGCCCCGATTTTCACTTCTTTTCTGACCTCGTCGGTACCCAGATTCACTATCTCAACTTGCTCTTCGTGCGGCTGAATCACCTTCTCCTCTTGTTTCAACAATCTGGCTAATTCCTCCGACAGTTCACAATCTTCTTCGCCTTCTTCTTCGGCATGATAGATCGGATTGTCGAAGTCATATGAGGGTGTAACAGGATTGTTATCAATGAGATCCGGCGAAATATCGCATCTGCATGAATGTTGATTCATGCATTGCTTTAGAACCGGAGCGAGACAAATTAAAAAAGAAAATGAAAACATTGCCATTTTTATTTTTTTGTTTTTTAAATTGCAAAAATAAATGAAAAACAGGGAACACCGCTTTTAATTGAAAAACATCCTTTCATTTATGAAGCAAATATTGCAAAATGACATGAGGTGGCCCTTACAATGAACCATTACGTTTCGGGCAAAACGTATGGTTTCCATGCAAATAAAATTGAAAACAGAAAAACATTACTCTTCAAGTAGAGTGACAGTGATGATCTGTTCGGCCTTCCAGTTCTGGACTTCCATCCCTGGTGCGCACGGCTTTATCCATCGATCCATCTCACAGTCGCTGTCAACTTCTTCACCCACCATACAGATGTGATCTGGATCCAGCATTCCAGCACTGGTGAATGTGAATGAAGGACGACGTCCTCTACCTTGTCCAGATGAGCCTCTGCCCGGCTGATAACCAACTCCGAATCGATCTTTCTTGGCGGAGATGTCCATCATCTTCCCCCAACCTGGAGCTTCCCCACTCTTCACCACCTCAGCGGCCTGTTTATATGAAGAAATGGACGGCTTCTCCTCTTCTTTGGCAAAAAGAGCATTCTCCACCTTAACGGTTTTGAATGCTTGACTCGGCGTTTCCCATATTTCACCGTCCATTTCAACATACTTGAACGACGATAGGTGGCTGACAAAGATATCCTCCTCCCCGCAAACGGTGACGACCTGCCCGTCCCAAATATACTTTAGCTTTTGGTGCAAAGTCGAAGTCACTGCCCTAGCAGCATGGATCCATGGGCGATCCAACAGGCAACTGTATGCCGGCGGAATATCCATGACATAGAAAACGGACTTAAACACCTCAGGCCCGATCTTCACTGGGAGCTCCACTTCACCGAACACAGCCTGCTTCGAACCATCAAAAGCCCTTACTATCAGGTCAGTGGGCGTTAAGATCAACCCTTCACAATCCAGCTTTGCCAGGGCTTTCTTTGGCAACACATTTAAAGAGGAGCCGGTATCAACCAACACGTGCGAGAGCACGGCTCCCTTACACTCCATAGCAATGTGCAAAGCCCTATTATGATTACGCCCATCCACCGTCAGATCCATATCGGTGAAACCCAGCCCATGACTGGCATTGACATTTGACACCACCGTCTCCAACTGATTGATTGTGATCTCTTGAGGAACATAAGCTCTCTTCAGAATTTTCAATAAAGCCTCCCTATGCCCCTCAGAGCTCAGCAACAAGGATAATATTGAGATCTTGGATGGGGTCTGCTGCAGATGGTCAACAAGTTTGTACTCAGACTTCTTGATGATTCTCAGGAATTCTTCCGCCTCATCATCAAGTTCTCTCTCCGACCCACCAGGCGTCGGTGTCACCACAGGAGTACCTTCATTGATTACTTGTTTTCCTCTTGCCCTGGCTAAAGCCTCGGCCTTTTCTTTCTTTTCTTTTTCTCCTTCCCTACTCCTCAAAGCATCAGGAGCAAATAACCTTCCACTGCGAGTGAAACCACTGGGTCCGACATTATCCACCTTTGAAACGGTGGTTTCACCTGCAGCTTGATCCTCCAACTTCTCTCCATTACAATACACCTCCCCACCATAATGCCACGGCATGACATCATCTTTGTCATAAGGAATTGGCCCAGGTACCGTGATAGTAACTGGAGCCGCATCGGCCAACGTCGACAAATCAACCGGGTCGAAATAAATAGTTATGGTGGAGACATCTTCCTTCCCCAAATCCACCTTCTCAAACCTGAGACTTCCCTCATCCATCAGTCTCTGGACAGCCTCCCTCAATGATATACACCCATCAGGAACAAGAATGCACGCAGCACAGCAATCATCACAGCCCGGAAATACCCCCTTCTCCAACAATAACCTCTTGACCTCAGCCAAGGGAGTCTTCAACTGATCCACCTTCAACAACCCGATTCTGTCCTCCTCAGAGATTGCATTCACTCCCATTTGACCATGCGCAGGCATGGGATTAGCATTCACATTAGGAGATGGTGCAAAGTTGATAGCTTTGGAATCCACCAAGTCCTGGACCACATGCTTAAAAGCTTTGCAATTTTCTACATTGTGTCCAGGGGCACCTGAGTGGAATTCACACTTGGCATTTTCATCAAAACTGGCTGGCCTCTGATCAGGTCTCAAAGGAGCCAAAGTTCTCAGTTGTACCAACCCCAAATCCTTCAGCTTCTTCAACAAGAAAGAATAGGTCACAGGTGGCCTATCGAACTGACGATCATTCATTCTCCCGCGCACCTGATACCCAACCCTCTGCGGTCTCTGCTGAAACGGCTGACGTTGTTGTTGTTGATGTTGTGCAGGCTGATTATCAGCAGGAATAGTTACCGCAGCAGTGTGCTGATAGTAACGATCCCTACTCGGTCCTCTTTGGGTATATACAGCATTTGTATCACCCTCCTTCTTCCTCTGACCGTTTCCAAAGGGCTTCTTCGATCCAGATGACGGAGCATTACCACCCTGGACTTTCCCCAGCTTCAACCAACTCTCTATTCTTTCCCCGGCCACCACAATATCGGCAAAGTTGGTAACCGGGCATCCAACCATCCTCTCAGCAAATGTCCCCTGAAGGGTACCCATGAACAAATCTGACATCTCTCGGTCCACCAAGGGAGGTTGAACTCTGGCAGCCAACTCCCTCCACCTCTGTGCATACTCTTTAAACCCCTCACCAGACTTCTGAGACATACCCTGCAGCTGGGTACGACTAGGAGCCATGTCAGCGTTGAACTGGTATTGTTTAAAGAATGCATCTCCAAGATCCTGCCAGCTTTTAATATCAGAAGACTTCAGCTTGGTGTACCATTCCAGGGATCCTCCGGACAGACTGTCCTGGAAGAAGTACATCCACAACTTCTGATCCATCGTATACGCAGAGATCTTGCGGACAAAAGCCTGGAGGTGAGTTTTCGGGCAGGAACTCCCATTATATCTGTCAAATGCAGGCGCCTTGAACTTCTGTGGGATCACAATCCCCTCGACCAGCCCCATATTCGACATATTGACAAAACCGGGAGTAGCATGACTCTCCAAGGATCTGATCTTCTCTGCCAGCAACTGAATCTCCTTGCTTGGTTGTTGGACACCATACTGACCGAAGGGTTCATTCAGCATAGAGAATTGATCTGCTTCTCTGTCCTCCTCTCTATCCTCCTCAGCCCCAAAGAAAGGAGGAAACAGACTGTCCTTCAGATTATTACCCATCGGACCTGGTCTACCACTGGTAGCAGCACCGAAACCTCCAGCATTGTTAGTCACTACACCAACAGTTGTCCTCTTCCCAAGATCTCCTCCATCCCTGGAACCACCAAGGCCATGGTTAGAGACACCATCCAGATTGACACCACTGTTGGCAGCTGAAGCCCGCTCGAGCTTCTCCACTTTATCAGCAAGTGCTTTCTACCCTACGGCAAACCCTTGCATGATATTGATCAGTTCATTCATCTTCTCCTTCAACTCGAGAAAATCTGTATTGGGTAGATCCATCAGTCTTGGCGTGTTGCGTCTGGTAAAATATCGGTGTGGACGTGTTAAGTGCAAAGGAATGACTCTACGCACACGAGCAATGATTCCTAAAACAATCAAGCACGTTAGCAACTGATACCTGCAAAATAGAAGACAAGTTATTATGATTATGCATGAATGCAATGTCTATCCACATGAGGAACACTCTGTCTTTCGATCCTGGCTTCATCGAGACAGATAATAATCCGGCAGCAATATTTTGACATTCATCAAATGATTTCATCATACAGATCAGAGATATATGATTTAGCAAAATACCACCCAACCATGTGTGTGCCATGTGAGAGCATACGGGAAAGCAAATAAAGCTTGAAGATCGATCACTGAATGAAAACAACCATCGCATATCAAAAGGTGCACTGCAAGTGCAAAAGTCATACATCAAACTGATATAAGTCAAATACAATTCTCCAGAATCAGAATGAAAATACAAGCAAGTGAATTCCGTCAACAGGCCTGACGGTAATTCACACAAATGAGAAAGGTCTACACTGAGGAAGGCCCCACAGAAGGCTCTACATCATCTACCATCTTGGTAAACTTCACCGCGAACCTAAGCTCAGTGTTCTCCTGCTGCAATCTCCCCATTTCCTTCTGGCAAATCTTCATCTGTCTGAAGTAATGATCCCTCTCAGCAAAATAATGATCTCTCTCAGCAATGATCTTCGCTTTCTCAGCTTCCCATTCTGTAGCAATGATTTTGGCTCTGTCTTCCCTCTGATCCCTTACAAGGATTTGTCTCCTGTTCTCGTCTTTAATGACCTGCGAAGCTCTAGACAACCTCTCCTTGGTGATGTCGTGCTCCTTTGTAGACGACTCCAACGCTTGGCTGATCTTGCGGTAATAGGCAGTGTATATCTCAAAGCGCTTCGCTTCCATGGCATGTTTCTTATCTTGATCTTCCATCCTCACTCTGATCTCTTGATTAGCCATCTGAATCCTGGCGACACTCATCTCCAATTCATTCTTCTCCGCTTGCAACTGATCTCTGGCTTTCTTCATCTCAAGGAATTCTTCCATACTGACAGAAGAACGTGGCCCCTCAATTAAAGGACACCAAGGATCACCCCCAGGAAATGGTAGATGGGTGAGCTCAATTCTCTTCCTAAGCCAATCATCAAATGGAGGAAAAGACCTGGTGTTAACCTTGCCAAAAGGAACCTTGCCCTTCCTCTGAATGTTACGCCATGCCCCAGACACTTGCCTCAACTGTAACAAGTTACCCTCAGCTGGGAAGTAGAAAGACTCCTGAATCTCATACTCGAGAGGAGGAACCTCCATAGCAAACCCCATTTGTCTCCTAAGAAGCGTCGGGTTGTAATTAATGCAACCTTGAACTCCTATAAGAGGCACATTGGGAAGACTCCCACAACTGTAAATAAAATCTCGTCCAACCATACCGTTGTGAGTCCAAGCTATGTCCTTCGCTCGCAAACCCATCAACCTGACTGACCACTTGACAGTAGGATCAAGAGCGACAAAGGCACCTCTGGAAGGGAAATACCCCATAAACCACTTGTATAGCAGCTGAGCACAACATCTGATCAGTCCCCCACGCCGCTTCTCGTTCCGATTATGGACCGAGTAATAGACATCTCCAACCAGAGTAGGAATGGGGTTCCTCTGCACAAACAAGCTGATGGCATTAATGTCCACAAAGCTTTTCTGATTAGGAAACAAGATGGTCCCATAAATGCTCACAGCAATCAAAGCACAGACAGTCTTCCAATTACCCACAACAACATGCTCCTTGACCTTAGCCTCCAAGAAACTCAAATGAAAACCAGGTAATTTCCCTTCTCCTTCAAACCCCCTTTTGTCACCTCCAGGCTCAAATAAAGAGCACGAGAAATCTCAGCAAAATCAGGCTCCCCCTTAGTGGCATAGAAAGGAATCTGATCTCGGATCTGAATACCCAGGATGCTGGCATAATCCTCCATCAAGGGCCCCAACAAGTAATCCGGGAAGACGAAACATCTCAAGTCCGGGTCATAGAACTGGAGAAGAGTATGAATGGCGCTCCTATCGCTGTCTGTGAGCCTGAAAACCAACTTCAGAATACCACCGTATGCCTCACGGAACATCCCCACATGGTCAGGGGTAATCAATGTTATGATATCTCTCAACACACCAATCTCTGGGTCGAAGAAACTGTAGACAACATCATCTTTCAAACCGGTCCTCATGTCTGGAACAAAGAAGTCTCTCAACCAGGATCTCAATCAAAAATGTCCTTGCATATGGATAAACATGAGTTAGATGCAGATAAATGCAAAATGTGAATGATGCTGATGTATGAATGCAATGCATTGTGCCATCCTCCCAGTCATCTGAACAACCACCGCACTGAGTTACAGCCTCTGAACTGATCACCACCATATGAAGGAATATGTAACCACAAATCCCACTCAGGGTTCCGAAATAAATGGAACTGAAAGATACATCACCATCATCACCAGAGATTCTCCGAACAGATAACCACAAGACCCTCTGAACCAGCCCAGGGAATCCTAAAATAAACAGATCCCCACTGATAAATACCACGGACAGAACTCCGGCGTCTCAGAAATAAATGCCCATAAATCCGACTTATAAATAGGACTCTAATCAACGGCTGAACCATTAGTCACCAACAAAGTCACCATTAGAACATGCATCTGTAAGAATCAACCCTCCTCTCACAAGTGAATTCTAATCAGGTCATCCTAAGGCGGATAATGGTCTCGACAATCGGGCAAAGATACTCAACAGGTTTGCCCTTTCGGGTGTGCCGCTGCAGCTCTCTTAAGATCGTCTAAACCAAAGATCCGGGAAAGAACGATCACCGAAGTCAATAGCTCAGATGAGGTAACTCGACCAAAGTGGAAACTCCACAAAGGAAAAGCTCCTCAAAAGAACCTCATCCGGCTTGTGGTATGTCACGTTGCAACAACATGCTGATAAAGCAAGTGAGGAACATGAGACCACGCTAATCATAGGTGTATACTCGGGCCTGGGTTTTAGCCCCACTCAGAACACCCACCCCAAATCAGAGGAACCACCTATGCAGAAGACAGCACAATGATAATTTGATGCATGCAAACATTTATGCAAATATATACACAACATAATAATCATAAATGCAATAAATAACAGCACAAGCAACCTAAACTATCCTAGAGAACGCTAGGAGAGACTCGCTTAGGGAAGATGGACCAGCAATAGGTCAACTTCTATGTCCCCAGCATAGTCGCCAGCTGTCGCATCCGCGAAAAACAACCGGCGGGCAAAAACAAAACAAACAGAGCCGCCACCGTGCGTTATTTATCCCAAAGAGGGAAAGGAAACGCTCAAAGTAAACCTGGAAAAGACATGATCTCGCGACCAAAGAGAGATGGGATCGGGAGTCGGTTATGCGAAGGGAAGGTATTAGCACCCCTACGCACCCGTCGTACTCGACGGGATCCACGCTCAAAAGAATAGAAGAAAGGTTGCTCAAAACTGCTCACAAACATCACACACACACTGGAACAACACAGGTGGAGAAAGAGGGAAAAGGGCTCGCTAGGATATCGCATCCTATGCCTACGTATCTCATCTGGAATGAGAATCAGAGCTACCGTAGTTCGGCTCACGCACGCCAAACAAAACACACACAAACAAGCAAACATGGGAACCGAATGCCAATCGCTGGACTTACATCAGACTCCGAACCAACAAACCCACACAGGAAACCAACTGCCAATTGCTGGACTTACGTCGGACTCCACACAAACAAACGCCAATATGATACGGACTGCCAATCGCTGGTCTTACATCCATATCCTAACACCCACAAGAAGGTTAACAAACAAACAAGTTAATAGGGAGTCGGGAACTCGAGCCTAATAACTGTCAAGCAAACACACACAAAAGAAAAAGGGTGCCCGGAGAGATCTTGTACGATCTCCTGCCTACGTACCTCATCCGGTATGAGGATCAGGGCAACGTAGTTCCCCTTTACAGGGGAGAAACTTTCTCCTAACCAGAGACTGGGAAATGACAAACTAGAAGGGAGACTGACTCGAGCCTAATAGTTATCATGTAATCCGCAATGGTCCTAGGTTGAGGTTTCTATCTAACTTGCACAGGCCGCAAGCTATCCTAAACAGCACAAGCAAAGCAATCATACACACAATTAGCACACACTATATACAAACAAAGTGGGCTCACACAAGGTTAGGCTGTGGAACACAAGCCAACTGTAATCGGGTGTAGTTAGCTCTTAACCCTAACATTAAGAGTTAGGGTGAAGCAGATGAAATGGGAAGTGAGGATAAGACCTCACAGCTCTTATCCCTGGCCTGGGAGAGCTTCAGACAAATGAAAGTGTGGGAGTTCAGAAAGTTGGAACTCTTCTCCACATATGACTGACTCAACAAAGATCTTGGGTTATTATCCACAATGCATCAACACAAGGTGTGTGAGCAAAGTGGATGACACACTGAATAGCAGGAGATGGATTGCACATCTCTTTTATCTGCCAATTGCCTTATCAAAGGACTTCTCCTGCTTGGCACAAACATAAACAAACACAAGCATTGCCTCTTAAGGAGGGCTTCAGACAGGTGCCTGCCCAAGTAACAGGACAGGTCTTCCAGACTACATGAAGTCAGAGAGTTATACCTATGTGGTTAAGCAACCAAGCAAAAGCAAGTTCAAATTGAACTTAAGCAACTTATGTACCTGTTGAAACATCACACAAGTCAGTTAAACTGTACAGACAAACAGATAAACATGAATATCAACAGTCAAACCCAATGAGCAAAGGCATAAGCCAACAAGTCAAACTCAAATGAGTTAACAACCCTACGAAACACATAATGTTAGTAGTCAAAAGCAAGCATCAAATGCTCAAGTGAGGTTGCATCATGAAACATATAACCTGGATGTTCAACCTGAAATCAAAGCTCAAAGATGAGACAAACTACTAGGTCAAGGACTAGGGTCAAAGAGGGAGAAAAAATTCAAAACAGAACATGAAATTCAACATGAATCAACTTCAATCCATCAAGAACACAATCCAAAAAGTCCCACATCAATATCAATTACCAAATTCATTTTATGAACTAAATATGGCAAGGTATGCACATTGTGACCACATTGCAACAACAGAATGAACAAATGCACACTAATTCAAAAATGATTCAATTAATTTTGGCAAAACTCATGGGTAAACAGGACATACAACATGATCATCACACAAAAAATTAGAGCATTTGGACATTATTAGGCATGGTAATCAAATTGCATAAGTCAAGGCAAGCACAAACAAGCTCAAATATGACACAACTTGATACATCAACTTAGCACAAGCCTAAAACAGAAATGGTAAATGGTAAAAACCTCAAACCAAAGCCAAAACCACATTCAACATGTCTAGAATTAGTGTGCAAAATTTCACATCCATTATATAAACAACCAGCATTTCACAAACAAATGAAAATCAATGCCATTCAAAAGTTCACAAATGATCATCCAGAATGAAAAATCTCAATCAAATCAGAAATGATTCCAAAAATTCCACAAAAAAATCATGAGCATTCACAATATTCGTATCAAGCACCATACAAAAAATCAGAACAGTTGGAATTCATTTGATAGGGCAAATTCATCAATCAAGTTGGACATCACAAGGTGTGACACACATTGTCACACCTACCTTAGAAAAATCATAACTCAGCAACGGAAATTGATAAAAATGCAAACTCAACACCAAAATGTCCAGCAAGATGTCTAGTTTCTACATATCAAATTTCATGAACATTGGATTAAAATTGAGCATTTCACAAATGACATATCAAGGCAAGGTCAAAACATGATACATGTACAAGAACCCTAGGGCAAAAAACAAACCAGCCAAGCACAATTTGCAAAATAATATTCATAAAATTCTAGACACAAAATGTGAAATAATGCAAAAAACCACACAATTTTTGGATCATTATTCCATTTGTTATGATTTTATGAAGTGAGAAAAAAAATGAAAAAAAACATAAGTGAAGCATACATGAACATGTGATGGAGGGAAGGATAAAATATCATAGGCATTTAAAAAAAGTACACCGCGCGGAATCGAATTGAGTAGCCTTTTGAAATGAAAAAAGGCGCGCTGCATGGCATCAGCATGCAGCCCATGGGAACAAACCCTAACGACAGAGCTAAGGCAACGGATTTGAACCAAAAAAACCGCTCTCTAAAATCCTGCATTCATCTTCCTCAACAGAACACGCCATGAACAGTGACCTCCAACAATCATCAAGAACTAATTTCTCAGTTTTTAAAATTGAATACACTAATGCCTAGATCTTGCATTGTACATCATGAATCTACTAATGGTTAAGCATATAACATCAAGACAAGAACAAATCGAGCAAATCAAAGTTCATTCACCAAACTTCAAACAATCGAAACTCACTCAATATGGCATGGTTTTATGTGGTTCAAAGCTCAGATTCATCACAGCAAAGAGATCTACAAGAATATATCAACAATTTCATGAATTAAAGAGGTCGAAAAAGTGACCTCTTGAAGTGCAGCTTTGCAATTTCGCGTTTTCCAGGCCTTGTAATGGTTCAATCTTCCTCTAGCAAGCTTGTACAAGTGAATGGAATGGAGATTGAGGCTTAGATGTGCACGATTTTTCCAGAAATTGCAACTGCCATGGATGAGCTTCAAGCTTTGAGATGCTTCCAACTGCACGATTTCTACTGGATCTTGCTTCAATAATGCTCCATAATGATACTAGATGATGAATTGATCAAGAAAAATGCATGAGATGTGAAGAAATTTGGAGAAAAAATGAGAGAGAATTTTGAGAGACTTTGAGAATTCTAGATCTAAACTTGGGATTTGTGATGAATTCTGTTATGATTTGTGTTATATAGTCCAAGTTAATCATGATTAGGAAAAGGTTTAAGCAAATGCTAATGGAATTAGTAAATTATGAGGTGTTTTGGCAAAAATGAATTTTCATGCTCATGCACCCTCATGCAAGCTTGGCCACGTGAACAGTGCCCTCTCTTGGACAAATTTCACTTAAAAACTTGTTTTGAAGCCAATGGAAGTAATGCCATGTTCAAATAATTGACCAATTTCAAACTTGGAAATTTCCCTCCAAAATTCAAGTGAAAAATCAAATGATTATGTGATAAGAATGCATGGCATGTGATGTATGTTTTGGATAGTAGAGGTTGAGACATGAACAATGCAAAAAGAACCACTCCATTTGGCCTTATGGTTTGAAAGTTATGCCCCTTTGAAGTTCCATGTTCACTTGACCAAGTTTTGATCATATCTCTTTAACCACACATGAGAAATTCATGATCTTGGACTTTTTGGAAATGGGAGAGAAATATCTACAACTCTCATGTTCAACAAAATTTCATTTGAAGCTTTCTTGATGATGTAATCTTAAGTTGAAAACCTTTCCATTTTTGGCAATTTCAAATTACAGGTCACTTTCTATTTTTGGAAAGTTTTGTCCTGACTTTATTTTCTTCAAAGTTGATGTTTGAAATGTCAAATGAGACTTGTTTGAACATGAATGAAGTATTTCTAACCACTTCCCACCTCCAAGATCAACAGTTGACTTGTGGTTGACTTTTGCAGTTGATAGATGACTTGGTCATGCACAGATGAACTTGAGCCTCAATCTCTTGATGAAATGGCTCCAAAATGAAACTCTAGCTTATACAAGCTCAATAAAACCATATGAGGATCCCCATCTCATGAAAGACCTCATCTCCTTGAAAAACCCTGACTGGCATAATTCAACTGATTAGGGTTGACCAGAGGTCAAAACCCTAATCCCAAGGAACTGATCAGGCACAATGAACCTCCTGGTGATGATAAGACCATGATGATGGTGATGTACCATTGCAATCAAGATAATGATCAATCTCCTTGAGGAACCAAGAAACCCTAATTGAAGCACAAACCCTCAGATGATTGGTGATCAATTCATGAGACCCTCAAGCTTGAATCTTTTAACCTCTCCATCTTCTGAGAAAGACCTAGGAGGATGACTTACTCATTGTTTCCACATGATATGCAAATATGCAATGACTAATGTCCTACAAGATGAAATGCAATATGCTAAGCTAGCCCCAAGAGAGGAGGGCAAATTTTGAGGTGTTACAGCTGCCCCTATTCAATCCACTGTGAACCTGTCGATATGAACAACCTCGGCTTTCAGATGATCAGGGTGAAGAGTGATTGAATATCAAGAACAGACGAACAATTTGCACTCTGATGGGAAATAGTTAACAATGCATGTTAGAATCGGCGAAGACGCAATCCTCAAAAGAAGCATCCGTCTGGCACGGAAAAGTCGGCCTGAATACCGAAACAGAAAGTTGACCTGGATACCAAAATCAATGATAACACAGGAATAACCATGGCCTGAACACCGCTCGTCAGTCTGAATACTGAGCATCATAGTATGAGAGTATTGATATCGGTCTGAATACCGGGGGATTGGCCTGAACGTCAAACAACGGGCCTGAACGCCACTTCGGTCTGAATACCATTTCGGTCTGGATACCGGGAGATTGGCCTGAGTGCCGCAAGTTCTTCGACCTGATTGTCGAAAACTTCTTCGATCTGAAAATCGAAAAATTTGGTCTGACTACCTCACTTGACCTTCGGGTGATCTTCTTCAAAGACTAAGCTCTTTTTGTTAATAAGCTCTCGTACCAAGGCTTTCAGCGCTAAGCAAGAATCTAGGTCATGCCCCACTGCCCCTTTATGGAATTCACATGTTGCATTTGGATTGTACCGTGGCAGGTATGGTGACGCAGGTGTGAGAGCTCGAGGGGTCACCAAAGCATTCTGGATCAGTTGTGGGTAGAGCTTGCTATAAGGCACCGGAATCGGGTCGTTGTGATTTTTGTTTCGAACCTGACTTCGATGATTTTGAGGAGGAATATCCAGAGGATGATGATTTCGAGTTTGTTTCTTCGCCGATGCTGACAGGCGCTGTTAATTATATCCCATCAGAGTGCAAATTGTTCGTCTGTTCTTGGTATTCAATCACTCTTCATCCTGATCATCCGAAAGCCGAGGCTATTTCGTATCGACAGGTTCACAGTGGATTGAATAGGGGCAGCTGTAACACCTCAAAATTTGCCCTCCTCTCTTGGGACTAAGCTAATCATATTGCATATCATTTTAGGTCATTAGGCATTTCATATTGCATATCATGTGGTTACATTGTGCAAGCTATCCTCCCAAGTCTTGATCAGAAGATGAGGAAGTCAAAGTGCAAGCCTAGGGTTTATTGACTGATCATTAGCCATCTGAGGATTGGGCTGTGAATTAGGGTTTTATGATTCTCAAAGGATATTGGTCTTCATCTTGATTGAAGTGATACATCATCATCATCATGGTTTGATTTCATCAAGAGATGGAGGCAGATTCCTTGAGATTAGGGTTTTGACCACTGGTCAACCCTAATCAGTTGCATTGGGCCAGTCAGGGCATAGTCAGAAGATGGGATCTGTGATGGTTATGGGGTTCATTTTATGATTATTTTGTGATTATTGAGGCTAGGGTATCACCCTTGAGCCATTTCAGTTGAAGATTGGGGTTCAATTTGATCTATGCATTGCCAGATTCATCTATCAGATGAAAAGTCAACTGTGGTCAACTGTACATGATCTGATGGATTTGAAGGTGGAAATGAGTTGGATACACTTCATTCATGTTGGAACAAGTGTTATTTGACATCTCAAAGCTTAAGAATGAAGAAAATCAAGTCAGGACAAAAACTGCCAAAAATAGAAAGTGACTTGTAACTGAAGTTTCCAAAAATGGAAAGTTTTTGACCTCAAAGCCACGTGTCCAAGGAAGCTTCAAATGAAAATTTGTTCAACATGAAAGTTGTAGATCTTGTTCTCACCTTTCCAAAAAGTCCAAGAACTTGAAAATCCAATGTATGGTTGGAAAGTTATGGCTCAGTGAAATTCAAAAATGACCCGTAATCCGGAGGCCATAATTTCCACATGCTTTGTCCAAATTGCAAGTTCTTTATATGCACAAACTCCATTTGACATGTACTTTCATGGTGCATAATTGGATTTTTCCAAAAATGGCCAATGCAAAAAGTCAATTTTCAACTGGACAGTTAAATTGGACCAGGGGCAAAATTGTCCAACTTTCAAAATAATTGGAATTTTTGAGTGGGGATTTTTGCAACACCTCATGAATGGTATTTGAAATGTGTTGGAATCATCACTTCATGCCTAAGGCTTGTAATTTAAGATTTGGTTTGGAAAATGGAATGGCAAAAATGGACAAAGTGGCATTCACATGTGATTTTGCAAATTACACAACCAATGAGCATGAGACAAGTTTCAACAGCTCACACATGACATTTGGAAGGTGTATGAGCTGTCAAAACAGGTGGCAATGAGCTGGCCTTGGAAATTCCATTTTTACCCCTCATTTGGAAATTACACTTTCATTAACAATTCCAATTTGGCTAATGGCATGATTAATTGGTGATTAGTGCAGCATATATAATCTTAATCACCTAATAATCATAACAGAAAATCACTTTTACCAAGATTGGATCTCAAACTTTCCAAATTCTCAAGTTTTCTCTCAAAAGCTCAAGAACACCATAAACACAAAACTTCATCAAACTTCATCGAATCTCAACCAATTTTCGAATTTCTTTTGGATTGATCTTGTTTCATCCTCTTCACCAACTGTTTTTGGAGATTGAAGAGAAAGAAGCCTTGAATCGTGACTGTTCCAAGAAGCTCCATCAATGGTGAAATCGAATTTTGAGCAATAGAAGCCATGGCAATTGATCTTGAGCATTCCAATCACCTTCATGGAGCTTATGTAGCATCTGTTTCACTAATTTGAGCGCAAAAGCTGCACGAACAAACACTGCCATAGCAGGTATGTCAAATTTTCGACCGTCACGATTCTCTTAATTGTTATGTGCATTCTATAGTACGTTCAATGTAGATTACAGTGATAGTCTTAGTTTTGTGAATGATGTACCGTAGGCTGCGCAATCTTGATTTGAAAGTATGAAACCAAAACCTAAAACGCTCGATCCGGAATATTTAGGGAGAATTAGTTGAAATCGTTTGCATATTTGAGATCCTGAGAGCGAGACCTTTCCAACGGATGTTCATTTGTGAGATTTGGTTGAGTTTTGAGCAAAACCGATTTTGGACTTGGAGGTTGAGTTGTGCGAGGAAGACGATGGAGTTTGCTGGCCTGTTACTGTTTGATCCGAAATTTCATTTGAATTTTTGAAATACATGTTTCCCGCTCCCGCGCTTCAGGAATTACGGATGTGCCATTGGCAATTTTAATTAATTAACATATTATTCTAAAAAATTGTTAAAAAATCATTAACATGTTAAAAAATTCATAAAAAATCATAGAAAATTCAGAAAAATATGAGAATTTTTTCTTTGACTTCCTTGTTGACTGTAGATGATTTTTGACCTATTGGTCAAAGTTGTGCTTGGCAAAAATATTGTTTGACCTAGACTTATTTCACATGTGCTCAAAATTGATACATTTTACCATTTGGTTCATGAAATGCTCATAGTGTTAAATAAATTCTTGAAAATTTTTGTGATGATTCTTGACTGATTGATGCTCATTTCCATGTAAATTTCATGAATTTTTGATACCTGGTCATGGAGCAGCAAATTTTGGAACTTAGGTGTGACAATTTGTGTCACACCTCATTATGTCAACTTGCTGGATTTTTTTGAGTGACCTATACTTGTTGGATTAATGTGAAATTTTGCATGATGGTTGATTAACATGTTAAGATGCTATGTGAATTTTTGTGGAATTTTATGTGGCATTTTCAAATTGATTGCTATTTTTCATTTCTGTTGGTCAAATATGCAAGTTCATGTGACATAGGTTGGTAGAATCAATGTGAAATGCTCATATGGTATTGTGTGATCATGAAATTTGATATGCTTGTAATAGACACATGATGTGACATCCCTGTTTTGGTCTCACTCATTTCTTTTTTGTTTTCGTTGAGATATGAATTTTTGAAGTGGAAGCATGTATTGATGGTGCGAATTGGAGCATGTAATTGTGTCTGTTTTTGTTGATTTTCATTGACATGGTTCTATTTGCCCAAATGAGCTCAAATTTGACATGGTAGACCTTGAATATCCCCTGTTTAGGTGTAATTTATTTGAGAATTTTTGGAATTGTTTTGATGTGGATTTGAATGCAATAGTTCTGTTTGTATGCTTGGTGCTTCATTTAAACTAGTTTGCCTTATTTTGTGCATAACATGAGCATAAGGAATGATATAAACATGAGACCAATGATGTTTGCTCTTGTTTGACTTTAATTTGACTTTGGTTGGTAAATGCCTTGCTGTTTAGGGATTTTTTCTTGCTTTGGACCCTAGGCTTGGCCTAGTGGTCTAGTTGCTAATGTTTGCTTGATTTTTCAGGATCAAAAGCATAATGCACATGGAGAATGATCCAAATCAATTTTAATTGGTGTTGTTGATATTTGTACACTAACATAACTTGGTTTTGTAGGTTGTGAAGCTTGGGCTTAAGCCTTGAGCTTGCCTTGTGTTGTGCATTGAGTTGTATAGTTTGATTGATTGAACACTTGCTGTTTATGGTTTGTCTGTCTGATTACTAACTGTGTTTGATTGTTTCCAGGTACTTTAGTTGCTCAGTTCCTTGTGAACTTTTGCTTTGCTTTGCTTAAGCGACTTGCATAGAGGTATAACTTTCTAACTTCATGTAGTCTGGAGACCCGGCTGTTACCGGGCCGGGCAAATTGTCTGAAGTCCTCCTTAAGAGGCAATGATTGTGGTTGTTTATTTTTAAGCCCAAGCAGGTGAAAGTCCTTTAAATAAGGCAATTGGTGGAAGGTAGGGGTATGCAGTCTACCCCCCACTATTCTGTGAGTCTTCTCCTTGCTCCCATTACATGGTTGTAGCATTGAGATCCTAGCCCAAGATCTGTGCAGTGCACAATCGAGTCGGAGTCATCGAGTATAGAAGGGTTCCCCCATTCTGGACCCATGCTCATTTGTCAGAAGCTCTCCCTGGTTAGGGATAAGAGCTGTGAGGTCTGATCCTCACTTCATCCTCTCATCTGCTTCACCTTAGCCTCGTAATGGCAAGGTTAAGAGCAAACACAGCCCGTACAGATGACTTGCTGAGGCAGTCAAACCTATTGTGTGAGCCCCTTGTTTGGTTATAGTGCGTGCTATGTGGATATCTGATTGACATGCTTGTTTGAGATGCTTGTTCTCATTTGATATATGATTGTATGCTTGTGTGTTAGCTTCTTTCCTGGATAGGAATAGTTTGCTTATGCAAGTAGGATAGAAAACTGAACTTAGGGTAAGCGATGCATGATAACATTAGGCTCGAGTCTCAGCTCCCTAGTCGTGTGTCTTTCCCCGGTTTCTGGTTAGCAATTTAGTCCCTTTCAGGGGAACTACATCGCCCTGATCCTCGTTCCAGACGAGGTATGTAGGCAGGTGGTCGGGCGAGACCACTCCGGGCAACCTTTTTCTTTTTTGCGTGCGTTTACTTGTTATCTGACTGTATGTTTGGGTTCGGATGCCGACATAAGCCCAGTGATTGGCTGTCGGGCTCCAAGTTTGCCCTTTTGAGTGAGTTTTGGTTCGGATGCCGACGTAATTCCATCCAGTGGTTGTCGGGCTCCATGTTTGCCACCCTTGCTTGTTTGTATGTTTTGTGTTGTTTGGCGTGCGTAAGCCGAACTACAGTGGCTCTGATTCTTGTTCTAGACAAGATATGTAGGCATAAGGTGCGATACCTTATCGAGCTCCCTTCTCTTAACCCCACCTGCGTTCCCCGTGTGTGTGTGTGATGTTTAGCAACCTTTTCTTTATTCTAGGACGTGGATCCCGTCGAGTACGACGAACGTGAGGGGTGCTAATACCTTCCCCTTGCGTAACCGACTCCCTTACCCTTTCTCTCTGGTCGCGAGACCATTTCCTTTCCAGGTTTCTCTGAGCGTTTCCTTTCCCTATCTTGGGATAAATAACGCGCAGTGGCGGCTCTGTGTGTTTTTAATTTTGAGCATCGCCGGTTGATTTTTCGCAGGATGCGACAGCTGGCGACTCTGCTGGGGACACGATCTGATGTAGACCTATGCTGGTCCATCGTCCCTAAGCGAGTCTCTCCTAGCGTTTTAGGATTAGTTTGGGTTGCTTGTTGTGTGTTTATTTATTGCATTTAGTTATTCTAACCATTGTTTATATTTGCATTAAATATGTGCATGCATCATTACTGTCATGTTGCCATCTTCCTCTGCAGGTGGTTCTGTTATTTGGGGTGGGTGTTATGAGTGGGGCTAAAACCCAGGCCCGAGTATACACCTAGGATTAGTGTGGGTCTCACGTTCCCCATTTGCTATTTCAGTATAATGTTGCAACGTGACATACCACAAGCCGGACGAGGTTCAGTCGATAGTGCTTTCCATTGTGGGATACTTCACTTTGGCTTAGTTACTTCTTCTGAGCTATTGACTCTGGTGACCGATCATTCCCGGATCTTTGGTTCAGACGATTTTAAGAGAGCTACAATGGCACACCCGAAAGGGCAAACCCATTGAGTATCTCCGCCCGATTGTCGAGACTATTATCCGCCTTAGGGTGACCTGATTAGAAATTACCTGTGAGGGGAGGGTGATTCATTCAGATGCATAATCAGATGGACTCAGATGGTGACTTTTGGTTCTGTGATTCAGAGACCTATTTATAAGTCGGATTTATGGTCAGTTATTGCTGTGACGCCGGAGTGCTGTCCGAGATTTATCAATGGGGATCCGTTTATTTCAGGATTCCCCGGGCCGAGATATTTATCAGTGGGGGTCCGTTTATTTCAGGATTCCCCGGGCCGAGATATTTATCAGTGGGGATCCGTTTATTTCAGGATTCCCCGGGCCGATTCAGATGATGGTATGTCTGCTCAGAGGTTGATGATGATGATGATGTATCTGTCTTCCGTTTATTTCGGAACCCGTAGGTCAGATTGATGGTTACACATTCCTCAGATGGTTATGATCAGTTCAGAGACCAGATTCAGTGAAGATGATCAGATGGCTTGGAGGATGGCAACGCATTCCATTCATTCATCAGCATCATTGCATTTTGCATTAATTGCATCTAACACATGTTTACCCATATGCAGGGACACTTTTGATCGAGATTCTGGTTGAGAGACTTTCTGCTCAGATATGAGGGCCGGGTTGAAAGACAACGTTGCCTACAGTTTCTTCGATCCAGAGATTGGTGTGCTGAAGGAGTTGATAGCATTGATTACTCCCGACCATGTGGGGCTGTTCAGAGAGTCATACGGCGGTATTCTGAAGACGGTTTTCAGACTCACTGACAGTGATAGGAGCGCCATCCACACTCTCCTCCAGTTTTATGATCCGGGGCTGAGGTGCTTTGTATTTCCAGACTATCTGTTGGGGCCTCTGATGGAGGATTATGTTAGTATCCTGGGTATTCAGATCCGAGATCAGATTCCTTTCTGTGCTACTGCGAGAGAGCCTGATGTCCTTGGGATTTCCCGTGCTCTTTATTTGAGTCCGGAAGTGACCAGGGAGGGTTTGAAAGAGAAGGGAAAGTTACCTGGTTTTCACTTGAGTTTCTTGGAGGCCAACGCCAAGGAACATGCTGCTATGGGTAACTGGAAGACGGTTTGTGCTTTGATAGCTGTGAGCATTTATGGGGTTGTTCTGTTTCCTAATCAGAAGAATTTTGTGGACCATAATGCTATCAGATTGTTCATGCAGAGAAACCCTATTCCTACTCTGATTGGAGATGTGTACTACTCAGTGCATAACAGGAATGAGAAGAGGCGTGGTGGTCTGGTCAGATGCTGTTCTCAGTTGCTCTTTAGATGGTTCATGGGATATTTGCCTTCTCGAGGTGCCTTTGTTCAGATTGATCCCAGTGTCAAGTGGTCCTTCAGGTTGATGGGTCTGCGGGCTGATGACATTGCTTGGACGCATAATGGCTTGGCTGGACAGGATTTTATATATAGCTGCGGGAGATTCCCCAATGTGCCTCTCATAGGAATTCAGGGTTGCATCAACTACAACCCGATACTTCTCAGGAGACAGATGGGGTTTGCTGTGGAGGTTCCTCCTCTTGAGCGGGAGATTCAGGAGTCCTTTTACTTCTCAGCTGAGGGCGATCAGGTCAAGCTGGTGCAGGTGTCTGGGGCATGGCGCAACATCCAGAGAAAGGGCAAGGTTCCCTATGGCAAAGTCAATTGCCGGTATTTTCCTCTTTTTGAAGATTGGTTGCGAAAGAGGATTGAGCTCACATTTTTACCATTTCCTGGAGGTGATTCTGTGTGTCTTAGGATCGAGGGTCCAAGTTCTTCCGTTAGCATGGAAGAATTCCTTGAGATGAAGAGGGCCAGAGATCAGTTGCTTACAGAGAAAGCTGAATTAGAGAGAAGTGTTGCTCGTTTTCAGGCGGCTAATCAGGAGATCAAAGTGAAGATGGAAGATCAAGACAAGCGACATGCCTTGGAGGCCAAACGCTTTGAGATGGATACAGCCTATTATGGGAAGATCAGTCAGGCCTTAGCGTCGTCCAACCGGGAGCACGACATCACGAAGGAGAAGCTGTTCAGAGCATCAAAGGTGATTGAAGATGAGAAGAGGAGGCAAATCCTCGTCAGGGATCAGAGAGATGAGAGAGCCAGAGTAGTTGCTGCAGAGTGGGAAGCGGAGAAAGCAAAGATCAGGGCTGAAAGAGATCACTATATGGCTGAGAGAGACCATTACTTCAGGCAGATGAAGATTCATCAGAAGGAAGTTGGAAGACTACAGCAGGAGAACACCGAGCTCAGGTTCGCCGCAGAGTTCGCGAGGATGGAAGATGAGATAGGGCCACCTGCGGGACCCTCATCCAGATAGATCTTTCATTTGTGTTGGATTACCGTCAGGCTTGTTGACGGAATTCACTTGTCTGTATTTCTTTTCCTGATTCTGGAGGATTGTATTTGACTTTATCTGAGTTGATGTATGACTATGGCACTGATTGTGCACTCTTTTGGTTATGGATGGTGATTTTCAGTCAGTGATTGATCTTCAAGCTTTATTTGCTTTACCGTATGCACTTACACAAGCACACACATGGTTGGGGGTATTCATGCCAAATCACATATCTCCGATCTGCACGATGAGATTGAATGCTGAATATAAGAAGTTTGCCGTCGGATTGTTATATGTCTCGATGATGCCAGGATCGAGAGACAAAGTGTCCCCCATATGGACAGACATTGCATTCATGCATAGTGACTTGTTTTTTGTTTTGCAGGTGTCAGTTTCTAACCTGTTTGGTTGACACAGGAATGATGAATTCGTCCAACACTGATATTCTCGAGTTGAAAGAGAAGATGGGAGAGCTGATTAATGTCATGCAAGAGTTCGCCCTGGGGCAGAAAGTAATTGTCGAAAGGGTGGGAAGGATTGAAGATTGGCTGAAGATGGGGAACATGCAAGGAAACGCTTCGTCATCTGGACCGAAGAAATCCTTTGGTAACGACCAGCGCAAGGATGAGGGTGGATCGAGTGCTGTGTACGCCCAGAGAGGACACGGTAGGGGTCGTTACTACCAGCACACTGCTGCAGTAACCATCCCTGCTGGTAATCGGGCAGTCCGACAGCAACCTCAGACTAATCCCCAGAAGATACAGGGAGCTGGGAGTCAAGTGAAAGGAAAGGGGGTTGATCGTCATTTTGACAAGCCACCCATGCCATATGCTGCTCTGTTTAAAAAGTTGATGGATCTGGGGATGGTTCAGCCAAGGACGTTAGCTCCATTGAGAGCAGATCAGTGGCCACCAAACTATAATGAGAACGCCAGGTGTGAATTTCATTCTGGTACGCAAGGGCATGACATTGAGGGTTGTAGAGCCTTTAAGCATACTGTTCAAGACCTGCTGGAGTCCAAGGCCCTCCATTTTTCACTATTGACAGATGTTAATGCTAATCCCATACCGGCGCATGGTCAGGCGATGGGGAATGCAATTACTGAAGATTCAGATTACACCCGGGCAGTGGGTAAAGAAACTAACAGTGACTGGGGAATTGATCAGTGGATAAAATCGTGCGTGCCAGGGAGCTGGAAGGCCTAAAAGATCAACACTGTTACTCGTCTGGAAGAGTATTATTTCTTGTTTTCAGTTTATTTGCATGAAAGCCATACGTGTTGCCCGACACGTAATGGTTCATTGTAAGGGCCACCTTATGTTCATAATTTGCATTTCTGCATCATTAATAAATGGATGTTTTTCAGTCAAAAAACGGTGTTCCCTGTTTTTCATTTATTTTGCAGTTTAAAAACAAATAAAAATGGCAATGTTTATTTTCATTTTTTATCTTTTTGTTTTGTCTCGTTCCGACTTCAAAAACAAGTTTCCGGATCTCGTTGATAACAATTTGGTTACCCCTCATATGACTTCGACAAACCGATCTATCTTGCTGAAGAAGAAGACGAAGAAGACTGTGATCTGCTGGAATTAACCAGATTGCTAAAACAAGAGGAGAAGGTGATTCAGCCGCCCAAGGAGCGGGTTGAGATTGTTATTCCACGCACCGCCGAGGTCAGGAAGGAGATGAAAATCCGGGCCGTTTCAGAGGCAAGTTGAAAGCAGGATGGTAGGCTTGTTGGAAGAGCATGTGGATGTCTCTACCTGGTCATGTCAGGGTATGCCGGGACAGATACCGATATCATTATGCTCAAGCTACTATGGAAAGAAGACTGTCCTCTTGAGAAGCAGAGCGTCGATGCCACGTATCAGGGTGACTTTGTTTCATGATGTGACTCATCATGATATCGAATGCTATGACATGATAGCAAAGTCCCAGTCAGAAGTGGGGCATCTGGCGGACCGGGGCAAGTTGTTTGACCGGTTGAAACAATTCAAACTGAGGTTGAATTCAAGTCAGTGCAATATCAGAGTGCAATCCGGTAAATCGTTGGGGTTCATTATAAGAGAGGAATCGAGGTTGATCCTGCTAAAAAAAAAAAAAAAAAAAAAAAAAAAACAAGAAAAAAAAGAACAACAACAAAATGCCTGAACCGAGGAACAGAAAAGAGAGGTTCGTGGTTTCTTAGAAAGAGTGAACTACCTGTCATGGTTCACATCTCATCTAATAGCCACGTATGAACCCATATTCAAGACTGTTGAAAAAAAATCGAACGGTCAGGCGAAATAATGATTGTCAAGGGGCATTGAAAGAAATAAAGGAATAAGTTGCAGGAACCTCTGATTCTGATATCTCCTGTGGGAGGAGCAATTGTCAGTTCTGTACTTGACGGCCTTCGAGGGATCCACAAGGTGTATTGGGTCAGCATGACAAGTCTTGTCGAAAAGAGCATGCAATTTACCTTAGCAAAAAGTTTACCGACTGTGAAACAATACATTCACTGATCGAGAAAACTTGCTGTACTTTGGCATAGGCTGCTCGCCGACTGAGACAGTGTATGCTGGTTCATACCACTTTGTGGATGTCCGAGACGGATCTGATCAAGTATGGGTTTGAGAAGCCAACATTTACCGGACGGGTTGTGAGAGGAGTAAAATAATTTGTGATGCTCTCAGAAAGCAGTCAAGGAGTGCATTGTCTGATTACATCGCTCCGCAACATTGAAGATTATCAACCGATGAAGTTTGAGTTCCCTGATGAGGACATCTCGAGGTGCTCTAATCGAAAGATTGAGAGTAACCGATCCCGGAGGAGGGGCCTGACCCTGAATCCGAACGGATTGTGATGTCTGATGGGGAGGATAAGGTGGATGAGTTAGTGCTTCCCGGGGCACGATGGAATGTACCAACGATGGTGACCGAGTACGAAGCTGGTATCCTGGGTACTGTACCGCGGTACGTACGTCTGCTGGGGCACACGCCTTTCTCACTTAGAAAGCTTGATTGAAGAAAAGAGGCTAGCAGCCATCTATCAGGGGCGGTTATATTAGCAGGGAATGAAGCGTGCTCTTGACAAGAAAGTACGACCTCGGGTATATCACGTGGGTGATATGGTGCTGAAAAGGATCCTTCCTCCTCAGAACGATCGAAGGGGCAAATGAACACCGAATTATGAAGGTCCATTCGTGGTCAAGAAGGTTTTCTCTGGAGGAGCTTTGTTGTTAACGACCATGGATGGTGAGGATTTTCCATCCCCTGTGAATGCGGACGCAGTTAAAAAATACTTCGTGTAAAGAGACCCGCTGGACGAAAAGAATAAAATAGTCCAGGCAAAAATGGGCATCCCGGCGAACCAAAATCAGAAAAAGGTTCGGGCAAAAATTAGGGATAAAAATGAAAACTGTACACCCGGCAAGTCGAAAACCTGAAGAGGCGACTGGGGCAAAAAAGGGTATCCCGGTGGACTGAAAACCCGAAAGGGCGGTCCAGGCAAAAGAGGGATTGAAACGAACAACTGCGTCTGGCATGATCGTTTGCGCTTTGGTTGAAGCATCATGGATAATACCCGGTAGGGATCGGTTGGAATCGTCTTGTTCAGAAGGCAGAAAGCAAGGAGAGTCTGAGGACATATGGGGTGTAACTGAGTTGGAACTCGATGAGATCACGGGTTTCACATTGCCATTAGGATAGATTTTTCCTTTTGAGCGCAATTACCTCTTTTCAGGAATTGCTTCCTTTTGTATTGCTCATTTGAGTCACACTTTTCAAATCAATAAAATGCACATTCGGTCAAATAATTTTGTTTTTGTTTTTCATTACCGTTTTGATTGCAAAAACATCCAATTATTTTTGATAAAGAATCTTTGCATTTTAACACATACAGGTTCCTTCCAATGCATGTTTATAAGATTGAAAGCTTGAAATCTTATTTGGAAGGTTGAGTGACCCAAGCGTTGAAATCTTGACACGCCTGGGGCACGGTTTTATCTAACGGTCTGTTTTGCAGGAACTGTTAGGTATTTTCACTCACTTGTAGGTTGTGGTGTGGAAGCTATTGACAAATCCCCATGGGAGTCCGATCAGGGACAGAGATATCTGAAGAAACGACAAAGTGACGTTGCGACGCACGACGAGCCTTGATGGTAATCAAGAAGACTCTTCAAAGTCGGAAGACTGGAAAGTTTGTAATTCCCCGCAGAGTTCGATCAGGGACGGAGGAGGAACGGAGGGGCGACGAGAGACGTCCGACGACCCTTGAAATTAATCAAGAAGACTCTTCAAAGTCGGAAAATTGAAATTTATGTATAAATCCCAGGAGTACGTCTCTCGTCGAGCGCGTAGCGATTTGAAATGCAAGATGATGGAGCAGAAAAGGTCCAGACGAGTCTGGTAATTCTCAAAAGTGGAAAGCTGGTGCGAGATTAGGAGGTGGATACCGTGGTTCGACGAGTCGATGGGTGTTATAGACCAACTTTTCTCATTTCCTCAGCTAGTCCCCGAGTGGAGCGGGTTCAAAGAAATATATCTCCAGCAGTTCCCCGAGTGGAGCGGGTCTTTTTCAAAGAAATATATCTCCAACAGTGTTCATCCTACCTGTGGATTGAACAAAGTTCCCGTAGCGGACTGATTTTTGCATCTCCAGCTGAGTTGATTCTACCTAGGGATCGCACGGGTTGTCCCCAGCGGAGTAGTATGCGTTTCCCTAGCATGGTCAGGATGGTTGTCCCCAGCAGGTGATAGATTGATGCTTCCCCAGTTGACAAGCCTGGAGGTTGCTGTTTCCCCAGCAGAGCTATCTGTGAGCATTTCCCCAGTGAAGTCGTCAGGTATCTGTGAGGATTTCCCGAAGCGGAGTCAGGATTGATATTCCCCAGCAAGTCAAGAGCTATTGTATCCCCACAGAGCGTTGGTGGTGTTTATCCCCAACGGTTTCTCGAGTAGGATTGGGTGCAAAGGAGGTCCTTCCCCAGCAAGGGTTACCTTATTCCCAGCAACAGTGCTATTCCCCAGCAGGGTGGAGATTGGAGTATTGACGAGTTTCTCAGCAGAGTGTCTCGTATTCCTCAGAAGAGTCCCTTGAGGGGGATGATTTTTATGCATTCATCATGTAGAGTAAGCATAGCATATTGCATAGAAAAAAAAATAAATCGCGTAGCATTTCCATAATTATGGAGCATTACGCAGAAAAAGATCATGCATCATTGTTGCAAGCATAGAGCTAGTCTCAAGCCGTGGTTACCGTTTGAGAGGTGGTTGCGCCAAGAAGCGAAGATGTTACTCTGTGGAGTTTAGCATCATGACGTCAGATCAGCAGTGTTCCCCAGTAGTGCGATATTGGAGGAAATGTTTCCGTCGGACGGAGATGGAAATAAAATCAGAGGACGTTACGCGATCAGCGCGATTCAAGCCGTGGTTACCGCTTGAGGATTGGTTTTATCAGACAGTGAAGGTGTTACTCCGAGGAGTCTAGCATCATGGTTTTAATCAAGGATATTCCCCGGTAGTATGATACTGGAGGGTAAGTTTCCGTCGAGCAGAGATGGAATTAATATCAGAAGACGTTACACGATCAGCGCGGTTTCGGGGTCCAAAAAGAAAAACAAGAAAGAAGATAATCCCCAGCTAAACGCGAAGTGTTTGTCTGCCAGGGTTGAATAAAGAGCAGTCGGCTCAGGGCTCGTCATCCTCAGCATGGGTCGTTGTGGCATTCCGGCCAGTTTCCGATTTCCAGATCGAAGAAGTTTCCGATTTCCAGATTGAAGAGGTTCTCAACAGTCAGGACGAAGAACTTGCGGCAATCCGGCCAGTTTCCGATTTCCAGATCGAAGAAGTTTCCGATTTCCAGATCGAAGAGGTTCTCAACAGTCAGGACGAAGAACTTGTGGCACTCCGGCCAGTTTCCGATTTCCAGATCGAAGAAGTTTCCGATTTCCAGATCGAAGAGGTTCTCGACAGTCAGGACGAAGAACTTGTGGCACTCCGGCCAGTTTCCGATTTCCAGATCGAAGAGGTTCTCAACAGTCAGGACGAAGAACTTGTGGCACTCCGGCCAGTTCCGATTTCAGATCGAAGAAGCTCACGATGATTAGATCGATGCAGCTTGCGGCAATCCGGCCAGTTTCCCGGTATCCAGACCGAAGTGATTCAGACCGAGGCGGTATTCAGACCGAAGTGGCGTTCAGGCCGATTTTCCGGTGTTCAGACCGAAGAAGTTTCCGACGATCAGGTCGATGTACTTATGGCATTTAGGCCAGTTTTCCGGTATTCAGACCGAGGCGGTATTCAGACCGAAGTGGCGTTCAGGCCGATTTTCCGGTGTTCAGACTGAAGAAGTTTCCGACGATCAGGTCGATGTACTTGTGGCATTCAGGCCAGTTTTCCGGTATTCAGACCGAGGCGGTATTCAGACCGAAGTGGTTTTCAGACCAAGAAGAAGAAAAGAAGTTTCGGGGTTCAAATGCAGTGATCTGGGATCATTTGCGCGAAAGAAAAAATTCGGGGTTCAAGAAAAGCATAAAAAGAAAAGATATAATAATCCCGAGCGGATGAGTGGTGTTCAAGCCATGGTTATCCCTGTGTTACCATTTATTTTGGTATCCAGGTCGACGTTTTTCGAGTTTGTTTCTTCGCCGATGCTGACAGGCGCTGTTAATTATATCCCATCAGAGTGCAAATTGTTCGTCTGTTCTTGGTATTCAATCACTCTTCATCCTGATCATCCGAAAGCCGAGGCTATTTCGTATCGACAGGTTCACAGTGGATTGAATAGGGGCAGCTGTAACACCTCAAAATTTGCCCTCCTCTCTTGGGACTAAGCTAATCATATTGCATATCATTTTAGGTCATTAGGCATTTCATATTGCATATCATGTGGTTACATTGTGCAAGCTATCCTCCCAAGTCTTGATCAGAAGATGAGGAAGTCAAAGTGCAAGCCTAGGGTTTATTGACTGATCATTAGCCATCTGAGGATTGGGCTGTGAATTAGGGTTTTATGATTCTCAAAGGATATTGGTCTTCATCTTGATTGAAGTGATACATCATCATCATCATGGTTTGATTTCATCAAGAGATGGAGGCAGATTCCTTGAGATTAGGGTTTTGACCACTGGTCAACCCTAATCAGTTGCATTGGGCCAGTCAGGGCATAGTCAGAAGATGGGATCTGTGATGGTTATGGGGTTCATTTTATGATTATTTTGTGATTATTGAGGCTAGGGTATCACCCTTGAGCCATTTCAGTTGAAGATTGGGGTTCAATTTGATCTATGCATTGCCAGATTCATCTATCAGATGAAAAGTCAACTGTGGTCAACTGTACATGATCTGATGGATTTGAAGGTGGAAATGAGTTGGATACACTTCATTCATGTTGGAACAAGTGTTATTTGACATCTCAAAGCTTAAGAATGAAGAAAATCAAGTCAGGACAAAAACTGCCAAAAATAGAAAGTGACTTGTAACTGAAGTTTCCAAAAATGGAAAGTTTTTGACCTCAAAGCCACGTGTCCAAGGAAGCTTCAAATGAAAATTTGTTCAACATGAAAGTTGTAGATCTTGTTCTCACCTTTCCAAAAAGTCCAAGAACTTGAAAATCCAATGTATGGTTGGAAAGTTATGGCTCAGTGAAATTCAAAAATGACCCGTAATCCGGAGGCCATAATTTCCACATGCTTTGTCCAAATTGCAAGTTCTTTATATGCACAAACTCCATTTGACATGTACTTTCATGGTGCATAATTGGATTTTTCCAAAAATGGCCAATGCAAAAAGTCAATTTTCAACTGGACAGTTAAATTGGACCAGGGGCAAAATTGTCCAACTTTCAAAATAATTGGAATTTTTGAGTGGGGATTTTTGCAACACCTCATGAATGGTATTTGAAATGTGTTGGAATCATCACTTCATGCCTAAGGCTTGTAATTTAAGATTTGGTTTGGAAAATGGAATGGCAAAAATGGACAAAGTGGCATTCACATGTGATTTTGCAAATTACACAACCAATGAGCATGAGACAAGTTTCAACAGCTCACACATGACATTTGGAAGGTGTATGAGCTGTCAAAACAGGTGGCAATGAGCTGGCCTTGGAAATTCCATTTTTACCCCTCATTTGGAAATTACACTTTCATTAACAATTCCAATTTGGCTAATGGCATGATTAATTGGTGATTAGTGCAGCATATATAATCTTAATCACCTAATAATCATAACAGAAAATCACTTTTACCAAGATTGGATCTCAAACTTTCCAAATTCTCAAGTTTTCTCTCAAAAGCTCAAGAACACCATAAACACAAAACTTCATCAAACTTCATCGAATCTCAACCAATTTTCGAATTTCTTTTTGGATTGATCTTGTTTCATCCTCTTCACCAACTGTTTTTGGAGATTGAAGAGAAAGAAGCCTTGAATCGTGACTGTTCCAAGAAGCTCCATCAATGGTGAAATCGAATTTTGAGCAATAGAAGCCATGGCAATTGATCTTGAGCATTCCAATCACCTTCATGGAGCTTATGTAGCATCTGTTTCACTAATTTGAGCGCAAAAGCTGCACGAACAAACACTGCCATAGCAGGTATGTCAAATTTTCGACCGTCACGATTCTCTTAATTGTTATGTGCATTCTATAGTACGTTCAATGTAGATTACAGTGATAGTCTTAGTTTTGTGAATGATGTACCGTAGGCTGCGCAATCTTGATTTGAAAGTATGAAACCAAAACCTAAAACGCTCGATCCGGAATATTTAGGGAGAATTAGTTGAAATCGTTTGCATATTTGAGATCCTGAGAGCGAGACCTTTCCAACGGATGTTCATTTGTGAGATTTGGTTGAGTTTTGAGCAAAACCGATTTTGGACTTGGAGGTTGAGTTGTGCGAGGAAGACGATGGAGTTTGCTGGCCTGTTACTGTTTGATCCGAAATTTCATTTGAATTTTTGAAATACATGTTTCCCGCTCCCGCGCTTCAGGAATTACGGATGTGCCATTGGCAATTTTAATTAATTAACATATTATTCTAAAAAATTGTTAAAAAATCATTAACATGTTAAAAAATTCATAAAAAATCATAGAAAATTCAGAAAAATATGAGAATTTTTTCTTTGACTTCCTTGTTGACTGTAGATGATTTTTGACCTATTGGTCAAAGTTGTGCTTGGCAAAAATATTGTTTGACCTAGACTTATTTCACATGTGCTCAAAATTGATACATTTTACCATTTGGTTCATGAAATGCTCATAGTGTTAAATAAATTCTTGAAAATTTTTGTGATGATTCTTGACTGATTGATGCTCATTTCCATGTAAATTTCATGAATTTTTGATACCTGGTCATGGAGCAGCAAATTTTGGAACTTAGGTGTGACAATTTGTGTCACACCTCATTATGTCAACTTGCTGGATTTTTTTGAGTGACCTATACTTGTTGGATTAATGTGAAATTTTGCATGATGGTTGATTAACATGTTAAGATGCTATGTGAATTTTTGTGGAATTTTATGTGGCATTTTCAAATTGATTGCTATTTTTCATTTCTGTTGGTCAAATATGCAAGTTCATGTGACATAGGTTGGTAGAATCAATGTGAAATGCTCATATGGTATTGTGTGATCATGAAATTTGATATGCTTGTAATAGACACATGATGTGACATCCCTGTTTTGGTCTCACTCATTTCTTTTTTGTTTTCGTTGAGATATGAATTTTTGAAGTGGAAGCATGTATTGATGGTGCGAATTGGAGCATGTAATTGTGTCTGTTTTTGTTGATTTTCATTGACATGGTTCTATTTGCCCAAATGAGCTCAAATTTGACATGGTAGACCTTGAATATCCCCTGTTTAGGTGTAATTTATTTGAGAATTTTTGGAATTGTTTTGATGTGGATTTGAATGCAATAGTTCTGTTTGTATGCTTGGTGCTTCATTTAAACTAGTTTGCCTTATTTTGTGCATAACATGAGCATAAGGAATGATATAAACATGAGACCAATGATGTTTGCTCTTGTTTGACTTTAATTTGACTTTGGTTGGTAAATGCCTTGCTGTTTAGGGATTTTTTCTTGCTTTGGACCCTAGGCTTGGCCTAGTGGTCTAGTTGCTAATGTTTGCTTGATTTTTCAGGATCAAAAGCATAATGCACATGGAGAATGATCCAAATCAATTTTAATTGGTGTTGTTGATATTTGTACACTAACATAACTTGGTTTTGTAGGTTGTGAAGCTTGGGCTTAAGCCTTGAGCTTGCCTTGTGTTGTGCATTGAGTTGTATAGTTTGATTGATTGAACACTTGCTGTTTATGGTTTGTCTGTCTGATTACTAACTGTGTTTGATTGTTTCCAGGTACTTTAGTTGCTCAGTTCCTTGTGAACTTTTGCTTTGCTTTGCTTAAGCGACTTGCATAGAGGTATAACTTTCTAACTTCATGTAGTCTGGAGACCCGGCTGTTACCGGGCCGGGCAAATTGTCTGAAGTCCTCCTTAAGAGGCAATGATTGTGGTTGTTTATTTTTAAGCCCAAGCAGGTGAAAGTCCTTTAAATAAGGCAATTGGTGGAAGGTAGGGGTATGCAGTCTACCCCCCACTATTCTGTGAGTCTTCTCCTTGCTCCCATTACATGGTTGTAGCATTGAGATCCTAGCCCAAGATCTGTGCAGTGCACAATCGAGTCGGAGTCATCGAGTATAGAAGGGTTCCCCCATTCTGGACCCATGCTCATTTGTCAGAAGCTCTCCCTGGTTAGGGATAAGAGCTGTGAGGTCTGATCCTCACTTCATCCTCTCATCTGCTTCACCTTAGCCTCGTAATGGCAAGGTTAAGAGCAAACACAGCCCGTACAGATGACTTGCTGAGGCAGTCAAACCTATTGTGTGAGCCCCTTGTTTGGTTATAGTGCGTGCTATGTGGATATCTGATTGACATGCTTGTTTGAGATGCTTGTTCTCATTTGATATATGATTGTATGCTTGTGTGTTAGCTTCTTTCCTGGATAGGAATAGTTTGCTTATGCAAGTAGGATAGAAAACTGAACTTAGGGTAAGCGATGCATGATAACATTAGGCTCGAGTCTCAGCTCCCTAGTCGTGTGTCTTTCCCCGGTTTCTGGTTAGCAATTTAGTCCCTTTCAGGGGAACTACATCGCCCTGATCCTCGTTCCAGACGAGGTATGTAGGCAGGTGGTCGGGCGAGACCACTCCGGGCAACCTTTTTCTTTTTTGCGTGCGTTTACTTGTTATCTGACTGTATGTTTGGGTTCGGATGCCGACATAAGCCCAGTGATTGGCTGTCGGGCTCCAAGTTTGCCCTTTTGAGTGAGTTTTGGTTCGGATGCCGACGTAATTCCATCCAGTGGTTGTCGGGCTCCATGTTTGCCACCCTTGCTTGTTTGTATGTTTTGTGTTGTTTGGCGTGCGTAAGCCGAACTACAGTGGCTCTGATTCTTGTTCTAGACAAGATATGTAGGCATAAGGTGCGATACCTTATCGAGCTCCCTTCTCTTAACCCCACCTGCGTTCCCCGTGTGTGTGTGTGATGTTTAGCAACCTTTTCTTTATTCTAGGACGTGGATCCCGTCGAGTACGACGAACGTGAGGGGTGCTAATACCTTCCCCTTGCGTAACCGACTCCCTTACCCTTTCTCTCTGGTCGCGAGACCATTTCCTTTCCAGGTTTCTCTGAGCGTTTCCTTTCCCTATCTTGGGATAAATAACGCGCAGTGGCGGCTCTGTGTGTTTTTTAATTTGAGCATCGCCGGTTGATTTTTCGCAGGATGCGACAGCTGGCGACTCTGCTGGGGACACGATCTGATGTAGACCTATGCTGGTCCATCGTCCCTAAGCGAGTCTCTCCTAGCGTTTTAGGATTAGTTTGGGTTGCTTGTTGTGTGTTTATTTATTGCATTTAGTTATTCTAACCATTGTTTATATTTGCATTAAATATGTGCATGCATCATTACTGTCATGTTGCCATCTTCCTCTGCAGGTGGTTCTGTTATTTGGGGTGGGTGTTATGAGTGGGGCTAAAAACCCAGGCCCGAGTATACACCTAGGATTAGTGTGGGTCTCACGTTCCCCATTTGCTATTTCAGTATAATGTTGCAACGTGACATACCACAAGCCGGACGAGGTTCAGTCGATAGTGCTTTCCATTGTGGGATACTTCACTTTGGCTTAGTTACTTCTTCTGAGCTATTGACTCTGGTGACCGATCATTCCCGGATCTTTGGTTCAGACGATTTTAAGAGAGCTACAATGGCACACCCGAAAGGGCAAACCCATTGAGTATCTCCGCCCGATTGTCGAGACTATTATCCGCCTTAGGGTGACCTGATTAGAAATTACCTGTGAGGGGAGGGTGATTCATTCAGATGCATAATCAGATGGACTCAGATGGTGACTTTTGGTTCTGTGATTCAGAGACCTATTTATAAGTCGGATTTATGGTCAGTTATTGCTGTGACGCCGGAGTGCTGTCCGAGATTTATCAATGGGGATCCGTTTATTTCAGGATTCCCCGGGCCGAGATATTTATCAGTGGGGGTCCGTTTATTTCAGGATTCCCCGGGCCGAGATATTTATCAGTGGGGATCCGTTTATTTCAGGATTCCCGGGCCGATTCAGATGATGGTATGTCTGCTCAGAGGTTGATGATGATGATGATGTATCTGTCTTCCGTTTATTTCGGAACCCGTAGGTCAGATTGATGGTTACACATTCCTCAGATGGTTATGATCAGTTCAGAGACCAGATTCAGTGAAGATGATCAGATGGCTTGGAGGATGGCAACGCATTCCATTCATTCATCAGCATCATTGCATTTTGCATTAATTGCATCTAACACATGTTTACCCATATGCAGGGACACTTTTGATCGAGATTCTGGTTGAGAGACTTTCTGCTCAGATATGAGGGCCGGGTTGAAAGACAACGTTGCCTACAGTTTCTTCGATCCAGAGATTGGTGTGCTGAAGGAGTTGATAGCATTGATTACTCCCGACCATGTGGGGCTGTTCAGAGAGTCATACGGCGGTATTCTGAAGACGGTTTTCAGACTCACTGACAGTGATAGGAGCGCCATCCACACTCTCCTCCAGTTTTATGATCCGGGGCTGAGGTGCTTTGTATTTCCAGACTATCTGTTGGGGCCTCTGATGGAGGATTATGTTAGTATCCTGGGTATTCAGATCCGAGATCAGATTCCTTTCTGTGCTACTGCGAGAGAGCCTGATGTCCTTGGGATTTCCCGTGCTCTTTATTTGAGTCCGGAAGTGACCAGGGAGGGTTTGAAAGAGAAGGGAAAGTTACCTGGTTTTCACTTGAGTTTCTTGGAGGCCAACGCCAAGGAACATGCTGCTATGGGTAACTGGAAGACGGTTTGTGCTTTGATAGCTGTGAGCATTTATGGGGTTGTTCTGTTTCCTAATCAGAAGAATTTTGTGGACCATAATGCTATCAGATTGTTCATGCAGAGAAACCCTATTCCTACTCTGATTGGAGATGTGTACTACTCAGTGCATAACAGGAATGAGAAGAGGCGTGGTGGTCTGGTCAGATGCTGTTCTCAGTTGCTCTTTAGATGGTTCATGGGATATTTGCCTTCTCGAGGTGCCTTTGTTCAGATTGATCCCAGTGTCAAGTGGTCCTTCAGGTTGATGGGTCTGCGGGCTGATGACATTGCTTGGACGCATAATGGCTTGGCTGGACAGGATTTTATATATAGCTGCGGGAGATTCCCCAATGTGCCTCTCATAGGAATTCAGGGTTGCATCAACTACAACCCGATACTTCTCAGGAGACAGATGGGGTTTGCTGTGGAGGTTCCTCCTCTTGAGCGGGAGATTCAGGAGTCCTTTTACTTCTCAGCTGAGGGCGATCAGGTCAAGCTGGTGCAGGTGTCTGGGGCATGGCGCAACATCCAGAGAAAGGGCAAGGTTCCCTATGGCAAAGTCAATTGCCGGTATTTTCCTCTTTTTGAAGATTGGTTGCGAAAGAGGATTGAGCTCACATTTTTACCATTTCCTGGAGGTGATTCTGTGTGTCTTAGGATCGAGGGTCCAAGTTCTTCCGTTAGCATGGAAGAATTCCTTGAGATGAAGAGGGCCAGAGATCAGTTGCTTACAGAGAAAGCTGAATTAGAGAGAAGTGTTGCTCGTTTTCAGGCGGCTAATCAGGAGATCAAAGTGAAGATGGAAGATCAAGACAAGCGACATGCCTTGGAGGCCAAACGCTTTGAGATGGATACAGCCTATTATGGGAAGATCAGTCAGGCCTTAGCGTCGTCCAACCGGGAGCACGACATCACGAAGGAGAAGCTGTTCAGAGCATCAAAGGTGATTGAAGATGAGAAGAGGAGGCAAATCCTCGTCAGGGATCAGAGAGATGAGAGAGCCAGAGTAGTTGCTGCAGAGTGGGAAGCGGAGAAAGCAAAGATCAGGGCTGAAAGAGATCACTATATGGCTGAGAGAGACCATTACTTCAGGCAGATGAAGATTCATCAGAAGGAAGTTGGAAGACTACAGCAGGAGAACACCGAGCTCAGGTTCGCCGCAGAGTTCGCGAGGATGGAAGATGAGATAGGGCCACCTGCGGGACCCTCATCCAGATAGATCTTTCATTTGTGTTGGATTACCGTCAGGCTTGTTGACGGAATTCACTTGTCTGTATTTCTTTTCCTGATTCTGGAGGATTGTATTTGACTTTATCTGAGTTGATGTATGACTATGGCACTGATTGTGCACTCTTTTGGTTATGGATGGTGATTTTCAGTCAGTGATTGATCTTCAAGCTTTATTTGCTTTACCGTATGCACTTACACAAGCACACACATGGTTGGGGGTATTCATGCCAAATCACATATCTCCGATCTGCACGATGAGATTGAATGCTGAATATAAGAAGTTTGCCGTCGGATTGTTATATGTCTCGATGATGCCAGGATCGAGAGACAAAGTGTCCCCCATATGGACAGACATTGCATTCATGCATAGTGACTTGTTTTTTGTTTTGCAGGTGTCAGTTTCTAACCTGTTTGGTTGACACAGGAATGATGAAATCGTCCAACACTGATATTCTCGAGTTGAAAGAGAAGATGGGAGAGCTGATTAATGTCATGCAAGAGTTCGCCCTGGGGCAGAAAGTAATTGTCGAAAGGGTGGGAAGGATTGAAGATTGGCTGAAGATGGGGAACATGCAAGGAAACGCTTCGTCATCTGGACCGAAGAAATCCTTTGGTAACGACCAGCGCAAGGATGAGGGTGGATCGAGTGCTGTGTACGCCCAGAGAGGACACGGTAGGGGTCGTTACTACCAGCACACTGCTGCAGTAACCATCCCTGCTGGTAATCGGGCAGTCCGACAGCAACCTCAGACTAATCCCCAGAAGATACAGGGAGCTGGGAGTCAAGTGAAAGGAAAGGGGGTTGATCGTCATTTTGACAAGCCACCCATGCCATATGCTGCTCTGTTTAAAAAGTTGATGGATCTGGGGATGGTTCAGCCAAGGACGTTAGCTCCATTGAGAGCAGATCAGTGGCCACCAAACTATAATGAGAACGCCAGGTGTGAATTTCATTCTGGTACGCAAGGGCATGACATTGAGGGTTGTAGAGCCTTTAAGCATACTGTTCAAGACCTGCTGGAGTCCAAGGCCCTCCATTTTTCACTATTGACAGATGTTAATGCTAATCCCATACCGGCGCATGGTCAGGCGATGGGGAATGCAATTACTGAAGATTCAGATTACACCCGGGCAGTGGGTAAAGAAACTAACAGTGACTGGGGAATTGATCAGTGGATAAAATCGTGCGTGCCAGGGAGCTGGAAGGCCTAAAAGATCAACACTGTTACTCGTCTGGAAGAGTATTATTTCTTGTTTTCAGTTTATTTGCATGAAAGCCATACGTGTTGCCCGACACGTAATGGTTCATTGTAAGGGCCACCTTATGTTCATAATTTGCATTTCTGCATCATTAATAAATGGATGTTTTTCAGTCAAAAAAACGGTGTTCCCTGTTTTTCATTTATTTTGCAGTTTAAAAACAAATAAAAATGGCAATGTTTATTTTCATTTTTTATCTTTTTGTTTTGTCTCGTTCCGACTTCAAAAACAAGTTTCCGGATCTCGTTGATAACAATTTGGTTACCCCTCATATGACTTCGACAAACCGATCTATCTTGCTGAAGAAGAAGACGAAGAAGACTGTGATCTGCTGGAATTAACCAGATTGCTAAAACAAGAGGAGAAGGTGATTCAGCCGCCCAAGGAGCGGGTTGAGATTGTTATTCCACGCACCGCCGAGGTCAGGAAGGAGATGAAAATCCGGGCCGTTTCAGAGGCAAGTTGAAAGCAGGATGGTAGGCTTGTTGGAAGAGCATGTGGATGTCTCTACCTGGTCATGTCAGGGTATGCCGGGACAGATACCGATATCATTATGCTCAAGCTACTATGGAAAGAAGACTGTCCTCTTGAGAAGCAGAGCGTCGATGCCACGTATCAGGGTGACTTTGTTTCATGATGTGACTCATCATGATATCGAATGCTATGACATGATAGCAAAGTCCCAGTCAGAAGTGGGGCATCTGGCGGACCGGGGCAAGTTGTTTGACCGGTTGAAACAATTCAAACTGAGGTTGAATTCAAGTCAGTGCAATATCAGAGTGCAATCCGGTAAATCGTTGGGGTTCATTATAAGAGAGGAATCGAGGTTGATCCTGCTAAAAAAAAAAAAAAAAAAAAAAAAAAAACAAGAAAAAAAAGAAAACAACAAAATGCCTGAACCGAGGAACAGAAAAGAGAGGTTCGTGGTTTCTTAGAAAGAGTGAACTACCTGTCATGGTTCACATCTCATCTAATAGCCACGTATGAACCCATATTCAAGACTGTTGAAAAAAAATCGAACGGTCAGGCGAAATAATGATTGTCAAGGGGCATTGAAAGAAATAAAGGAATAAGTTGCAGGAACCTCTGATTCTGATATCTCCTGTGGGAGGAGCAATTGTCAGTTCTGTACTTGACGGCCTTCGAGGGATCCACAAGGTGTATTGGGTCAGCATGACAAGTCTTGTCGAAAAGAGCATGCAATTTACCTTAGCAAAAAGTTTACCGACTGTGAAACAATACATTCACTGATCGAGAAAACTTGCTGTACTTTGGCATAGGCTGCTCGCCGACTGAGACAGTGTATGCTGGTTCATACCACTTTGTGGATGTCCGAGACGGATCTGATCAAGTATGGGTTTGAGAAGCCAACATTTACCGGACGGGTTGTGAGAGGAGTAAAATAATTTGTGATGCTCTCAGAAAGCAGTCAAGGAGTGCATTGTCTGATTACATCGCTCCGCAACATTGAAGATTATCAACCGATGAAGTTTGAGTTCCCTGATGAGGACATCTCGAGGTGCTCTAATCGAAAGATTGAGAGTAACCGATCCCGGAGGAGGGGCCTGACCCTGAATCCGAACGGATTGTGATGTCTGATGGGGAGGATAAGGTGGATGAGTTAGTGCTTCCCGGGGCACGATGGAATGTACCAACGATGGTGACCGAGTACGAAGCTGGTATCCTGGGTACTGTACCGCGGTACGTACGTCTGCTGGGGCACACGCCTTTCTCACTTAGAAAGCTTGATTGAAGAAAAGAGGCTAGCAGCCATCTATCAGGGGCGGTTATATTAGCAGGGAATGAAGCGTGCTCTTGACAAGAAAGTACGACCTCGGGTATATCACGTGGGTGATATGGTGCTGAAAAGGATCCTTCCTCCTCAGAACGATCGAAGGGGCAAATGAACACCGAATTATGAAGGTCCATTCGTGGTCAAGAAGGTTTTCTCTGGAGGAGCTTTGTTGTTAACGACCATGGATGGTGAGGATTTTCCATCCCCTGTGAATGCGGACGCAGTTAAAAAATACTTCGTGTAAAGAGACCCGCTGGACGAAAAGAATAAAATAGTCCAGGCAAAAATGGGCATCCCGGCGAACCAAAATCAGAAAAAGGTTCGGGCAAAAATTAGGGATAAAAATGAAAACTGTACACCCGGCAAGTCGAAAACCTGAAGAGGCGACTGGGGCAAAAAAAGGGTATCCCGGTGGACTGAAAACCCGAAAGGGCGGTCCAGGCAAAAGAGGGATTGAAACGAACAACTGCGTCTGGCATGATCGTTTGCGCTTTGGTTGAAGCATCATGGATAATACCCGGTAGGGATCGGTTGGAATCGTCTTGTTCAGAAGGCAGAAAGCAAGGAGAGTCTGAGGACATATGGGGTGTAACTGAGTTGGAACTCGATGAGATCACGGGTTTCACATTGCCATTAGGATAGATTTTTCCTTTTGAGCGCAATTACCTCTTTTCAGGAATTGCTTCCTTTTGTATTGCTCATTTGAGTCACACTTTTCAAATCAAAAAAATGCACATTCGGTCAAATAATTTTGTTTTTGTTTTTCATTACCGTTTTGATTGCAAAACATCCAATTATTTTTGATAAAGAATCTTTGCATTTTAACACATACAGGTTCCTTCCAATGCATGTTTATAAGATTGAAAGCTTGAAATCTTATTTGGAAGGTTGAGTGACCCAAGCGTTGAAATCTTGACACGCCTGGGGCACGGTTTTATCTAACGGTCTGTTTTGCAGGAACTGTTAGGTATTTTCACTCACTTGTAGGTTGTGGTGTGGAAGCTATTGACAAATCCCCATGGGAGTCCGATCAGGGACAGAGATATCTGAAGAAACGACAAAGTGACGTTGCGACGCACGACGAGCCTTGATGGTAATCAAGAAGACTCTTCAAAGTCGGAAGACTGGAAAGTTTGTAATTCCCCGCAGAGTTCGATCAGGGACGGAGGAGGAACGGAGGGGCGACGAGAGACGTCCGACGACCCTTGAAATTAATCAAGAAGACTCTTCAAAGTCGGAAAATTGAAATTTATGTATAAATCCCAGGAGTACGTCTCTCGTCGAGCGCGTAGCGATTTGAAATGCAAGATGATGGAGCAGAAAAGGTCCAGACGAGTCTGGTAATTCTCAAAAGTGGAAAGCTGGTGCGAGATTAGGAGGTGGATACCGTGGTTCGACGAGTCGATGGGTGTTATAGACCAACTTTTCTCATTTCCTCAGCTAGTCCCCGAGTGGAGCGGGTTCAAAGAAATATATCTCCAGCAGTTCCCCGAGTGGAGCGGGTCTTTTTCAAAGAAAATATATCTCCAACAGTGTTCATCCTACCTGTGGATTGAACAAAGTTCCCGTAGCGGACTGATTTTTGCATCTCCAGCTGAGTTGATTCTACCTAGGGATCGCACGGGTTGTCCCCAGCGGAGTAGTATGCGTTTCCCTAGCATGGTCAGGATGGTTGTCCCCAGCAGGTGATAGATTGATGCTTCCCCAGTTGACAAGCCTGGAGGTTGCTGTTTCCCCAGCAGAGCTATCTGTGAGCATTTCCCCAGTGAAGTCGTCAGGTATCTGGGAGGATTTCCCGAAGCGGAGTCAGGATTGATATTCCCCAGCAAGTCAAGAGATATTGTATCCCCACAGAGCGTTGGTGGTGTTTATCCCCAACGGTTCTCGAGTAGGATTGGGTGCAAAGGAGGTCCTTCCCCAGCAAGGGTTACCTTATTCCCAGCAACAGTGCTATTCCCAGCAGGGTGGAGATTGGAGTATTGACGAGTTTCTCAGCAGAGTGTCTCGTATTCCTCAGAAGAGTCCCTTGAGGGGGATGATTTTTATGCATTCATCATGTAGAGTAAGCATAGCATATTGCATAGAAAAAATAATAAATCGCGTAGCATTTCCATAATTATGGAGCATTACGCAGAAAAAGATCATGCATCATTGTTGCAAGCATAGAGCTAGTCTCAAGCCGTGGTTACCGTTTGAGAGGTGGTTGCGCCAAGAAGCGAAGATGTTACTCTGTGGAGTTTAGCATCATGACGTCAGATCAGCAGTGTTCCCCAGTAGTGCGATATTGGAGGAAATGTTTCCGTCGGCCTCGTAATGGCAAGGTTAAGAGCAAACACAGCCCGTACAGATGACTTGCTGAGGCAGTCAAACCTATTGTGTGAGCCCCTTGT